>NC_088689.1:122761666-123110833 GCF_028017835.1 Emys orbicularis
TTTAGTGGGGATGTATACAAAGAGCCCGAATTCTGATCTCTGCTACGCTGGGGTAAGTGGTGGTGGTGCTCTGATTTGTGCCAGTGTAACTGGGATCAGAATTTAGCTCAGTATATTTAAGTATGTACAGTGTTGTCGGGCAGATTTCAGAACACTGGGATCGCCAAACTGGATCAAACCAGCGGTCCTTCTGGTTATCTGTTTCTGACAGTGGCCAGTAACAGATCCTTCAGGAAGGAGATGTAAGAATCCCTGTAATGGACATGTAATGGGGTATATTGGACATTTAAGGAGGAATTCTCACAGTATGTCTATGCTACAATTAAAAACCCACAGTTGGCCCATGCCAATGACTTGGGCTCTTGGGTTGAGGGGCTGTTTAATTGCAGTGTACATGTTCGGGCTGGTTTCTAAAATCTTTGTTTCTCTGTGCATTTGCGGGGACTCTGTTTGACACTCAGCTGCTTTCCCCAGACCTGAAGAAGAGCTCTGTGTAGCTTGAGAGTTTCTCCTATTCCACCAACAGAAGTTGGTCCAATAGAAGATATTGCCTAGTCTCTCTCAGCACTCTGTCAAATAATTTTCACTGTGTTTCCCTTGTAGACCATTAGGCCTGGATCCCCAGGCAGACCCCTGCACCAACACAGAGCTCATTGCAGGGGTCTGCCTGGGGATCCAGGCCTAATGGTCTACAAGGGATTATACCTGTCAAGACCAGAAGGGTAATCTAGTCTGACCTCCTGAGTAACACTGGCCATAGCATTTTACTCAGTAATTCCTGCATCAAATAGGGTGGCCAGGTGTCTGGTTTTCTGGTCGAAAATCTACTGACCAGACACCCGAAGTCGTGTTACCAGAGGCAGGGAGGCACCGAGTCATCACCCGTGCCAGCTCCTACTCAGTCGGGGCCGCTTCCTACCTGCATGGGGTGGCTGCAGCTCCCAGCCCCTGCTCTGCAGGCGAGTCCCTCCTGACCCACACTGGGAGGGAGGGAGGGGAAGAGCAGCGAGTGATGGGGGAGGGGGAAAGAGGAGTAAATGGGGTGGAGCCTCAGGAGGAAGGGGTGGGGCCTCAGGGGAAGAGGCAGGGCAGCGGTCAGGCCTGGGAGAAGGGATGGGGCAGGGGTGTGGCCAGGGGGGCAGGGGAAGTTCCAGCACTCCTGCTGAAGTATCCAGTTTTTATATATGACAAAGTTGGCAACCCTAACCAAGATGCTATCAACAAGGCTGAACGCTATTTTGTATTTGTTTTGCTTAATTTGTTCATGACCAAAGTGCCACCCCTCAGCTGTAACTGCCGTGATAGCACACAAACCCTTGTCAGTTGACGGATGGTACTTCAGTGGATGCTTGAGGCCTAATGCTGTGCTGACTTGCATCCTGGGCCATGGGAACTAACCCAGTAGGATTGCATAGAGTCTAAGCCCACAGAGAACTTGACCCATAAAATATACTATGTACAAATTCTTTATAACTGTGTGTGTGTGAGAGAGCAGGTTGAACTGGTTGAACATTACAGAGCAATAAACTAACTGAAATAAATGAGAAAAGCTGGGTGCCTGGTTAAATAGACTGTGCCCCATGTTTCCTTCTCACATGAAAAGACACTGGAAGAGAACAAGGCCATTGAAAAGCCTCATGGTGCACAGAGAGTGCCACTGTTGGACTGTATTCCTCCCACAATGTGGCAGGGTCATGGCTGTGCCCTGAAAAAGGAGGGGACCGTGGGCGTCTCTGGTCAGATGCACAGAGGGCATCTCTCCTTGTGCTGTGCCGCCTCCTCAGAGATGGCTGCATGCCCAGCTCTGTGGCTAGCTCTATAGCCGTGTTGCCACTGACTCCAGGGCGGTGACTGTGCTCTGTGATCCCTGCATATGGGAGGAGTAACGAACGCAGCATTAAGTCGTCATGCGCCTTTAGAGCCCATGTCGAGAAAACTAAAGCCGAGGTTAGCACACAAAACAACGTTCTCCGCAAGTTGGCTATATCAAAGTGGGGTGCAGGCCCTTTCGCTCCATGAGCACCAGCACTTTGCTGTTCCTCTGCTGAATACCCTTATACAGTGGGGGCACGATCCCCTGGCGTGCTAGACCCTCTACTAAAGACCTCCTGCTGCTGTATTACAAGATGCGTTAAGCCTACCCACATCAACAGCCTTTGCACCTTCGCAGGTGTTGCTCTTCCTGATGTCCACCAGGAAGTTGCTAGTAGAGTCAAGCAGTGCACAGATCCAAGACATCCGCTATATGATCGAACACCGATGCTGAGTTGACTGAAGTCACAACAAAGTTTTCTTTCCACCAGTAAACCCCTCACACTGCCACAACCAAACCCATGTCAGTTTGGGTGGCAAGCAAGAGTAGAGAATGACCCGATAGCCTGTGCTCTCCGGCTCCCAACAGTCGAGTACCTACCACCCGGTGATCAGCCCTGGCCTATATGGTGTAGCCTTAATCGACTCCGCACTGGAGTTGGCTGGTCTATGCACAAGAAGATCAAGTGGGGCTACGTCACTTATGACTGTGGCAGGGAGCCTCAAAACCTGAAGCATCCCTGCAATGCCAGCTGCTTGAGCGCAAGTTATCTTCCAGTGAGCTGGAAAATTGGAGTCCTCTCGCTGAAACCGCCTGAGGAGAGCCCACGGGGGGAGTTCAGTATTGTTTTAAGAAGCTAGAAGTGAAACTTGGAGCTAGCAGACAAGTTAGTGTCCCAAATCTTTTTATTTATTAGGTTAATTTAGTGCCAGATTTATAGCCTCGGAGACTGAAATCATCGGTTTGAGCTTGATCCTACCCAGCACTGCAGTTGATTGCAAAACTCCTATTGTCTTCAGTGGTATGGAATTGGGTCTTTTGTCCTGGGGTGTCTTGTGCTGGGGATGAGTTGGGTCTGCATCCTTTCAAAAAAAAGACCCTTCTGAGAGGACGCAGCATGTGTCTGTTAGTGCCAATGTCCTGACTTCCGTGTCTGTGTACTAGGACCTGGACTCAAACCAAGACGTTTCTCCATCACCACTGAACTGTCCTCTGATGGTAATACGTTAGGGAGCTGCCGACCACGGCAGGCTTTGCACTGTTGATGTAGAGAAGTGATGCTCTGTATCCTATTATGGGGCAGATAATTAGAGCCATGCAGTCAACATAACATAAGAACGGTCCATCTAGCCCAACATAAGAACGGTCCATCTAGCCCAGTATCCTGTCTTCCGACAGTGGCCAATGCCAGGTGCTTCAGAGGGAATTAACAAGACAGGTGATCATCAAGTGATCCATTCCCTGCCACCCAGACAAGAGACACCATTCCTGCTCATCTTGGCTAATAGCCATTGATGGACCTATCCTCCATGAACTGATCTAGTTCTTTTTTGAACCCTGTTATAGTCTTGCCCTTCATAGCAAAGAGTTCCACGGGTTGACTGTGTGTTGTGTCCTTTTGTTTGCTTTAAACCTGCTGCCTCCTCCTGACTGGGTCTTTGTATGTGTGCATGCAAAGTCATGAAAGTTTTGGTTAACCTAATATAAAGTCTCTGTCAACAGAGTTTCTTTCTCTCTCTCTCTCTCTCTCTCTCTCTCTCTCTCTCTCTCTCTCTCTCTGTATGTAAGTATATTTATGCATCTGTACACTGGCACTCCTTATTGGGGTTGCAGAGCTTATAACTGAGGGCAGACTTCAGCTTTTAAGTGCTGATCTTGCAAACTCTTGTATGATTAGTTGTCACTCAGGTAGTCCCATTGAATTTAATGGGACAGCTTACGTGAAGAAGGATTATGCACATGGGGAAGAGTTAGCAGGAACAACCCCTTCGTGACTACCGTTGTATGCTAAGCCTCTTGCATGACACAGCAGATCCAGGGCAGTCATTGTGAGCAATGACAATCTCTATACAAAACAATCTTTTCCACTTCTGTTATACGTGCAATTTCTGTATCTCTGAATGTGTGTCCACATATGACAGAACAAGAGCTTTTTCTATGACTTCACGACTCGTGTATTGCTGTACATCTGTGCTGGGCCTGATTAGCAAAACACCATTTGGCAAGCGTATAACACTGTTCGGTGTTGACAGTATGGTGATAACTCAGTAGGAATACAGTTTTCTCCTGCTGAGTTAATGTGTCCGGCAGGCTGAAGACCAAATCCTATCATATATTTTTAAACAAAAACTTTTCCAGAAATTGTGTTCAGATCCCCTCGTTGACTTCAATGGGGCAGATTTACACCAGCTCAGGATCTAGCCTCTTACTGGAACATGGGACAGTATATTGTATTGTCAACTCTTGTAATTAACAGATATGAGATAGAAATGGGAAACTGGCTAAATATAACCGCTCTTGGAAGCCCCACTAGCAGGTCTATTTAGAAATTTCTTCACCTTCTTTGCTCTTCTGGTGAGAATAAGGGACTTTTCCCCATGGGATAGATTTAATAACCTGGAAAATTACTAGTACATTTGTGAATCTTGCACTAATGAATTATCTTGTAATTAGTTATCATGCAATGTATAGCATGTTAGTTTTTTCTGTACCCTACCACAGGTCTTTGGATATTAAAATGTACAGAGCTCACCCAAGAAAGATCAGAAGATATATATATATATTTTTTAAATGAAGGGAAAATTGTATCTCACTCTTATATTTTATAACGGCTTGAAGAGGTTTTGCTCAGACATCCCAGAACAGTTCACCTTCAAGCAGAGGGGAGGCCTGGAAAATCCCATCCCCCATAAGTGAAACTTTAGGGAAATTGTGGATGGCCAGAAGCAGGGCCTTGTCACTGCATTAGTCTAGTTTTACACTGCTGTAACTTCACTGAAATCAATGGAGATGCAGAAGGGTAAAGTTGGAGTAACTAGGAATGAATCGGGCCCAACAGATTATAACAGAAATACTTTGGTAATCACTATCTGTGATTAGTATTTCTTCTCTCGCCTAACTCTGTGAGAATTTTGCTATTGATTTTGGCGGGAGAAGAATTGGACGTTATCATAGAATCATAGAATCATAGAATATCAGGGTTGGAAGGGACCTCAAGAGGTCATCTAGTCCAACCCCCTGCTCAAAGCAGGACCAATTCCCAACTAAATCATCCCAGCCAGGGCTTTGTCAAGCCGGGCCTTAAAAACCTCCAAGGAAGGAGACTCCACCACCTCCCTAGGTAACGCATTCCAGTGCTTCACCACCCTCCTAGTGAAATAGTGTTTCCTAATATCCAACCTGGACCTCCCCCACTGCAACTTGAGACCATTGCTCCTTGTTCTGTCATCTGCCACCACTGAGAACAGCCGAGCTCCATCCTCTTTGGAACCTCCCTTCAGGTAGTTGAAGGCTGCTATCAAATCCCCCCTCATTCTTCTCTTCTGGAGACTAAACAATCCCAGTTCCCTCAGCCTCTCCTCATAAGTCATGTGCTCCAGACCCCTAATCATTTTTGTTGCCCTCCGCTGGACTCTTTCCAATTTTTCCACATCCTTCTTGTAGTGTGGGGCCCAAAATTGGACACAGTATTCCAGATGAGGCCTCACCAATGTCGAATAAAGGGGAACGATCACGTCCCTCGATCTGCTGGCAATGCCCCTACTTATACAGCCCAAAATGCCGTTAGCCTTCTTGGCAACAAGAGCACACTGTTGACTCATATCCAGCTTCTCGTCCACTGTGACCCCTAGGTCCTTTTCTGCAGAACTGCTACCTAGCCATTCGGTCCCTAGTCTGTAGCTGTGCATGGGATTCTTCCGTCCTAAGTGCAGGACTCTGCACTTATCCTTGTTGAACCTCATCAGGTTTTTTTTGGCCCAATCCTCTAATTTGTCTAGGTCCCTCTGTATCCGATCCCTACCCTCTAGTGTATCTACCACGCCTCCTAGTTTAGTGTCATCTGCAAACTTGCTGAGAGTGCAGTCCACACCATCCTCCAGATCATTAATAAAGATATTAAACAAAACCGGCCCCAGGACCGACCCTTGGGGCACTCCGCTTGAAACCGGCTGCCAACTAGACATGGAGCCATTGATCACTACCCGTTGAGCCCGACGATCTAGCCAGCTTTCTATCCACCTTACAGTCCATTCATCCAGCCCATATTTCTTTAACTTGGCGGCAAGAATACTGTGGGAGACTGTATCAAAAGCTTTGCTAAAGTCAAGGAATAACACATCCACTGCTTTCCCCTCATCCACAGAGCCAGTTATCTCATCATAGAAGGCAATTAGGTTAGTCAGGCACGACTTCCCTTTGGTGAATCCATGCTGACTGTTCCTGATCACTTTCCTCTCCTCTAAGTGTTTCATAATTGATTCCTTGAGGACCTGTTCCATGATTTTTCCAGGGACTGAGGTGAGGCTCACTGGCCTGTAGTTCCCCGGATCCTCCTTCTTCCCTTTTTTAAAGATGGGCACTACATTAGCCTTTTTCCAGTCATCCGGGACCTCCCCCGATCGCCATGAGTTTTCAAAAATAATGGCTAATGGCTCTGCAATCTCGTCCGCCAACTCCTTTAGCACCCTCGGATGCAGCGCATCCGGCCCCATGGACTTGTGCACATCCAGTTTTTCTAAATAGTCCCGAACCACTTCTTTCTCCACATAGGGCTGGTCACCTTCTCCCCATATTGTGCTGCCCAGTGCAGCAGTCTGGGAGCTGACCTTGTTTGTGAAGACAGAGGCAAAAAAATCATTGAGTACATTAGCTTTTTCCACATCCTCGGTCACTAGGTTGCCTCCCACATTCAGTAAGGGGCCCACACTTTCCTTGACTTTCTTCTTGTTGCTAACATACCTGAAGAAACCTTTCTTGTTACTCTTAACATCTCTTGCTAGCTGCAACTCCAAGTGTGATTTGGCCTTCCTGATTTCATTCCTGCATGCCTGAGCAATAGTTTTATACTCCTCCCTGGTCATTTGTCCAATCTTCCACTTCTTGTAAGCTTCTTTTTTGCGTTTAAGTTCAGCAAGGATTTCACTGTTTAGCCAAGCTGGTCGCCTGCCATATTTACTATTCTTTCTACACATCGGGATGTTTTTTTCCTGCAACCGCAATAAGGATTCTTTAAAATACAGCCAGCTCTCCTGGACCCCTTTGCCCTTCATGTTATTCTCCCAGGGGATCCTGCCCATCTGTTCCCTGAGGGAGTCAAAGTCTGCTTTTCTGAAGTCCAGGGTCCGTATTCTGCTGCTCTCCTTTCTTCCTTGTGTCAGGATCCTGAACTCGACCATCTCATGGTCACTGCCTCCCAGGTTCCCATCCACTTTTGCTTCCCCTACTAATTCTTCCCTGTTTGTGAGCAGCAGGTCAAGAAAAGCTCTGCCCCTAGTTGGTTCCTCCAGCACTTGCACCAGGAAATTGTCCCCTACACTTTCCAAAAACTTCCTGGATTGTCTGTGCACCGCTGTATTGCTCTCCCAGCAGATATCAGGGTGATTAAAGTCTCCCATGAGAACCAGGGCCTGCGATCTAGCAACTTCTGCTAGTTGCCAGAAGAAAGCCTCATCCACCTCATCCCCCTGGTCTGGTGGTCTATAGCAGACTCCAACCACGACATCACCCTTGTTGCTCACACTTCTCAACTTTATCCAGAGACTCTCAGGTTTTTCTGCAGTTTCATATCGGAGCTCTGAGCAGTCATACTCCTCTCTTACATACAACGCAACTCCCCCACCTTTTCTGCCCTGCCTGTCCTTCCTGAACAGTTTATATCCATCCATGACAGTACTCCAGTCATGTGAGTTATCCCACCAAGTCTCTGTTATTCCAATCGCATCATAGTTCCCTGATTGTGCCAGGACTTCCAGTTCTCCCTGCTTGTTTCCCAGGCTTCTTGCATTTGTGTATAGGCACTTAAGATAACTCATCGATCGTCCCTCTTTCTCAGCATGAGACAGGAGTCCTCCCCTCTTGCGCTCTCCTGCTTGTGCTTCCTCCCAGGATCCCATTTCCCCACTTACCTCAGGGCTTTGGTCTCCTTCCCCCGGTGAACCTAGTTTAAAGCCCTCCTCACTAGGTTAGCCAGCCTGCTGGCGAAGATGCTCTTCCCTCTCTTCGTTAGGTGGAGCCCGTCTCTGCCCAGCACTCCTCCTTCTTGGAACACCATCCCATGGTCGAAGAATCCAAAGCCTTCTCTCCGACACCACCTGCGTAGCCATTCATTGACTTCCACGATTCGACGGTCTCTACCCAGGCCTTTTCCTTGCACAGGGAGGATGGACGAGAACACCACTTGCGCCTCAAACTCCTTTATCCTTCTTCCCAGAGCCACGTAGTCTGCAGTGATCCGCTCAAGGTCATTCTTGGCAGTATCATTGGTGCCCACATGGAGAAGCAGGAAGGGGTAGCGATCCGAGGGCTTGATGAGTCTCGGCAGTCTCTCTGTCACATCGTGTATCCTAGCTCCTGGCAAGCAGCAGACCTCTCGGTTTTCCCGGTCGGGGCGGCAGATAGATGACTCAGTCCCCCTGAGGAGGGAGTCCCCGACCACCACCACCCTCCTCCTCCTCTTGGGAGTGGTGGTCGTGGAACCCCCATCCCTAGGACAGTGCATCTTTTGCCTTCCAATCGGTGGAGTCTCCTTCTGCTCCCTTCCCTCAGATGGGTCATCTTGTCCACTCTCCGCATTAGTACCTGTGGAGAGAACATGGAAACGATTGCTCACCTGTATCTCCATTGCTGGTGCATGGACGCTCCTCTTTCTCCTTCTGGAAGTCACATGCTGCCAAACCTCTTCACAATCCTTCTGTCCCTGCTGTGCCTGCTCTGAATCTTCAGAACATTGTGGCCGTAGAAGCATCTCCTGACGTCTGTCCAGGAAATCTTCATTTTCCCTTATGCAACGCAGTGTTGATACTCGTTTCTCCAGCCCTCGAACCTTCTCTTCCAATATGGAGACCAGCTTGCACTTTGTACAGACAAAGTCGCTTCTGTCCTGTGGAAGAAAGACAAACATGGCACAACCTGTGCAGGTTACAACAGCTGATCGCTCACCTTCCATATCCCTGTCCTCTTAAGAGCTTCCTCAGCTGTTGCAGGAACTACTCAGAGAAACCTGCAGATGAAAGCCTCAGTGAGCTCTCTCCAGGCGAACTCCCAGGCAAACTCCCTCTGTTAGCCTCTGCTGTTCGCCGCTCAGCGTAACATTCCACTGTTGTCTTTGCTAGTAGTACCCTTTCCTCTTGTCCAGCTTTTATCCATGACCAGCAGTGCTCATTGCTTGCTTATTTTTGTGGTATTCTTTTAAAACTCAAACACATTTAAAATTCTATACAGGCTAATTGCAACTCCAATGACTGGAGTTAAAAATTAAGCTCTGAAATTGTGCTGTCTATATTCTGACTATTAAATGAAATGATCTTTATTTAATTCAAAATGGCTTTCTTTTTCCAATATATTTTTATACGAGTGAAAATCCATATGCAAGTAGAGCTAAAATAATAGGAAATCCTGAATTGTGGCTGAAAATTTTTCATTCAACCCATGCATATGAGAAGCGGCAGGGTCTCAAAAACAATGACCTCATGTAATACTATGCCTGATGAGTTCTTCAATGTAGTTTAATTGCTTGAGGCTAACCTTGTAACAGGGTAGAATGTGACATTCAATCTACTTCTTTCTGCGATTTAAGGGGCACAGAGTTCAAATATTTATTTGTGAAGTAAAATAAGTTTACCAACATTGTAAATATCAATTTATTGTAAGTGCCTCAATGTGCCAGCAGATTTTTTTAAAACTAAAAAGCTGGAAAAAATAATTGTGATGCATATTAACAGTGAAAATGACTGAGGAATGAAGCTGAGAATCCTAATACGTTTCACATGGTTAGTAGATTGCATCTTTGTAATGATATGAGTGTATAGAGGTGAATCAGACTTTAAACTTGAGGGAAATATTTTGAAAACAGCAAGGGTGGTAAATTGCCCCGGGGGTCAAGTTGAAGAATTTTTAGACTTAAGATGATTTGTGATCTATTAAAGGAAAGAATACCTTGAACACCCTATATTTTCTTTAATATTTCCATGGCAATGGCCTTCTTTACAAAATCAGTTTAGACCTCGATCCTGAAATCAGACAGCAGTGTAATCAAGCCACCGAGGGCGCACTGATCCCCGTTGCCTTCAGTGAGGCTGTGCATCGATTCCTGTTTAGGAGCCAGCATTTATTCTCCTCACTTGAGCTGATGATTACCCGATTTTGTCCCCATGGTGGTGAATAGAGATATAGATGAATACTTTGTGATGATCACCAAGCACAGATATTTTTATGACCAAATTTTCAACACGTGGCCAAATATTGGTCACGCTAATGTGCAGGGAATGCATTTGAATGAGGGGGAATAGGAATTTGTGTATGCACATGGGGTGACCAGTGCTGCAGCTGCTGAACTTAGGGGAAAAGGGAACTGGAGATGCTGAATTCCTTGTGTGAAGGTCTCAGTATTGTCAAGATGAGGACATAGGCATCTGTTTGCATGTAGAGTAATTGCATGCACAAAAAAGTGGACACCATCGTTTGTGTCTGAGATCCAAATTTTTAGCCCTACTCTGTGTTTCTGCACTCATATCTTTTCAAAAAATATTGCCAAGCCTTTTAAGAACTAACTGTTGAAGCACACATGCAAGATTTATAGGTGAAGAAGCTAGCACAGTTTTTGCTTGCCCACTTTTATACACTGAACTGATTGTCCATGGAAAAGTGTTCATGCTCCCATTCCATGTTTGAAAACAGTCACTTGTTCATGCAAACTCAGCTATTCAGTTTGTATGAACACCTGAATGCAGATTTTTGCACATGCAAAATGGGTGCAGGTTCACTTCGGCGGGTGTAGTCAGTTTTGTGTACAAAAATTGGTGCACAAAAATGGAGGCCTCTAATGACTAATCAGTGTTGGGCTGTTTGATTGCAAAATACTCTGAACAGTGAAAGCTGGTTTTTTGTACAGTCTGCCCTCTAGTGTACAGATGGCTGCCTTCAATAAAATAACACATGGAGAAAAGGAAATGAAAATGTAATGGTCTTAGATTATACCCTCTTAAAACATTTTGACCAGTAGGTGTGCTTTAACCCATTTTAAACTGCATTATAATTAATACTAGGTCTTCATCTCAAAGGACAGTGTAACTTGCTTACAATAAACTCTGTTATAACGAAATTCCATTTATAGTGAAGAAGCATGAAAGTCTCCGTTGTTTCAGTGTACAAATTGATTCATTTGGAATTTATTCTCGCACCTTATCCTGCTCTCATTAAAGGAGATGGCAAAACGCTCATTGACTTAACTTCATACCCTCCTGCTAAGGGTAAAATACTCCTCTGAGATCTTGATTATATAAACAGGGGAATTGTAGGTTCAGTTTAAAAGTAAAATACTCCAGAGAAGCAGGGGTGGATCTCGAGTCCGACATTCTGCTCCTCCGAGATGTGCCACTGCCTGGTTTAGTGATGGCCCTCCACGCACATCTTAGAGGACAACTTTGCCCTGTAAGGTTCTCCTCCTGCAAAGAGATTTGCCATCTTAGACACTTTTGCCCACGTGGAGCCCCAGGGAAGTCATTGAAGAATGAGATGCTACTGTTTGAGCTAAAGGATCAGATCCACTAACTTGAACTCCATGGGACTCGGCGTAAATAAGTCTTTTGCAGGATTAGGGCTGTAGTCTATTTTTTTGGTGGGCCAGATGTTCCTGTCTCTGTAGAGTAGACCTGGCCTGAGAACTTAACATGTAAGAGTCATGACAGCTCCTGGCCAAAAAACCCTACCCCAAGCAGAGATTTCCGTAACTGGAGAGGAGCCAGAGATGCTAAGATATCTTACTAGGAAATTTACTGTTGCTACTGTTAGAGTTGCTTTTGATTGTAAAAGAAAACAGGCATTACAAAACTCTGAGGTAGAGATACTTGAATGTGGGAAGGGGACATGAGCAATGTAGTGGCACTATGGAGGGTGGCAACTTGGAAAGTCTGATGCATGGGTAGCGGTTTCAAGTGTGCCTTGGTGCTGTTGGCCTTTTGAAGAACAGTACACTAGAAATTGGGTTGTGTCCTGGTTTAAGGAACTGCTTGTCAAGTGCCTCTTTACCCATCCTGCTTCTCTTTTCATAACCAGTGTTACTAAATTTAGGGACGACATGTTTCTGTAAGGGATCTGCTTAGTTTTGACTTCTGTAATTAGCTAACATGTACATTTCTGTTCCACTTCATGCATTAATCTAATGGAGGAAAGAATTATGCATAGGTGAAGTTAAAAGACATTAAGCGAGTCTGCCTTTGCATCTCCAATGAACTGAAACATACAGCCTTAGAAAATGTTGGGCTGTAGCGCACTCGGAGACGTTAACAGGGAGCAATGCCACAGGTTCATTTGTGTACAAATATCTTAGCAGTAACGCTTGTTGTTTTGTATACCAATCTAATTTGTAGCACATAGCTGGTTATTGCCAGTCGCAGATGGGGAGGGTTGTTCTGGAGAATTTCAGGAATGAATTGAAAACAGCACATTGGGAGGATGGATGAGGTTTTTTCTTTCCCTGAAGAAAAATTGATATTTTGTCTTCTTTGCTGTAGCGCTTCATGAAGGATCTGGCTAGAGCAGAAGAAGGAATGAAAGACTTAGAAGGATGCAATCAGTACATAGTAATGGAAAACTGAAGGATACTGCAGAGAGGATTAAATAGAGACGGAAGGCTGTCCCCGAGCTAAAGGTAGGAACCAATACAAAATCTTCACCTTGTAAAGTCCTGTGGTGTCATGTCAGTGATGCGATCACCAATGAAAAATAAGGTTATTAAATTAGAGATTCAAGTGAAGTTCTGAAAATCTAATAGTCCAAGCCAGGCATTTCGTATTAGTCAGTCATTTGGGTGAGTCAGTGATACAGGATCCTTCTAGGAGCGCATGGTGAAGTGGGTGACCACGTTCCCTGGATTCCAGTAATGCTTGTCGTAATAAGGCAGCTGTTGGTGAAATGCAGCAAAGCACAAACGGGTGTAATGATGCTACACACAGCAAGGGTTGGTGTGATTTCTTGCTATGTAAAGTGTTTAGGCATGCATGATATGCTTCTCTGTGCACTCGGAAGATTGTGGATTAATTCTCATTAGGGGGAAATGTGGAAAATCGACCTAGTGAGTCTTTAAGTTTGCAAAAAATTGCACCGTAGTCCCAGTGAAATCAAGAGGCCAGGATTGGGGCCAGTGGCTGCTTACTGTGTTCTGTGATACAAAAAATATATTGAGTTTGTGCTGAGACCAGCCTCTCCCTCAGTACAGTTATGTAGTGTTGAAATCCTAGTGATCTGTTATCTTGTTGTTCTGGGCTTATGTGCATTAAATCAGATATGCAACAAAGAGCATCAATTCACTCTGTCTCCCCCCAAACACACACATGGGAATTTATGTAGATTTTAAAGATGCAGAACAAAACATAGCAAATTATTCTCATAGATCAAATGAGAGCCTGTACAAAATGTGCTCATAAATGCAGGAAATTCTCTTTCCTCCCGTATGAAGACAGGAGACTGTAGTTAGTAATTTACTACAAAGTGATGCTGTTTTCTTAGTCATTCTGTATTCTCTCCAGGTAGGGATATTGTGTTCATTATTGGAAAGGAGCCATGATATCAGATGAGGGAAGAGTATTTAGGTAAGGAAAGTGGTTGTGGTTTGGGGGGGACCCCAGCCTACTGACTTTGGACCTATCTCCGTAGTTGAAAGAGGAAGACGTGCGCATACCTAAAATGCAAATAAAAGAGCCAGAAGAGAAAAATCTGAGTTTAGAGAGGTTGAACTATCTGACTTCTGTGGTCCTACAGGAATTATGAAATTCTAGTCTCTATTTTGTTCTTGCACTTCTAATGAGCGAGTTCCCGTACCCTTCGAAAATTTTGGGTGCGGTTCTTGGGTCCCACCAAGCTACATTTTCCAGAGGGCTGAGGAGGGAGCAAAAATGGATGAAAAATGCCTGATCCTGGGGGTAACCAGGGCTGAGCTGGCCCCAGCATAAATTGGAGGCAGCTTTCATCTATTCTGGTTGCAAACGTCCCCCGGCGGCTGTCCTGCTGCCTTCAGATCACTGAAGCATAAGGTGCTTTTCCGCTCCTCATGCTCCAGGAATTTCCCTACTCAAGGGGGAGCCCCTCAATTGCTCACTGGGGGCAGCTTTCTGGCCCCTTTAGGTCATATGAGTGATGAAGGGCTGCCGCATTGGGGGAAAATGATCTGTCCCATTGTCTCCTCTTGCAAGCTTCCAGCCAGGATAGCTTTCCTCCCCAAGTGAAGAAAATCTTCTTAAACTTCAGAAGTCGCTGCAGACATTGAGAGGCAATGCAAAGTAGAGGCCAGGAGGGCGGTGACCCTACACCCCATGTGTGCACATAAGACGTCACTCTGTGAAGATAAAGTCAGACAGTTGTTTCCACGAAGGGTCACATACATCTATACCAAATAATATCTGCAGTGCGGGTTCTCCTTTGCCCTGGTCTACACCGGGGGGGGGATCGATCTAAGTTATGCAACTTCAGCTATGTGAATAACATAGCTGAAGTCGACGTACTTAGATCAACTTACCGTGGTGTCTTCACCGTGGTGAGTCAATTGCTGCCACTCCCCCGTCGACTCTGCCTGTGCCTCTCGCAGCCCTGGAGTACAGGAGTCGACGGGAGAGCGCTTGGGGGTCGATTTATCGCGTCTAGTCTAGACGCGATAAATCAATCCCCGCTGGATCGATCGCTGCCCCCCAATCCGGCGGGTAGTGTAGACATACCCTTTGTTTCCATGTGAGATGATCCCTGTTCAATAAGGAACTGAAGTCTTGAACCTTCACTTGTGCAAAAGATGATAAGATAGCCACTGACCTCTTCACAATGCGCTGAATTCTGAGGTCCTTCCTCAGAGAACCAACTGTCCAATCTAAGGGTGCCTAATGCCCTTGACAATGTGATCCCAAGCAACTTGTCCAGGGTCACACAGGAAATCTGTAGTGGAGCCAGTAAATTGAAGCCAGGTCTCCCACGTTCCAGGTTAGTGCCCGACCATCTGTCCGCCTCTCTCCTGTATGCTAGGGTAGCTGAGGGTAGAACTGAATCTAAAATCAGGTATGAGGATGGGTACAGACAGCACCGGAGCAGATTAACCCTGGGTCCAGCTACGCTGTGGTTTAAAACCTGCAGCAGAGAGTATCCGAGCCCGGGCACTCGCGCTCTGGTGCTGAAACTGCAGTATAAATGTTTGGGCTCGGACTCTGAAACCCACCCTCCTGCCTGGGCTTCAGAACCAGAGCCCAAACATTTGAGCTGCTGTTTTAGTGTCATAGCCTGAATCTGTCCACCTGGGCTCGGAGACTTACTGCCACATGTATTGAAATGCACTGGAGACGTACCCTTGAAAGCGGAGTGGAAGCAGTGGGATTTGAAGAAGGGGGCTGCCTGAGGAAAAGACACACATTTAGGATTAGACAGAGATACAAAGGCAGCATTAGAGAAGACTTTGTGGAGAGTAGCCAGCTTGCAGCCCTAAATGAAATGCAGTCTCAGGTGGGTATCTAACCTCTCTCTGTTACTCTAGTTATATCTAGCATTAGTGAGAGTCAAGCCCAGATAAGATTTGGGATTGGTATTGCCTTGAACTTTCATTGGAGTGCTTCTCTGGTGGTCGCTGTCTTAGCTGAGACACCAGGGACTGAACCGGGAACCCCACAGATAAAAGCATGAGCTATTTAGGCTTGAGCTGAAGAGACGGAGTGCACTCTCGGGGGCTGTTGCAGACTTACCTCTGCAGATCAGCACAGCAGGATACTTGTAACACACTCACAGGAGCGCTACACTCCCTTTATTCTCTCTCCTTTAGCAGCAACAATTCACCATCTTCATTCCAGACAGAGAAGTGGGGACTTGGGATGGGTCCGAGGTTGGGGGTTTCTTTTACACACAGTCCCTTAGAAGTAGACTTTATCATGAGACCAGCAGAGGGAGCTGTATGAATAGCATAGTTACTAGCCAGCATCTTCCACTGTGGGAATAATAAGAACACATTTAGCCCTCCTTGCGGCAGGAGAGACTTGGCCCATCTATGCATGGGCTGACCAGATAGCAAGTGTGAAAAATCGGGACAGGGAGTGGGGGGTAATATGAGCCTATCGAAGAAAAAGCCCAAGATCCCTAAGTGGCCCCCTCAAGGATTGAACTCACTACCCTGGGTTTAGCAGGCCAATGCTCAAACCACTGAGCTATCCCTCTTGAAAGGAGAGAAGTTAGGTGTTGTATAGCAACCTCAGCCCCATCTCCTCTTGAAAGGAGAGAAGCTAGGTGTTGTATAGCAACCTCAGCCCCATCTCCTCTCACGATGTCCTAGGTAGCTTAGTTACCAGTTGAGGTCCTTTAGAATCCTGCAAACATATAGAAGTTGAAAGCTAACATTAATGAATGTTTTTTCCTGTACTGGATTTAGTCTTTAATTCACACAATTCCCACCCAAATCTCAGTTTAAAAAATTAGACAGTGGAAACTTTGACTTGTTTCAGAGTTGTTGTTTTTTTCTCTCTCTCCTATGATTATAACTGAGATGGTTTCTTAATGAAATACTGATGGCAATCCTTGGACTATTTAGAGATGAAATAACTGATATAAATGTGCTCTGGCACGATGAGCAAACAGCTGGAAAATGTGCCTCTCCTGCAATATTCCAATGGTATGAAGCATCATCAAGAGCTATTCATTAGGGTGGCATTATGCACACATCCCATATGTCTGAGAATAAATAATCCGTAACCCACACTTCACCAGGGTATGTCCCAAATGTGCAGAAGGCAGGCGACAGACTCCTCACTCGGATGGTAGACACGGTGCCATTAGCTCCGTAGTATGCCGAAAGGAATAGGAAAGTAAATCCCCTCTATCATCACTGTGAGTTCCCATATTGGGAAACAGATGGTGCTCTTCTACGATTGTACCTGGTGTGAGACTACTGCATAATTTATCAGTATAGAAACATGAATTGTATTCCAGGGACTGCTGTATTCGCAGTCTTGTGTTTTGTTTTTTTGTTTGTTTTTGTTTTTACATTTGATATACCAATGGTCAGGCTAAAATTGAATTATATTTAGCTAATTCCCCTCCTTCCACATACACAGCGGTTTAGGGAACATAGTACCAGCCAAGATTTCCTAGAAGAATGCCTAAATCTATGATGCCCTTACCATTCCTCCAGTGAAACCCTAGAGTTGTGCTCTATGAGCCTTATTTTGAAGGTGCGGTTGCCTCCTGTAGGGTACTGAGTGCCCTTAACATCCCCTAGACTTCAGTGGACGTTTAAGGGTACTCAGCCCCTTGCCAAAATGGAGTCTATGAACTATGTAGGATCAGAAAGAGGGTCACAGCCACTGATATCCCATAGTGTACCTCGTTCTTCCTGCGGCTCTATTCCTTTTGTGCCCATTGCAATACTCGACAAGACAGGACAGGAGGCCATGAACAAAGGTGATGTAAAGCCAGTGGTCCTCCGTCTCCTCTCTAGCTGTAATTGGGAGTCCCCTCCCATGTATCAGTATGGGATGCGCAGGGTAGAGCGATCTTGATTAGCAGCCCCTAAGGTGAGGACAAGCAGCAGCAAGACATCGTCTAGCAACCTATTCAAACAGCTAATTGGTGAGTGGCAGGTAGTTTTATAGTGTCCAGGTCCCACCCTGTGTCCACATGGAAGGCCTAATAAAAGCACTTAGTTTGTTCCCAGACATCCTCTTCCTCCTCCAGATGGCTTCCTGGAGCTGGCCAAGCTCACATAATGCTCTCTCCAAGGAGGATGGGGCGAACACATTATTCTTATGCAGTCTTGGCCAATGAAAATCACACCTATTAAACACAAACCATTGATTAGAATAGCAGCTCGGGCGGCCCACACACCTGTTCTGCAGCCCATTGAGTACAAAGAAATAAAAGTATTTTCTTTTTAAAAGCTCTTCAAACCCCCTCCCATCCAGCCTTTTAAAAAGTCATTTGCCAACAGGGAGCAGTCAGGTTCCAGTGTTTTCCATTCTGTGTGTGAGGAGGGAAACGTGTGGCACTGTGGTTACTGCTGTGTGGTGATTGTTAGCAAATGCAGAACTTTTACTTGTATCCATTGTAACAGGCATAAAAAGCCACTCGCTTGAATGTTTCTAGACTAGCTGCCTAGGCTGTGGGGAGGTTGTGATGGTACAAAATGGCACACAGTGGACTGCAGTTGGGGCTGAGGAAACTATGGGGAGCCTGAACAGGAAAATATTTCACGTTTAGAATCATTTCTGTTCTCTGCTCTTCTACCTGCCTCTGACAATGCAGCTGCTTTTTGAGTCTACAACAAGAAAGTCTGAAATGCCAGCCTAGCGCCAAGCAATGCCGTGTGCTCCTCCAGACTGGCTCTATCAGTCCCTGTGTGTTCCCACACGCTCTGCGTGCTCTTTCCTGAGTTCTGATGAATCATGCTCTACTTTCCCCCTCGATAGCCTGCAAAGACAAGGGCAAGATTTTATGTCCATGAATTTCTAATTTCTGGCACTGTGCTTCTCCTCCTGCGGTTAGTCTGCCACACCAGCTGGGGTGCTGTTATGATGACCTGGATCTCTGCTGCACACCCACACATTGACTCAGCTCTGTGATTTACAGTAAAGGCCTGATCCTTCCCCTCCCCCCCCCCCCCCATTCAAATCAATGGGAGTCTTGCCTTGACTTCAAGGAGAGCAGAATTGGCCTCAAAGTGCTGCAGGAAGCCAGGCTCAGTGCAGCCTGGCGGCAGGACTGATGGAGTAGCATCCAAAGGGACAGCAGCAGAGGCTCAAGGACTTAAAAATAAATCAGCTCCTGTCCCCCAGGCAGGACAGGTGGTAGCAGGTGGAGGTAACTGGGGCAGCCAATTGCTGACACTCATCAGCGTTACTCCATGGCCTTCAGGGGAAGCAGACTGTCCCTCACCCTCCCAGTGTGCACAGTCTTGTATCTGGGTTGTGGTCTGTGCGTAGGACACCTGCCACTTGTTTTTGTTCTGTCACGCTCCCCTGGATCGTTGTCGTTTGCTTTTTTCAGAGGGGCGAGGCCTCTCTTTCCTTTACGGGGCTGACTCAGCTCATGTCACAATGGACGGGGCAGTCAGGACTTCGCCCTCTCCAGTTTCCCTTTCTAACTTCCTTTCTCATTGTTTGTGTTTCGGACACTTCCAAATGTCACTGTTCCCATTGGAGGTCGCGTCTGATAAAACCCACTGCGAGTGTCAGGCCTTTCCCTTGCTGCACTGATTTTTTTCTTTTTTTAAAGTTTTTGGAATGAGTGCTCTTGCTACTAAAGGATTCCGTTGAGCAGCCCTTTGAATAAAAAATACGTACATGTTTCAGATGTACACTATAATTGCACTTGTTCGTATCCGTGTAAAAAGGACCCATGATCTGATGTGGCCTAGCCAGGGATTTCTGGAAATTGTGGGGCCTGAGGGGACAGGGAACTAGTCACAGAGTGGTCCCAGATGTCACATCTTAGACTCTAAGACTTAGACTTAGAGTAAGGGCTGGGAGACAGGACTCTTGCGTTCTATTCCCAGATATGCCACTTACTTGCTCTGTGACTTGGCAACTCCATAAACTTCTCTGTGTCTTAATGTCCCCCTCTATAAGATGGGCATAAAAATACTTCCCTATTTCCAAGGGTGTTGTGAAACTCGGTGAATGAATGTTTGTAAAACGCTTTGAGATCTCCTGACGAAAAAGGCTGTTTCCATGCAAAGTATTAACTATCGGCTGGCCAGACAACACTGTTCATAATTGGCACTTGGAATTGTCGCACGTTGGTGGGTCAGCATGGAGGGAGCCAACACTGCAGCTGTCCGTGCTGTCTTACTTCTCTGGATAAACAGAAGACATTGCTACCCAAGGGTGTCCATTTCACTCCTTTCAGAAGCACTACATACCGGGAAAAGAAAAGGAAATGCGGTATTAGGCCAGGATCTAAAGCCCATCAAAAATCAGCTGGAGTCTTTCCGTTGACTTAAATGGACTTTGGATCAGGCCCAAAGGGTGTTAATTATTCTTTATCTCTGTTGTCTTCTGAGGATAAAAATACATTTAAAAGGCTACTTTGCTACTTTCTCTTGGTTATTGTGACCCCCTCCATCAGAATGGCTTCATGCTTAGCATATACGCTCCTCCTCCACTAAGTAGCAGTAGCTTGCAAACGTTGAATGACCCAGCTTCAACTTTAATTTTAACAGAGGTCAGAGCCCTACAAAATGGATGTGATTCCCCCTGGAGTATGTGGTTGAAATACCTTTTGTTACTGGAGTTGTTTTTTCTTGCATGGTGAAGCGCCCCGGATAACGCTGAGATTCGATTTCTAGATGTGTGCTGTACATCAAAGCACTGTTTGTGCCAAAGTGAATCTGCTGTAATAAACAAAGCCTATTGATTCACCACCTTTCTGAATCCTAGATTATCATTGACTTTTTGTTGCCCAGACTGTCAAACATTCATTCATTGTACAAGTACTTTGCTAACAGAAAGGAGTATTAATTGCCCTAGGAATGGGCAATACCATTTTTAATCACTCTTGCTTCCAATCTTATTGTGCATGCCCACTGCGTACACAATGCACTCACAAAATGCATTGTTTGGTATCGCTCAGAATATTTTTGGTACTGGCAGCTTGCTAGAGTCGATGCCATAAACCTACAGCTATCCCTCCTTTTCAACAGCGCTATGTTTGCCCCAATGTGTGTCCCTCCTATTGCAAAAATCTTTTAGAAAAGTGCACAATGTTTTGAAGCTCTTTTTTAAAATCCTATACGGGCATGTTACAAACACCACTGATGTAAGTGGAAAAACTCCCATTGATGTCAGTGGGCTTTGGATGACAGCGATATTTGCACCACTCTTTCATTCGAACGTGAAAACATCTCTGATGAGAAGGACTTTAAGCTACGGTCAACACTCAGGCAGAGGCGCTTAGAGGGTGCATGCACAAGGGAAGTACAGTGGCCCAGAAGCAGCTGCTAGACCCTTTCCAGAGAACTGGCATTACAGAGACCAGAGAATTGGCATTTTCTACAGTGGTTAACAAAGCAATTACCAATGGCCTTTTTACATATTTTTTTTTAATGAGGAATAATATGCATGTAGAAAAGATCTACTTAAAGGCTTCATTTATATTATTCCTACATTCCTACAAGACCTTTTCTACAGACATTTTGTCCCCCTTCCCTGCTCCTTGAATAGACCCATCTCCGCTGGCCATTGAGAAAGGAAACCGGGTTGTGAACTTGTCTCCTCTTGTGTGGTATGTATTTATGTAATGGTAGCCTCCAAAGGGCACATTTGGGATTGGGACCCCATTGTGCTGAATGTTGTACAAACACAGCAAGAGACAATCCCTGCCCAGAAGGGCTTGCAATCTGAAATTGCAGATGGAGGGCAGACAGTGGGGATGCAACATACAAGTCAATGGATTTGGTGAAGACTTGGTTCAGCTTTGTTAGTCACGTGGATTTTGTTTTCTTTTAGTTGGTGATAGAGGAGGAGATGAAGGGAGAAGGGGAGAGGAAGAGGGGAAGGTGAACAGATGCAGTTGTCCCCTTCCTAGCCATGATAGTCAGACTGGGTTTTGCAGGCACCCTGGTGGAAGTGAGTCTTCAGGGGGGATTTGAAGGAAGAGAAGCTAGTGGCTGTTCGGATTTAATCAGCGTGTTTTCTCCTTGTATAAGGGATAGCATGGGAGAAAGCACAGAGGTGTTTAAGGTAGTCTCTTGATCATTATGTAGTGGCATGCCGGGGTCAGGATTGGGATGGAATTCCGGGGGAAGAAGAAAACAAAGGCTTTGCATCCTCTAACTCTGCCATGTGCAGCGCCATTACGTCTCCTCAAAGGCAGAACTTGCTCTGAGTTACGCTCATTCTGAAGAGTTCAGCATCCCAGGCTAGTCATCCTGAGAGAATGAATGCACCTAGGATATAATTACAAGAGTGAGTCATTGTTTATTGTCACTCTTTTTAAAAAATCGGTGTCAGGAGAGAGTGGTGTATTTGGGGGCTGTTATTTTGTTTTCGTGACTATATGCATCTCTCGCAACGCTGAATTTAACTATCTCACTTGCACTTCCTAGTGCAGTGCAGTGCTACAGATCTTTGCCTGGTATTTAGATTATGCACTAATACTACCCCATTTGCCATAAAAACCTGGGAGGGAGATTGAAAATTGAATAACAAGCCTTTATGCTCATGTGCATTGGTCTGGATTGACGTGCAGTACCCAGCCAGTTCAACAGCCGGATCCCATGCTATGGCTGGATTTATTTTGTTGATGTAGTTCACCCTTGGAAAATCAAACAATTGTAGTAATCACCTATAATTCTGCATACACCCATTTGTCCAGTGGGACCCCAAAGCACGTTGCACACTTAGCAAGCTGGTGTGCAAGAGTTGCTGCACCTACTACTGCAATGCAACCAGCTCTGGAGGGAAACATGGCAGTTGTTTAACAGCTCACAGTAATGCTGCAGAGCAGTTGAGGACCAGAAATGATGAGTACCACCCTCTCTAATTGAAACTGAGGAGGAAAGCAGGTATTTAGGTAGGCCCAATGCCACTCTACAGGTTGGAATTTGATGAGGACACTGCACAAAGTCACAGTGAAGTCTCGAACAGTATTGCCAACCCCCAAAGTTGAAAAGTCATGAGATTGGGCCCCAAATCATGAGACTTTAAAACAAAATGAGAGAGTTATGTGGGCTGTTTTCTGATTTACGAGCTCCCGCTGCCCACCCTCAATAGGTGCGTGAAAATTGGTGGTGTCAATTTATAGCGAGACTTGTATAAATTAATTGTGTCCTTCTCCCCACATCAACTCTGTACCCCAGCCCCAAAATCAATTAATTTTGTGCCTCCCCCCAAGCCCTCACCTCTGCCCCACCTACACATCAACTCTGCCTACCCAGCCCCATAGCCGTTCTGTGCCCCGAAGCCCCACATCTCTCCCTTCCCCGCGTAGCAAGCCTCTGCTCCTACAGCTGTGGGGGTTCTTCATCCCTTCCCAGGCCTGGTGGTGGGGAGGGCAGCTCCAGGGGTGGTGTATGTGCGTACGTACATACATACACACACGTACACACACACACCCCCCACTATCTCCCAGCCTTAGGGGGCATCTCTAAGGCATCTCCTCTTCCCCTTCCGAGGCCTGGTGTTACAGTGTTAGAGATGGGTGGGGAGGGAGAGACCCATTTTTCATAGAAGGGGAGGGGGAAGCAAGGAGCAGATCCTCCCCCCTTCACCCCTCTCTGAGCTGCGTCGTCTTGTCCCGCCCCTCCAAAAACTTCCTCTGCTGAATTGGGGGTTGGAGGAGAGCTCTGGTGCCTGTCCCCTGCCCTCTGGGGAAGAACAGCAAGTCAGAGGTGTGACAGGAAAGTGGGGAAGGCAGCCGCTTGGAGGGGTTTTCCCCAGGGCAGGTGACAATTGCATGGGGGCTGGAGCTTCTTCTGATCCTGGGACGTGCTGCAGCAGGAGCTACAATTGCAGTCCTGAGGGTTGGCGACACGGCTATAAAGTCTATATAGGAGTACGAGTTACGGGGCTGGGCCTTAACCGTTGAAGGGCTCCATAAAGAGCTTTGGTGTAAACCGTACCTCCTACCATCAATTCCCGGGCTCGCAATCGCCTGTCCTCTGTGTCAGTACTTTCTAAAGAAGGGTAATTCCCAACATGTCAGATCTGCATTTAAACAGCACCCCAGCTAACACAGTGGAGTGCCGTTCGATGCAGGTAGCTAGCCAAACGTGGGTGGCTAGCCCGATGTGAAAAGGCCAAGGTTGTACAATGGCTATATTCCATTGCTGGGAATAAACAAGGCAGAACATTTGTAATTCCTCTCTTGTGAGGATTTTGACTTGGCCGCAGACTGGCCTGCTAAGAATCATTTCACGTGACACAGTCAGGCTGGGAAATGGCACGAACGTCCCATTCACAGCAATAGCGTCTGATTTTGTAGCCATCCTTTGATTCTGTAATTAAAAAAGTGGAAGCTTCATCATTTTCTGGTGCCCCACCATAACCCACCCTTTCCCCACTGGGTGCTCCAACTACCAAAGAGTTTCCAATTTTCCACTCTGCCAAGTCTGACTTTTTTTCTTATTTCCTCCAGATGTTAGGGGGAGTGGTGTTAAGTGCAAAATGATTTCCTGTGCCTTTTGAGCTGCAGTGGTGACTCCAGCCGGGCAAGGTGCTGCCTCAAAGCCGCAAGCATTTGGTGTGTTTTGCTGGCTCTGCTCCTCTAAAGCGTTTATGAAAGAGGAAGTGGGCAGGGCAGAATGTGTCTCCCTTGCCATGCTCTTCTCCAGTGCAGAAACGGATGCTGCCAGAGTGCAGCTAGAGCTATTGGTGAATCTAAGTGGTCTCTCTGCCAATTCAGGATTGCTCCCTGCAACACTCTAGGACAGGATTAAAGAAATTAGGGCGGGTAAAGGCTCGGTTTCTTTTTCAGACTTGAAGCAGGCAGACTTGCTGAACTGACTGCTCTTTCAAAGGCTTTGTCTTCACTACCCGCCGATCCGGCGGGTAGCAATCGGTCTATCGGGGATCGACTTACCGCGTCTAGTGAAGACGCGATAAAATCGATCCCTGATCGCTCTGCCGTTGACTCCGGAAATCCACCACGGCAAGAGGCGGCAGCGGAGTCGGCGGCAGCGCGGCAGCGGTCGACTTTCCCCCGTCCTCACAGCCAGGTAAGCCGACCTAAAATACGCAACTTCAGCTACGGTATTCACGTAACTGAAGTTGCGTATCTTAGGTCGGACCCCCGCTGTAGTGTAGACCTAGCCAAAGTTGGCTAGAGGGCGTCTCTTCCTAGTGGTGTTGGGTGGGAGGGGATTGGCCTTTGCTAACGAAAGGGCAGCCTATTCGGTAGCCTTCTCCCAAGCTGTACAAAGATCGGTAAAGACCTTTTCACGTGGAACACCTGTTAGGACAGAGTTCATCTGCTTCCAGAGTTTTATTTAGACTAATCAAGCTTAGGAACTGGACAGGCTGACAGATTTTCAGAACACTTGCTGTGATGAAGTCCGGAGCTGTGGAGGATTCAGTGGAGAAGAAAAAGGAATTCTCTCTGCACTTGTCGCCTCTGTGTGGTTTTGTGTTTTGTTCTAGTGATTTGTGCTGCATGCTGTCATTCCACCCTGCTCGGTGATCTCATCAGTGAAGCAGCCTTCTGCACCCAAGGTACTGCAGACAGTGACACCCATGACTCAGCAGATGGCAATCCGCCCTGTGAGTCGGTACTGAGCCAAGCCCTCAAGTGGCGTAGGGCACATTTTTCCACAGAGGGGCCACGTTCTGCGTTGACTGAGATGAAACTCATTGGGTCAGAGTCTCCGATGGTGTAAATCAGTGGAGCTCCAGGGCTGTTTGGAAAATGGCAAGGATCTCCCACGAAAAATGTAGACAAGTGAACAAATATTTGTTTTGTTTTTGAAAATGTTCAGATTTTTTTTTTTTTTTTAACAAAACAAAAAAAATTAATTTTAGTTTGAAACAAAACCAATTCAGATTTTGGTTTTTCAAACACAACAAAGGGAGCTTTGGGGGTGCCCCACCCCCATCTCTGTCTTTCCCTTTCCTGCCGCTCTCCCACTGGAAAGAAAGCAAAACAAACAAAAGGTTTTGACGTAAAAATTTTGACCAGTTCCATTGACATCGCTGGAGCTATGCCAGTTTACTCCAGCCAGGGATTTGGCAGATTGTTTTGAATAGGGTTATGTGGGGTGTAAGTTTGGACAGAAATTAGCACATAAAGTTCCAATTCTGCTCTGATACCTCTGGACTAGCTCCGTTACTGGCCCTTAGTGTATAAATTGCTCTGAAACTGCAGGGTGGAATGAGGCATAGCTTTAAACCTATTGATATGGGACTGGAAAAGCGACTGACAGGGAGTTCGAATGTCTGCAGTTATGGTCTGAGATCATTGCCACGCACTGCAGATCACATCATAAAAGTGAGGTGTGTTTTTTCTAATGTTTAGAGGCAAATACATGCACAGAAATGAGGCATCTATGTGTGCAAATGAGCAGTTAGATCTCCATGTTAGGTATGCTAATGAGCACCCAATTTTGTGCCTGAATTTGTAGAAAATCAGTCCCTCCCACTCTTATATATGAGCCTAGTTTACAGCAGTGGGGGTGTTTAAACAGGGCCTGTTTGGGACATTTGGAGGTGTAAATCAACACGTAAGCATGTGGCTACAATTTTCAAAAGCGTCTAAATGACTTTTGAAAATGCAGTGTAGGACCCTAAGTCACATAGGCACTTTTGAAAATTCTAGTGTGTGTGTGTGTGTGTGCGATCTACCAACACATACATCATAACAGGACACTCACTCGGTAGTACTAAACTGCACACAAACTTTCTAGAACAGATCCTCAGCTGATATATATTCATGTAGCTCCATGGACTTCAAATGGAGCTATGCCAAATGACTCCCGCTGAGGATAGCCCTATGCCATTAGAAAGGCCAGTACCGTTTTATGTCAGTTGAGTCAAGGTAACACATGATCTCACTTCTCAGATGTTGCAACATTTGAAAATGGGATTAATCCTAATTTGTGAAACTGGAGCACACGCTGCAGCTGTAACTGTTTGAACCTGACCTGGGTTTGTATTCCTTGATATAGCAAGTGTAAAACAATTTCCCTTTCAAGAAATCTGACTTCAGCCTGTTTTACTGTATAAATGTTTAAATGGCAAGACACACTGTTATTTCCAGTCGGGAACGTTTGATACAGATTGCAGGGAATTCACATCACTGTGCATTGTAGGCACAATGCAATAGCTGGTATATTAAAAAACAAACAAATGTATCTTTAATTATCATTCCAGTATATATAAGTTTATTATTGAAGCCTGGACTGGGCCTATATTGTTCTGTCTGATTAAGAAAAAACAGCAGGTCCATAATTGTGTGAGAGTGAGCAGACTGTTGTTAAACCAGCTGATCACACATTATATGCCATTCAAAGGGGATAAGAAACCAAAGAAACATTAACGGCGTGTAGGGGAACATCCCTGTCTAGAGACATCGACATTTTAATTTCACACAACCCTGTGTGGTTCTCTGAAGTAAGGATTGATGGGTGAATCTCCCTGGAGGTTTTGTGGGTTCATTTCAGATATGCACCCTGAAGTTCAGATCCTTGTCCAGTCTGCACAAATCTCTTCGGTATGCAAATCTGGGATGGAAATCTTATAAGAATGTGTCATCTTATGAGGCTTCCAGTAATCCTTGCTTTCAGCTGGGCTAGAAATACACAAGAGCCAGGGGGGGTGGATTGGGTTGTGGGGGTGGGTGGGTCAGTGGGAGGGGGTGATATGTGAATACTTCTGCTTCCAGCCCTGTATGTTCTGGGGCAGAGATTCAGGTAAGCTCTTATTTGACCTGGACCCATTCTCTCCTCCCCTCCCTCCCCATTGTTTTGGATTTGGATTCGGAGCATGTGTGGGGTTAATACATGGGAGATGTATTCTTGATTCTTTTACCCACACTGTGGAACTGCTCCTACTTTCTGCCAGTGTTACTGAGAGCGGAATCAGGCCTAGTTTCTCTAGGGGATGTGGCATACTTGTAGGACTGGTAGTAAAGATGTACCAAGTGTTCCCTGATGCACATGAAGGAGGGAGATGGCCCCATGCCACCCAGGCCTGTTCCCTCTGGGGCAGCATGTACTGCTGGCCGTGCTTGTCATCCTCATTTGCTCCTTTGATGTCCAAAGTGTCTGCAGCACCATTGTCACTGCCTCCTGCATAGGGGCACGGTGTGGAATGGTCTTCTGATGTCTTCTCCGGTGTCTAGCTGCAGGGCTGTGCTTTCCCTAAGCGGGGTTTGGGTTGCACCCTCCTATGCATGCAGAACGCGCCCGTCCTCCTGGAGCTGGTTATAGCAGGGGATTTAAACCCTGGTGCTGTTGTTGCAGTCAGTCGTGGCTGGTTGCCCCTTTGTTTCACTCTGCCTCCTTTGGACTGGGGAGGCCTAGAGTGGTTTTATTTTGGGGGACACTGTCCCTCTTTCCCAGGAACTCTTCTGCCAGATGCTGTTGGTTCCTAGGGAAGAGATGACTGTTATGAAGACACAGCTCTTCTACCATGTGCAGTCCACATGCCCGCAGTACTGGTTCATCCACCTTCACCAATGTTGGGGGAAGTTGACCCTCATCTACTGGGTCCATTGTGGCCCTTGGCTCGTTACCGTGAGCAGGGGCCCTTATCAGGTACTAGCAATCAGAGCACAAATGTCTTTGTGCTGAGACAAAGTTCAGGATCTATCTAACCAGTGTACTATCTGTATTGCTATATAGGTCAGAAACCTGGACCCACCCGAACTCCTGTGAGGCACCAGGATGCCAGTTGGAATCAAAATATTTCTGTTTTCAGCCAAAAGACTTCGCTGAAAAATCAGTCCAGTTTCAGGGTACAAGCTCTAACCAGAATCTCAAGGCATAGAGCCTGCTTATCCCTACTTAAGGTTATATTTGACATAAGGAACATCCAATTCAAACTGTCCACTGCTCGATGAACACACAGTGGTGTCAGCTCTCGCCATTATCACAAGTCTCTTCTGATTAATATTCATTCATAGGTTCCAAGGCCGGAAGGGACCAGTGTGATTATATTATTATTTATTTAGATCATATTTATTGTTTGTATTGTGATAGCACCTAGCAGCTGCAGTCATGGGCCGTGACCCCATTTTGCTAGGCACTGTACCAACACGGGGAAAAAATGCCCCAAAGAGCTTGCACTGAAAGTGGATGATTTGTAGGTAGAACTTGGCATGTAGGCTACTGTTTCTCTTATAGACTCTTGTGTTTAAGAGGGGTTACATAATGAAAATGGAGGAAGCTGATAACTTTATTTCTCTTTATCTTTATTAAGCTAATGAGGGACCTGACAGCGGCAAAAGGATTTTTGGAAAAGTTGTTTCAGTTTTGCCTTAGGGTTAATTGCCTTAGCGCTCACTGCCTGACAAGTGTGTGGGGGGGGGGGGGGAGGGGGGGAAGGGTTAGAGCTATGTGACTTAATTAACATACTGCGGGTATCCTCATTCACCGATAATGCTGCGGTTCTTGCCATGTTTGTCAAAAGTCCTTTGAATCAATATTTTACAGGACAAATTCTAAACGAGGCATCTTTTAAAGTTGTGGGGTGCTGGCTCACAGTGAGAGCTGGCTGGGTAAAACTTCTAACTCACCGTTGTTTTGTCGGCATTCACTGGTAGAGTAAAATTGGAACGTTTAACAGAGACAGCCTGATTTTTCCGAAGTTCTGATGAAGCCCTGCCTGCCTGCCTCCTTGGCAGCCCAAGCGACTCTAGGCCAGCCAGCCATGTAGACTGCCTCAGGGCTGCGGATCCTGGGCTTCCAGATTCCGTGGCTCCAGGCAGATTGCCTCCGCACCAAGACTCCATCCCCTTTCGCAGAGAATTTGGGGGGTTTGTTCCTAATCTGAATGAAACCAAATTTCAAAATATCGAAATCCTCCGTGAAACAGAATTGCCTATCTTGGCCCAACTCTGCTCATAACCTCGCAAAGGACTTTGGTTTTTGTACCATCTGCATGGTGCACTTGCATTGTTTTCATTACCAATCTGTGTTTCTTTGTCTTTATTGAGCTATGGAGAGAACTATGCAGAGTGTTTTTAAATATCAGATGTACTCGGAAAGGGAACTATATGCTCCCGTTAAATGATAACAAGGTGTGGTTTAAAATATCTATATTAAACTATTTGTTATCCACTGATCTGCTAGTTCAAATGATCAGGCCTATGTAATGGTTTAAATAATTCTTGTTAAGAAGGTACAGAGACCTAGGCTATGTCTACACTACTGCGGGTTCGATGCTCCGGCGATGCATACACCGGGGGTCGATTTAGCGGGTCTAGTGAAGACCCGCTAAATCGATGGCAGAGCGCTCTCTGGTCAACCCCATTACTCCACCAGGAATGAGAGGAGTAAGGTAAGTCCAGACACTGCAGTAAGTCAACCTAAGCTACGTCAACTCCAGCTATGTTGTTCACGTAGCTGGAGTTGTGTAACTTAGGTCGACTTATTGCGGTAGTGTAGACATAGCCCTAGAGTGATCAGAACTCAAGTCCTTTATTCAGGAGCAGGAATCAAGCAGGAAACTTCAGGATAAGATTTTTCCAGTATGTTTAATCAATGGATGATATCTAGGGGTACTGTTCATCCTCACAAGGGTGAGAGCAAATTGATAATCGTATTACTCAACATAGGTGGATTCTTTGTGTCCATTAATAATAGACCATATTTTGGATTTAAGAGCACCTCTAATTTAACTTACCACTTACGCTCTAAACACAGGATACATCAGCATGGAAGAAGGCCACGAAAACCCACTTAGGAGCCATCCCCTCCTATGGATTTAGCAGTTCTAACCCACAATATTTGTTCGTTTCTCATGTGTGTCTAACTGCATTCTTTAAACTGTTGTTTCAATGTTCCTGTTGCTTCCTGGAGTATTTTATAACCCACATTAACTTTATTTAAGGACATTTTTCTTTAAATTCTTGTCGTGCACGGTTGTTCCGTTGCAGAAATTCATGACCCTTGTTCAAATGACATTAGATCAAATATATGTGTAACATCTATCATCTCTGTTCCCTTCAAAATGCTGTGTTCCTCTACAAAGTCCCTTCTGGAGATCTTTTTTTCCTGTCAAATATACTTCTGGTTACTCTCTTGGGTATCATACCTGTTTCCTTCTGCTGTATTTTCTGTGATAACCATTGTACAGTGAGGGGACTAGAATTTTACCTAGAAAAGTGTTTTAAATGGACCCTGACTACTCCCTTGGAGCCTTATCTAAAGCCAGTGGAAGTAAAGGGAACGATTCCCATTGATTTCAGTAGATACCAGATCAGGCCCCTACAAAACAACAAAAACCTTCCTTTGAATCAAACTGAACGATTCCTTTTGCATCCTAAATTTGGCGTAATCTTTTTTTTTGTTCTATTGATGTTAAGGGCTGTGTCCGAGGTTCAGAGGCTTTTTGCTTCTTATTCCCTAGTATAGTACTCTTTGGGCAGGCCTTCACTACCCACCGAATCGGTGGGTAGTGATCGATCTATCGGGGATCGATTTATCATGTCTCGTCTAGACGCGGATAAATCGATCCCCGAACATGCTCCCCATCGACTCCGGAAATCCACTTCGTGAGAGGCGGAAGCAGAGTCGACGGGGGAGCGGCAGCGATCGACTCGCCGCCATCCTCACGGCCAGGTAAGTCGACCTAAGATAGGCCGACTTCAGCTACGCTATTCGCGTAGCTGAAGTCGGCCTATCTTAGCTTGACTCCGCCCCCTCCCCCCCCCACCCCGTGTAGACCAGGGCTTAGATTCTTTTCTCATTCAGTAGTTTGTGAGTATCTTCCTTGTTCATCCACACTGATGCTTGTTTCTTACCTTTATGGTATTTAATGTGGGCAGAAGGACAGCTCTGTGGGTAAAGGCAGAGGAGTGGGAATCAAGATACCTAAATCCTACACCCAGTTCTGCAAGAGCCTTCTTGTGTGACTTCGGGCCAGTCACTTTGTTTTTCCCAGATTTAGTTCCCCTTTCTGCAAAGGTGAGAACAATACTTCCCTACCTCACAAGTGCATGAAGGATTAATTCATTGATTGCAAAGCATTTTGAGCAAGTGCTGTAGCGATGTGCAAAGTATTGTTGATAATAAAATTCACCACATGAGGCTAGACTGTGCCTTTGGAAATAGCCTTGAGCAAGAAATGCACCCACCCCAGGAATAGCCTGCTATGCATTGTAACTTGGGCACAGCTGTTGAGTCACAATTCCCTCCTTGCTTCCAGGAGTCAGTAACTTGCTGATGACCTATACCTGTATCTGATTATTGCCTCTACCCTGTGCTGATTCAACTGTTGTGACCGACAAGGAGCAGTGTGGAGTCAAGACTCCACCTTTCCCCCCCACCCTCTCCAATCACTAGGGTTACCATACGTCCGGATTTTCCCGGACATGTCCGGCTTTTTGGTCCTCAAATCCCCGTCCGGGAGGAATTTCCAAAAAGCTGAACATGTCTGGGAAAATAAGGAGGCATGGTAAGGGGACCCCGCGTGCGAGTGGCTGCAGCAAAACTTACAACTCCCGCGATCTGCCGATCTGCCCGGGCACAGAGGCGGCGGGCGGCATCCGAGCACGTAGTCGCCTCTTCCCCGGGCTCCAACTTTGCTGGCTCCCGCCGCTCTCCACCGCACGCCGGGGCCGAAGCAACTTCCCCAGTGCAGCAGCAGCCGGAGCCTGGGGGGCGGGAGGGAGGAGGGGGAATGCGTGGTTTTCAGGGGAGGGGGCGGAGTTGGGGCAGGGACTTTGGGGAAGGGGTTGGAATGGGGGCGGGGAATGGGCGGAGTTGGGGCGGGGCCAGGGATGGGGAAGGGGCGGGGTTGGGGCGGGGCCAGGGTGGGGAAGGGGCGGAGTTGGGGCAGGGCCGGGGCCCCTGTGGCGTGTCCTCTTTTTTCAGTGTTGAAATATGGTAACCTTAATTGCCAATCACGGCCTTCGGAGAGGAAGCAAGAGGGGGAGTGAGGCTTTTACTCCTATGTGTCTGGACCCGAGGTCTAGGTACCCATTGTAAGGGTATGAGAGGGTTTCCGCTCCCCTGTATGGTTGTGTAGGCACAGTCAAACTCTAGCCCATGGCTTGGGCATGATTTTTGAGGCCTGCTTGGAAGAGTACAAAGACTGTATAGGATTTAGGCCGCAAGCGTTGATGGTTAACACTGATGGATGATGGGCAGAGCTGGCTGGGGGAGGCTTTACGGTCTCTGACGCTAGTTCTTGTGATCGGGCCTCTACTTTCCTGAGCATTTACGAAATCCATCCAAACAGTGTAAATAAAAAACCGAGACCGCCAGATGGCGATGTACAAAGTGATTGGGAAGCATGAGGAGTAACTATGCCAAGTATATGTCGATCCAATTTAAAAAAATGATACCACAGATGACAGATCAATTAAAAAAACGTTCACTATCATAAATGGGAAAATCCTTGAATTTACATTTCTGGCAGTCTGTAATTAAGTGATAATGAAAACCAAAAAGGCATTGAAGGCAACGGATATGGATTAAAAATGTTTTAGTTTTCAATAGATTGTGATTTTTTTCCCCCTCCTCAAAACTACATTATTCTTCCATCTCTTATTAAGCATTTTCTTAAACTACAAAGCTGTGCCAGTACTGGAACTTGAAAATGATTGAAACTGTGTTTTCTTATTTTCTCTGTTTTATATTTAAACTCTGAGATGTGTAGACCATTATGCACAGATGCCATAAAAGATTTTTCTGGCTGGTTCCTTTGTGAGGCAGTGTTATCTGAGGGACTGATAATTATCTGGATGCAGATTTTCTCTCTCTGCTACTTACTCAGACTGGAAGCATCCTGCTGCAGATTTTTGCCAACACTGGGAAATGGACAACGGCATTGCAAAGTGTCTCTCTTGACTTTAAGGCTATGTCTATGTGGATGATCGTTTCACATTTTAAACACAAAACACATTTGCGGAGGGGGATCTCCTAGAGCCTTGCAACCCTAAGGTAGCATTTCCCAAACTCTTGAAAGCTGAACCTTCTCCCCACCCCCAAGGAAGATGAAACCAATATTGCCTCTGCCGCGTACACATCTTAATCTATACATCTCCTGCGCTTCTCCAGTACACCATCTTCCTCATTTGATCCTTCCTCCCTTTTCTTTCTTATATAATGTGCATGTATATTAAATAGAGAAAAGCCCCCTACCAAAACAGGACAGCCACTGCACATCCTTCTTCCTCTGGGGGCAATATGAGAGAACAAATCTGTGATGTGTAGTCACATTGCTTAATTTGCTACTGGAAAGCACTCAGATACTATGTTGATGAGCACAGTTTAAGACTATATAGAATATACAAGACTTTAATAGAGTGGGGAAGTTCACACTTCAGAGAGATTGTTTTAGGCTTCCTGCAAGCTCAGGCATAGTTTCTGTACTCGCATTGTGAAGATTTTTTTCACAGCCATGAACGATAGAGAGGCATTTTTTTAATGAAAGCTGAGACTGTGAAGAACTATTGAAAATATTCTGCCCTTCCTCTCCTACTATTCTGTCACAGCCCACCCCACATGTTGAAATACTGAGGGAAAGGGCACAGGGCTGGAAGCCCAGACTTGGGGCCCATGTTAGGCCTAGGCAGCCACTTATAGCATATTAAAGGGGTCCCGCCAGCCCACCTCTCTTCTGTGTCTCCAGCTGGGAGCTGGGCCACTGAGGGTACAATCCCTTTAATGGTGTACCAATGACAGTGGCCAACTGATAGCAGCTGCTCCAGCATGTCCCCACACTTAGAAGATGTGTGTGTGTGTGGAGGGGGGTGTCTGCTGAATAGCATAGTGCGGGAGCCAGTGCTACCCCAGACCTGCTGCCTTCTTTCCAATGGCTCTTGGGGAGGGGGGCGGGGCCAGGACAGCAAAAACTCTAGCGTCAGCCTTGCTCGGCCCAGAACTCCACCCCTGCCTGTGCCTGGCCTGAGCAATACTTTACATTTGCATGGCACCTCACAAACCTCTCAAAGTAGGTACATCCTAGAGCTGGCCTGAGAGAGGATTTCTAGGCTTTGTGTTCCACAGCAATGGACGCCCCAGACTCCACAGGCTTCCCCTGACTCTGGAGCACAGGTGTATATTTCCCAACTATATAATAAAGTAGGAACAATAACACACGGAGCCAATGACACCTTAAATCCTGTCTAGTTTTAGATTTTTGCCTCTGATAAACATCATGTTGGCGTAGCCTCTGCATCCTTTTAGTGGCATTTAGCAGACCTCTGCTGTGCTTTGCCAATAATTTATTTATTTATGGCATTTAACGGACCTCTGCTGTGCTTTGCCAAGCATTTCTCCCCCCCCCCCCCCAATACCACTCTCTGGAGTTCCTTTTTCACCTGGTTCCCATCTCCCCCTAATATTTCTCTGGGAAGTCCATAGGCTTTGCCCTTAGATTTAACCGATTTCTCCAGCATGGTACTAACTTCTTTAGATTTAAGCCTTAAACCCTTCCAATGCTATTTCCCACAATGCTAGTCTGCATCTGCAACCCTCACACTAAGGGGTCTATACACTACCTGATGCAGACGAGTGGATCCAAGTCATGGCACCAGGATGTTGGGGTAGCTTCTGGGACCTTATTCACTCAGTAGCCTCGAAGACCTTATCCACTTGATTCCCAAGTACTCACCTTAACTCCGAACCCGCCCCTGAGGTTTTGTTATTGGCATGCAATTAAACGACACTTGAGTTGATCAGGCTTTAAGCATAGGGAGTGTGTACAGGGCATACCGCACATCCAAGTTACACAGAAACCCCCTTGCTTTATATCCATTGACCCCTCACATTACGTTTACTACACATTGCATCCCATGTTTGGGGATTGGCTTGGTTACTTTGCAGGAACCAGTCCCTGCAGAGCACGCTCTGTCCATGTTCGACTTTACTCATTACCTCATCTTTACCCTCCCAACCTCTCTTGTCCATTGTTCTCTTGTTCTTAGTAAATGATTTCCTGGGTGTTCCCGCTCTTATCTTAGCTAGCTCCGACATTCTGTCTTTTAGCTTACTGACCCATTTACTTCTCTTAGCACAAACGGTCCATTTTTAGCCTGCTGATCCAGTTACCTCCCTAATCCTGTCTTCCAAGAAATGAAGCAGCCTCCATGTTGAATTACTCAAGCCAGGCCTCTGCCCCATTTCACAGATGGCAGGGGCAGAACGAAGGGCAGGAAAGATCAATGGTCTGATTTTTCAGAAGTGCTGCACCTGGAGTCTATGGGCGCTGGAGTACTTGAACATCTCTAAAAATTGGGTCCTTAGTGACTTCCTCAAGAGATACTGTGATCTGTTGGTTCCGATACTGAGCCTTGGTTTGCCCATCTGTAACAAGGGGATCATTACTTTATAGGGTCCTTTTATGTTTGTGCAAGGAGGCCATCTGACTGCTCCCAAGGCTACCACTCCTCTGGTTCCAAACACTGTAAAAAGCCATTGCATGACTCTATCAGGTAGAAATTTTGCACAAAAAGGGCTATAAGTGTGTGCATGAGCTTAGTTACCAAAAATGTTTAGTCCCTCAAATTCTGCATTAAATCAAAATTTGTATCACCGAGCCTAGTGTGCGCTCCTGATGTGAGGGGAATACAAGCCTCTGTGCTCTGGATCCCCAAGAGCCTGAACCAAGTGTGGTCACTGCCCCAATCTCAAGGTCCCTAGACACACTCTCCAGGCACAGACCTTCCCTATAGCACTCCCCACCCCCTGTTTTGGAACCTGGTGTCCTGCCACCTCGCCCCACCTCGTTCAATTCACACCCCATTTCTAAAGCACGTAGACACACATCTATGTCATCCCCTTCCCTAAAGCGAGGGAATAACTTGGAGTCTCTGGCACCCACCAGCACTGGCACCTGGGGTCTGACTCCATCTACCAGATTAGGATTTTCCTGACACAGCCTCTCTGTCTCACGGTGATGTTGATGATCCTTGTCTTCTCTTCTCTTTGTCTGCAATCTCTCACTGCCGTTCTTCAAGTAGCTGGGTTTCCAGAGGAAGTCTGTCCCTCTCCAGCTGTATCTTCTCTTGGCCTACCTGTAGATCTGTCCGTGTTGCAGTGATGCATTTGGTCTGGATGGAGCCCCTATGTTACCTCTGTCAGCCTCTTCCCTGCTTCTCTCCGGGGAGTTGACGCCAAGATTTCCCCCGCCTGCTGGACCTTCTGCCAATGGGCTGGATGTTCTCTGCGAACCTGGACCACTTCTTGTTGTCAGAATCCAGCAAGCCAACCAGCTGTGCCTTTGGCCTGGTCTATACGGGGGGGGGGGGGGGGAATTGATCTAAGAGACGCAACTTCAGCTACGAGAATAGCGTAGCTGAAGTCGATGCATTTTAGATCGACTTACCTCCCGTCCTCACGGCGCGGGATCGACGGCCGCGGCTCCCCCGTTGACTCCGCTTCCGCCTCTCGCCCTGGTGGAGTTCCGGAGTCGACAGGGAGTGCGTTCGGGAATCGATCCGCGTCCAATCCGGCGGGTAGTGTGGACGTACCCTAAGTCCACTCCTCTGTGTTGAGCTGCTCTTCTCTGAATAGCTCAACTGGCTTCTCTTTAGCTGTTCATAACTTGTTCTCCCCTGTCTCTCTTTTGGTTATTCCTTTCCCAACAAGATGGGACTTTCCTCTGTGCTTTTCCCTTCGTGGTACTTGATTTCAGTGCTGTTGGCATGTATGGCAATTCACACAGTCATCTATCTCAGTACTGCCACCATATATGTCACAATTTGTATGTGAAATGAATCGGTGAAAATTTTCAGTGGGGTCTTACCACTATCCAGTGCCAAACTGTTGCCAAAATATGGACATGACAACACTTCTATGTAGACCTTGCTTTGTTGATTCAGCAGTGCGCTACTCTGTCACTTCCCATTCATTGTGCTGTCCAAGTGTGTGTTTTTAGGGGTCACAAACAAAACCTACCTACTGACCACTTTCTACGGAACCCTTTAGCTTGTTCATAAGGAATAGCCTGCAAACAAAAGGTGTAGTTCTCTGGCGTTAACAATTAAAGCCTCAGCGGGTAGAGCTGCTGCCTAATTTTATACTGACTATTGAGTCAAGCCTGGGATTCTCTTGTGGGCTATTATTTCAGAGTGTTTATGTCCTGTTGTCTGTTTGCAAAGGTGCTCAGCTTGCAGGAGGCTGTTTGCTTTTCTAATGCAGCAAGTGCTGCATTAATAGGATTATGTTCGTTTAACAGTAGATCAAAATTATTTCTCTTTAGCAGGCTGATGGTCAGCCTTATTCATCATTATAAGACGCAGTTACTAAACAGGAGGCATACGGTAACGTGAAATGTGGCATCCAGGGGGATGCTCTCCTCATATTGTTTGCGGGTTCCGACAGCCATGCTAAAAGAGACATTAATATATTTATTGCCGTGAGAGTTCTCCTGAAGGTGTTTAAAGCAGGATTTCGAACGTATTATTTGATCAACAGCTCAGCCAGAAGGAACCGATGACAGTGCTGTTCCCTTTCAGGCAGATAATGAGGTGATGGAGGGTGTGTGTGTGTGTGTGTGTGTGTGTGTGTGTGTGTGTGTGTGTGAATACACACTGTGCTGTAGGTATGTGTGTAGTGCCTGCTGAGTATCAAAATGTGGAGAGTATTAATCAGGACCACTTCCCACAATTCTTTTCCCGTAGTGTATATACACGGGGTTGTTGTCAGAGAACATGGAAAAGGGGTTAAAATTTAATTAGAATACATAGTGGTGGCTACTGAAGCTTAACAGAGATTTATATAAGCTGTTAAGAAGTACAAGGCTGCTGTGTGAGCTGCTGGTTGGGCTGAGCCACTGCAGCCGTTGGCTGGACTTCAAGCAACACCCAGAGCATGCCTCCGTGTCTGCCCAGGAAGCACAGTGAAAGAGGAGTTTTGTTTTAAGATTTGACCCTGGCTTCTCGCAACACCCCTACCCTTTGCACTCCGTATAAAATGAAGCTGCTCTAACGGCAGGCGTTTAACTGAGTACACAGAGTGAGGCAGGAAGAGAGGATTTTGAAAGAGTAGATCATGGCTTCGGTGTTCATGTGCGGAGTAGAAGACTTGCTTTTCGGTGGGAGCCGGTTTGTTTGGAACTTGACAGTATCGACTTTGAGAAGGTGGTACACACAGAGAGTGAGAGCTTGCCATCAAGTGATGAGAACGTGGTGTGGTCTCAGAGAAGTTTATCAGGTAAACCTATGGCAATTTTTGTTTGCTTTTAAAAATGCCAGAGTATTGTCTAGCAGAAATTTACTAATTCCTAGTAGTGGTATGTGTGTGTATTAGATCATGATTAAAGAGTCATTTAATAAGACAGCACGTTTGTAGTAATTAACAGCTTCATACTAAAGTTATGCTTCCAGCCTCCCTTGTGTTAAGATAACAAGTCAGTTTTGAAATCTACAAGTCTGAGGAGTCGTTAAATATTTCTGTTCAAATGATTTAATCAGCTCTGTGTGTCCGTGTTGTAAAATCACTGTTTGAGAGGTTGGTGCTGTGTAAAATGCATCTTGCAGGCTGATTTGTTGAAAATTATTTTTTGAGACTGACTGTCCTTTCTATCATAGCCTTTCAAGAGACTGGTTAGTTGCTCTCACAGTCACTTGTACTTTGAATCTGATAGGTTTAAGTCAATACATAGCCTGCATTTGCATCAGACTGTCTGAGATAAAAATGCTGTGGCAGGAGAAACTGTCTGTAGCTTATTTTTTCTAGTTTATTTGCATTTCCCGAATAGCTATTAAGGAAAGTTCCATCATAATATATCATAATATATATACCATAATACTTTGCATCACGGAATGGTTGTTATCCAAGGAAAGGATGACCAAAATTAGTCCTGAGATAACTGTACTCTGAAGTATGCTTTAGCAGATACTCTCTTTACTACTTCATTTGCACCTGCCTTGCAGACAAAAAATGCAGAAACATATTTGCAAGTATTGTGTTCTCCAATCACAGTTGGAGCCAGTTCTTGCTTGCAGTTGGTTTTCTTTATTTGTTTTTCCTGACTGTAAGACAGTGACTTTGTCTGATCACACCATAGGCGTAAACATTTATTACAATGAGGCTGATTTTCCCCCCTATACATTGTATTCTAGCAAATGACGCAGTGTGTAGGAATCCTCTTCTCCAAAACCATCGCTATGTAACTTCCATCTGAAAGCCACATCAAATGGAAATCTGCCCCTACATATGAAATCTTATTTAAATCTCTGTTATGCCCACAAATGGGAGTGCTGCTCTAAAATGAAGGCAAGGTCTTCTGAATGTTAGAACATCAACTGGCCACGTTGCATAGAACCTCTTTTTATGATGTATGTCCAGCAAAATGGCACTTGTATGGCCATATGGATGTACCTCACGTCCTTGAATTCCATTCCAACGAAGGCTGGCAATTGAACTGCCTGCACTCCTAAGGGTACATTAAAAGGTATATGGTACAAAATGTAAAGACCGTTCTTAGTTTTTACTCCATCTTTCTGAAGACAAAATCCTAGTTCTTAAGAAAGGCAAAATTGTTCTAGGTGGGAATTTTGCCAGAGTAAAGACTGAGGTTGGGTCTACACTTAAGTTATGTCAGCACTGCTATCTCAGTCAGCAGTGTGAGGAAAAACCACACCGCTGACCGACATAGCTATGCCAGCAAAACCCGCAGTGTTGACCCAGCTATATCGACAGAAGCGTGCTTCTGGCAAGATAGCTAATATCATCCAGGGAGGTGGGGTTCCTACACCAATAGAAATACTCCTTCTGTGGCAGCATAACTATGCCAATATAGGCTCTGTAATGTAGCTATACCCTGACTCTGAGCAAGGACTTAATCCGTGTATTTTACTAAAGGGGCTTTAAAACTTTTTTTAAAAAAAAAACTTTTAGAAGCAAGGATCATGCAAATTTTTGTTTGGCCAAAGCTACTAAGTGTAACGGTTGGTGCTGAGGGTTTAATCTGCTTATATCTTTAATTTTTTTTAGTCTTGTGCTCTGAGCCTACCACCACATGATTCTCCTTCTACAAAGAAGGCATGTGGCATCCTTTTAAAGAAACCTTCACCCACACATCCTTAACACTTACGGGCATTTTACAAAGTGAAAATGTGCACTCTGCATCTCCTTGTGTCCTACTCCTCTAGTGCCAAACTGTGCACTTGCCCCACCCTGGAGTGCTAGTGGAAGATGTGTTCCCAGCAGTGGTAGAGAGAGCAGAATGCCTCAAAAGGGCACTTGAGTAGCATGATCAGCAGCTGGACTTATGCGTGCTTTGGAAAAACGTAACATTTGGTCACTGTGCCAGTGCTCAGCAGTTGTGCGAGGGGCCTGGCCACACCTCCAGTGTGGATAGCCACACTCCCTTTGGTGAAAGGACAGCTGCTAGATGCATTGGCGGGCCAAACAGCCTAGCTCAGGGGTGGCCAACCTGTGGCTCCGGAGCCATATGCGGCTCCTTGTATAGGCACCGACTCCGGGGCTGGAGCTACAGGTGCCAACTTTCCAATGTGCCGGGGGGGTGCTCACTGCTCAACCCCTGGCTCTGCCACAGGCCCTGCGCCCACTCCACCCCTTCCTGCCCCCTCCCCTGAGCCTGCACTGCCCTCGCTCCTTCCCCCCTCCTCCCCCGAGCCTCCTGCACACCACCAAACAGCTGATCAGGAGGTGCATGGAGGGAGTAGGAGGTGCTGATCAGCGGGGCTGCCGGTGGGTGGGAGGCGCTGGGAGTGGGGGGTGGGGGAGCTAATGGGGGCTGCTGACGTATTATTGTGGCTCTTTGGCAATGTACATTGGTAAATTCTGGCTCCTTCTCAGGCTCAGGTTGGCCACCCCTGGCCTAGCGCTTCAGGGAATGCTTGCTCTGTATGCTAGGCTTTGGGGTGTACCCAGCCACCCTCTAGCTGCGCAAATCAGGTTTCAACCCTCAGATTTTTAAATTGGGTTGTGTAATAATCATTCAGGCGTTATTTATTAATATGGGAAATGGTTGAATGACTACACTGAACATTCCTTCCTTGGGGGTTGTATAAATGATGCACCACAATCTATTGCTTTAGGTCCTGGTTCTTCTCCCATTGAAGTGAATGACAATCCTCCCATTGACTCCAGTGGGAGCAGGACTGAGCCCATAATTGTTGCAATGAAATGCCATGAGTATATGTTTGAACATCCGAGGGTCTAGTTAAAAACATAGTTTGATGGAGGGGGGTTGAGTTGGTTGGTTTTTGTTTATTTTGAACTGTGGAAGCATGGAGTGATTAATTTGGGTAGCTAGGCTCCCAAGGACTTTGCCAACATGACACTGCATGTATAGTTGCAGGACCCAATTCACCACTGTATTACTCCGAGTTTACACTAATGTAACTCCATTGACTGGGGTGGAGTAATGCTCAGGTTTCTCAGAGAGCAAAGGATGGTCCAGTGGTTAGGGCACTAGTCTAGGACTTGGGAGACCTGGGTTCATGTCCCTGTCCTGCTACATAGCCTCTCTATGCCTTACTTAAATGGGGAGCACTGGGGCTCTGGGAGGATAAATACATTAAAGTTTGTGAAGTGCTCTGATACCCCAGTAATGGGGGCCACATAAGTACCTCTGACAGATTAATGACATAAAGGTACATTTCTTTCTCATCCTTTTAGTAGTGAGTTGAACTGAACAGACACTTCATGCGATGAAAAAGGATTTAATTACATGAAAATAATCACAGCCTCCTGGATTTCATTTGTGTCCATATTCCAGAGGTGAAATAAGACCATATATAAAAGATTTGGCAATAGTCACTTCTTAGTAAAAACACTGAAGGCGTAATTTGTTCATTGGTTTCAAATATTTCATCCTATATCTCGATTTCCAGGGCATGCATGGTTTAACTAGCTAACAGCTGTGAATAATTAAGAAACCTAGCTACGGTGGTGTTCTTAGAGTAAATACGGTTTAAGACGAGGTGGATGGTATTAAAACGGCTGTTTAACTATGAAGAGTTTAGAGGTGATTAGATTTATGTGCCTCAACCACTAACCTAGGGCCAGTAACTTCTGTTTTTCAAGTGGGTAAAACGCCATTCACTTTTTCATCACTATAAATCATCGTGGTAAAGGGAGGGCCAGTAGGATTTTGTTTCGTGGGCTGGTAAATTTTCATGACTGTCTTGCAAGGCTGAGTTTAAAGGGTGAATGAGGTGTCATCAGTATTCAGCCATGAGCCCAACAACCATGTTTAACTTAAAAAGAGAGCTGGGGGAAATAAATACCCTAGAACTTCGGCACCTACACCTTTCAACTTGATTCAGGTGAGGGGATTGTCATGTGGACAGAGTACCTGGAGGCCTCTGTTGTTGGTAGTGGCACCACAGAGACCTGCCTTGGAGACCTGACTGACCATTCAGTGGCACCCACACGCTGAGGCACTTGCACACAGGGACTTGCTCATTTTGGAGCCTGACGCAGAATTGGCAGCCTGTCTTTCACACAAAGAATCCCCAGGGGAGGAACTTGAAACTGTCTCCTCCTCAGGAAGCCTGTAATCACCTGAGCTGTCAGAGTTGTCAACCAAGCTGGGATGCTTATTTGCTCAGTCCTATTTATTTGGAGGAATTCCTGTGATGTAGGCGGGGGACAAGGTGTCCTATTTCCCTCTTAAATACTCTCTGAACCCTGGATAAAAGAACAAAACATACTGTACATGAATTTCTCCTGTCACAGAGAACTGAATCTGTATGCCAAGGAATCTTGTCTCTTCCATACAGCATAGAGCATCCAGGAGTCTGTCCTAGAAACAACATCGAAAGGTGCAAAGTGCTGAGGAAGAGGTGACATGGACATTCTTTGCAACTTTGGCAAGTCAATAAGAGCGAATACCATTAGGGCTTGGACAAAATCCCAAATAAAAAATGCAGCTTAGACGTCTCCAAGCATGGTACCCATTTGGTTGGGGGAGGGAGGAAAGAGAGTGTGACATCTTTGCAGAAATATCTGTAGCTCTCTGGGCTGGTTGCGGGGCCACTGGGAAATATTACTGGAGACCCTCTGAGGTGTGCAAGCTCACTTAAGCATCTATGAGTGTCGGGGACATTTCTTCCAATGTAAAAATAATGTGACTTCATTCACCTCAAATAAACACATATCTCTCTTCTGAAGTTAAAGGACATCTGTGTTTAATCTAATTTCAGTGCAGGTAAAGAGAAAAGAGAACTGGGCTAGAACATATTATGTAGGATCCTCCCTCTCTCTCTCTTTGAGACTAATGAGCAATGTTGGATACATGAACCTGCTATACCAGCACTTTTCCCATATAGTGGTTATTTGTCATACTACTGGCCTGATTATCAATGAGACCCCAAACTACCTTGCATGTTACTTTGCATGCATGTATCCCAGAGCATTCTCTTCCATTGTTAGTACCTGCACTTCAGGCGATAGAATTTTCATGCTCTGAGCCCATTGGGGCAAATTGAGGACATGTGGACAAGTGGGTTTTGCAAGTTAAAACACAACTGACTCCAGGCTCAGCTGTTAATGTTGGCATGTGCGGGTGTGTGTACCACGCGTACATAAGAGGAAAACCATTCTAATGCCCAAGGAAAATCATGCAATAAAAATCTGAGGCACCATTATCAACATATTTCTGACATAAAAACAGAGTAGGGAAGAGGCACCTCTTAAACTAGGTGTATAACTGAACAACCTATGTCGGTCAGAGTCTGATCTGCAGGTACGTATGCTGAACTTGTGTAATGTATAGACAAAGCTCATTTTAACCTCAGGAAGGTTGTTTCCTCCAGGTCAGGTAGAGAAATTGCTGATGAAGCAACAGTGCAGAAGCTTGGCACGCCATATGTCTGTTCCACACCTAATTTGGGGTGGAGGAATAAGAGAGGAAATGGACAATTTCTGCTTCCCTCTGGTGCAAATGCAGTTAGTTTGGACAGCTATAACTACTCATTTCCTGTACTACCCCACCCTACCATTTATTTTTCTTACAGATATTGACCAAAAATGTGAGACTTTCTAGTTTTTCCTTTTCAAGGTCATAGAAGAAAAGGCAATCCGTTCCCTAGGCCTGAGCCTGAGGAGTGTGGAATACTCAAGGGCGTGGGAGTTTAAGCGTGTTCAACACCTCACAGGATACAGCCCAATGGCCAGTGCTTTTGCTCATATGAGTCTTCAGAATACCTCCGTCCATCTTGATGGGCCGAGGCTTTCAAAAGTGACGACTGAGTTGAGTGTCCCCATGTTTGGAAGCTCAACATGAGATACCTTTAAAGTGGCCTGGGTTTTAGAAAGTGCTGAGCACCTGCCCCTTTAAGTGTCTCAAGATGAGCACCCAGGATCATGAGTCCCTTTTGAAAACCTTTGCTGTGGTTATAGGTCAGTTTTGCAAATGGATTTGAATCAATGCAATTATGCCTTTCAGAAATACTTCCTGTATTTTTGTCTTGGACTTTACTGATTATTTAAAAGGTCCCTTTTCCCCCCAAACACCCCACGCAAGCAGGGAACATTCCGACACAGTGCAATGGTTTTCTTTTTAATCAGCAACTGAAAGCAAGTTTTAAACTATTTTAACACCTTCTGAAGTCTTGAGAACAGCGCTTTGCTCAGGGCACACCCCACCCTGCCAGTTCAGAGTTAGGTTTAATTTTACACATTCGACTTTCCAAAAACAACTTTCCAAATATCTCTGCCAGACACGTTTCCATTTGAGCTCATGATAGAACAGTTTCTGTTTGAAAGAGTTTGTTCAAATGAAATAATTTTTTTGTGCTGCCCCTTCCCTCCCATTTTAGCAGACAAACTTCATAAGCAGACTCTGAGCTTCATCTCATTTCCTTCTAGATGTCACAGTGCCAGTTTCAAAACAGTGGCCTCTATTCACTAACCATTTATATTAGCTGTAATTTTTTTCAGTCTGATGTGGTTCACTAATACGTTAACATTTCAAATGTAGCTGGTGTTAGTTTTCAAAAACGAACTCTTATAGCAGGGTCCAATGGGGAATCTCCTTGTATTTCATTTCCACAGATATTTCAGTCTTCTCCAGAACGTCTGGTTAATTCCCCTTCATTGGGTGACGAGTTTGCATAAATGGAATTTAGGGCAAATTTTAGCTCACTGTGTTTTTCCATTTCTGTTTGTCCTTTTTGGTTTCTATCGTTGTCTTTCCATTTGCCTGTGTTCCGTAAAGATCAAATGGACAGTGAGTGCTTAAAATAATACTGCAATATCTTTGTCTTCTAGTTTTACTGTCCCTAAAAATCAGGGCATCACTCTTAAGACATCGGAGTCATAATTAGTCATTAGTAATTCTACTGATCTCCTGTACAGATGGAGACAAGCACATTCTCAGTGACTGCAAAGAGGATAATGTTATCAGCATTGGGGTAGATTAGCTTAAGTTATCCTTACACACACACACACACTCACACACACTCATTCTTTCTCTCTCTGTAAATTACTGTTTCTTTAGATTTGTACAAATGATTAAAAATAACTAACATAAAAATACAAGACAAATAATACCCTGAATGTGAGGCCGCGTAATCCATTCTAAGCCTCCATCAGCAAGCCATGCAATGTAAAAACTCAAATTGCTGCCCTCTGCCAGCATCCTTATAATTCTCCCCTTCCCTATTTTCAGATGCCCAGGAAAAATAAAATACTTTGCTATGTGCCCTGAAGGTCATTAGATCTAGGGTATTTCAGAGCAAAGGGGGAGCAAATTCCAAAGCAGTTAAGGCCATTGCAAAGAATCCCCTGAAAGGAGCCCTTTCTTATTTGTACCAACAGTGCGCCCTAGGTTGAAAGTCTATGCTGATCTCTAGTGTAGCTGTATACCACAGGAAGAGAGGCAGCCTTTCCAGTAGGAAGGTTCTAAGCCATTTATAGGTCAATTCCTTAAACCTCACCCAAAATCCTGAATAAGAGTACAAAGGGGGACATGCTTATTTTCAGCCCTTTTTTTTTTTTTTAAGTGTACTAATTTCTTGTCATGTAAACTTTGTCTGCCTCTCTAGCTCTGTGTCTAATCACTTGTAGGGTCCAGGAACCATTCATTATTTGACACTGTTGAAAATCACCTGGATTAAAGATGACCTGTTTGCGTCCCTCCATCCAAGGGGCTGTGATGTTTGGTTCATTATGTGTCAGAAATTCCAAACACAATCTGGTGAATTGCATTGACTTTTTACTAGTAGTATTAATTCATATTACAGCAGCCCCATCAGGATCAGGGCCCATCACTGTACAAACACATAGTAAGCCAAGTCCTGGCCCCAAACAGCTTAGATCAGAGAAATAAAGGCACAGAGAGATGAAGTGACATGTCCCAGTTTGCAGGTTAGGGCCAAGCCAGGATTAGAACTCAGGTCCTTGACTCCCATTCTTTGCCCTTTATAATAGATCACACTGCCTTTCACTCCTGTTTGTAAAAATCTAAAGCATTGGTGTGCCACTTTGACAGTACAAGTGTTTTTTCTATGCCAGGCCACACAATTAGCTGTCATCCATTTTAATACTAACTTCTGCTTCTAAGTTTGTGGCAGTTTAACATTTGTGATCTTTACCCTTTCTTCTAAAAAGAAGATACTATTTCCTGGAGGAGGTTCCCACCAGGGAACACTAGAGCCTGACTTTATAGCTGCATTCACAATGCTGCATTTGTTGCTCGCAATTACCGCAGTCGCCTGTTCAGAGCGGGGGGTGTGTGTGTGCGTGCAAGAGCCAGTTGTGAGTCTAAACCTCCATTTGCATGTGCAATCGCAGCAATTGCACCCACACATTAGACATGAAATTGCACATATGAATTTTTAAAATTTGACTCCATAGGGGCAAATTTAGCCCTGTGTAGATGAAGAACTCCACTGATGTCAACCAATATGCAACTGTTCTCCCCACACCTGAATTTGGCTGGGAGGGGGGTGTCATCTTAGAGCTGGCTATGGATTATGCCTCAACTGAAAGGCCTGATGCTACAAACCCTAAACACCATAAAGGAATGCTGCTCCGAGTGGCATTCCCAGTTGCAGAACTATAGCTTGCTACTAGACTCCTACTACTTTTGCCTTTTGCCCTCATAACCGGTCAAAATACTGCATGTCCCTATATCTCCCTGCCAGGGCCAGATTAACCTTATGTGGGCCTGGCACCAAACATATTTGTAGGCTCCCATGGGGTGGAGGGGATTGGTCCTCAGAGTGAGGCAGGAATCCAGGGGCAAGAGCACAGCAGGGGGTCAGTTCCCGGAGTGAGGCAGGAGTTGTGGAAAAGCACAGTGCGAGGGTAGGGGAGGTCAGTCCCTGGCCAGAGCGAGGCAGGGGCTGGGGACAAACAGGGCAGGGCAGGGCGGGCGGACAGGATCCCCTCCGGGGCAGCTACCTCTCTCCTCCAGAGCCGGGTCCTTGGGAGTCAATTTGTTCTCTCTCTCTCTCTCTCTCTCTCCAGCTGAGCTGCAGCTCCTCCAGGCAGCAGCAGCGGCTCTTCCCACCCTCCTGGCGGGGAGGCTCATTGCAGTCACTCCTATAACTGGACTTTCAGTGTCCAGTCAGCAGTGTTGACGACATTGTCAGGTCCACTTTTCGAGTGAACTTTCCTGTTGAAAACCGGACAACTGGAAACAAGGGCACTGGAACAGGGGGCCATGGCCCCATCACTTATTTTTCCTGCCTCAAGGGTGACCCAGGGGATGCAGGGGTGTGTGTGTGGGGGAGGGGGATGGCGACAGAGGGGAGCAAGCGGCAGGGCCTCGGGGGAAGAGTTGGAGTGAGGGTGGGGCCTTGAGGGAAGAAGCGGAATGGGGGTGGAAAGAGGTGGGGCAAGGGTGGGGTCTTGGGGCAGAGTGGGGGCGGGGCCTCAAGGGGAGGGAGGGGCAGGGCCCCTTCTGAGTGTGGGCCTGGTTTGACGGTGCCATTGTAAACCTGCTAGTCCTCCCTGCACCCAGAGGTACCCGGTGTATATTTTTTCAGATTCTGATCTTTTTTTCCCCCTCAGAAAAGCTGCATATGCCCGAAGTGTACAACCGAATTATGCAGGGCCATCCTATGTTGGGAACCTCCCAAGGGCTTTACAGCCTTCTCTCTTTCTTGCCACATGTCCCTGTTATTCCTGACCGAGGTTGTTGTTCCACTCAGGGCAGAAGTTGGCATCACATTGGTAACAGTCACATTTTCTGTTGCTGCTAAAAGGAAAAATGACTCACTGTCTAGTTTCCATCTTGGTTCTTGGGTTTTTTATGAAATGAACACACTTTTTTACTAAAACCATGTCAGCTGTGACCCTTTCATTTAACTGCTGCAACCCTGATTTGTAACTTACTGAATCTGTGTGAACACCAGAGCCTTACTTCTGCAATGTTGCCAACTCTAGTGATTGTATTATGTGTCTCGTGATCCTGGGTACTATTCTTAAAGCATCAGCCCCTGGAGTCATGTGATCAGGTGGTAATCTCAGTTTGCATTTTTTAAAAAAAGCGTGAAAACATGATCAGAGTGCATCCGAAAGGCTCAAAGACAGAAGGCAAAAATAGAGAACCAAAAAGATGTACTAGAAATCTCATGTATCAGAGGGGTAGCCGTGTTAGTCTGAATCTGTAAAAAGCAACAGAGGGTCCTGTGGCACCTTTAAGACTAACAGAAGTATAGGAGCATAAGCTCCAATGAAGTGGGCATTCACCCACGAAAGCTTATGCTCCAATACTTCTGTTAGTCTTAAAGGTGCCACAGGACCCTCTGTTGCTTTTTAGAAATCTCATGATTTTTAAACCAATCTCATAGTTTTGGGGGCCTGACTCACAATGTTTGAGTGTGTGGGGTTGGCGATAGTGCTTCTGCTTCCACTGAAGTCAATAAAAGCCAGGCTTTTAAATGTGGTCTGTAATTTGGATGCCCCAGTCATTAGAAGTCCAATTTTACACATATAAGGCCGCATTTTCAGACGTGTTGAGCATTTGCCCCCCCATTGATCTCAGCTGGAGTTGCAAGTGCCCAGCAGCTCTGAAAATCAGACCGTAGGTGTCTCGATTTGGGGACTTGTGATAGGATGTACAAACCCCACACTGGGCCCAAAGGTGTTAAAGGACACTACTGGCCCCATCCCTCCAGGCCAGCAGAGCATGCTGTGGCTGAGGAGCAGACTGAAAGGAGATCAGAACCCCAGGGGAAAGGGGATGGGAAGGTGAACTGGCTGGAGGGAAGATAAAACCTTCTCCTGGAAGCCGGATGGAAGTTTGACCCTGAGATGGACCACAGCGCTGGTAAGGACCCCAGATAATCTTCTCCAACCCCCCTTTCAAGAACTAGCAGGCCCTGTGGGGCTCTGCTCATTCTGGACTCTGTTAAGTTCTGGATTATTGGGACTGTAGGGGACCATGGCCCAAGCAAAGGAGGGTATAAGTAGAAAGTGGCCCAGGACAGCACACTAGGCATTTCAGCTTGGAGGATGTTACCGGTGCAGCTCCCCAAAGGGGCTGGGACCTGGTGGAGAGGGAGGACCTGGGTCCCCCTACCAGGCTTGGTTGAGAGTATGGCCCCAAAGTAGACTGAGACTGTGACATCTCTGGCCAAAGGGTAGGAGCCAAATATCTCTGCCCTCCTTTTGCCTGGGAGATGAGAGACTGGAAACCAGGTGTGCTAACCACTAGGCCACCTGGCCCTCTGGGGACTCCACTGCAGGGCTGCTTCTGAAAATTTGGGCCTAAGAAGCTGAATACTGATTTCAGTGAGAACAGGATCAGGTCCTAGTGCATGTGCTCTGGGCTAATTTATTTTAATTATTTTAAGTGTGGTAATAAGGAACACAAAAATGGAAAAATACTGAAGAGCTATTCTATGCATATGCAGCTATTTCCCGGTATAATTTTGAGCACAAGCAACTATCAGCATGAAGAGAAAAAAATCTTCTCCAGTTCCCACTATGAGCCTCTTATTCTACGCTTGCTTTGTGTTCAAAACTCCTATCAACTTCAGTGGTAGTTCCGCCTACCCGGTTCAGAGGCCAGATCCAGAGTCCACTAAAGTTGATGGAAATATACCAGTTGACTTCAGTGGGTTTGATTCAGAACCAGAATGGCCCTTGCTCAGTGTTTACTCGGCCACCATTCCAGTTGACATTGGGTTCAATGGGCCAGATTTTCAAGTGGTACAAATTAGTGCAACTTCAAAGGCACTGTGCAGATTTACACAACCAGAGACTGCGGCCCGGTGTCTGCAAGAAATGTACTCTGCAGTGAAGAGGGGGTATTGTCTCCTAAAAATACATTTTCAGAGGCTGGTCTCCCTTTTGCAGCCCCTATGCCTGCATTTGTAGGAGCAAATTTGAGGTCTTGTGTCTCTTAAGTACCCGATGCAGGTGCAGCTCAAATAGCTGACATAAATCCTCAGATTTGTGCCCACAAATAATTTTTTCAGGCTCAGATTGTGCTTGTAGAAAGGAGGTTGGACTTCAGCTATTCAAATATTTTACTCCAAAGTGTGTCATAAAGAGTCATTCAGCATTTACAGTAGAACAAACCACATTCTCTGCATATAATACTCCTTCCTCTCACACCAGTGTCCTTTTCTGACACAGCCACTGCTCCTCTGTCAGGTAGTTGCAGATGGTTGGGGCTTTTCAGGTTAGTATCCCAGTAGAGGAGAAGTCAGTGAGGCAGAGTCTAGGTATAGTTAAGCGTAACTTGTTTGTTTCCACACAAACAGCAGTCCTGGAACAGAGGTGATCAAACAGCATGCAGGGCAATCCCTTCTTCCAGGACTTGCAGCCCAACATCAATGCCCCCTGTATCTAGGGAGCAACTCTGCCTCAAGGATTAACTCTAATCAGAGACCAAGGGAGAGGGTGAATTCTCCTGCTGCTAATTCAGCAACACTTCCAGAAGGTGCCCTTTATACAAACCTTGCCAATCCAAAAACTAACAATGCAGCATGTCCTTTCCAAGAGTCAGATCTTGTTCTTGTTCTTAGCATGTGAGCTTGGAAGATTATATGTAACAGCACCCCTCAGGGATGCCTGCCATAACAATACCTGCGGCTTCTCCTGCCTCACTTGCATTGAATTGGAATGAATAGTAGTTCCTTTAACGCCCAGTGTCTGAGCACAGTTTGCACTTTGGGTTGGGGCCTCGAAAGCAACTTCCATACCAAGCAATGAAGTTCTAAGCTCTAAGAGTGTATGATGCAGTTTTCCTTCTATGCAGGCAGCATATCACATCATTGATCATCACAGCATTGTTTACTTGGACTGGAGAAATAAGATACAGCAAGGCCTAGAGACCAGGGGTAGTCAATAGATGGACCATGTTCCAGATCCGGACCACCAAACGCTTTTGAACAGACCCCAAAATCTTTGTATTTACTTATTATTATCGCTATTGTTGTTCTATGTATTATTTTCTCTGGAGTCTGGACCTTGTCTGTACTTTGACCAAGAAATTTAGACCTTGACAAAAAATAATGGATTACCCCTACTTTAGGCCCAATGTTCAGTCAGGCCATCAAGGACGGGGGGGGGGGGTCGGGAGGGGGAGGGTTTAGTGCCAACTCTAACGTATCCCTATCCATGCGCAGATTTCTGATTGAAGTTAAGAGGCGTCTCTGTGCCACGCAACAGACAGCCTTTCCTATTTAGCAGGGGCAGCCCCAATTTTGAGCCAAATATTTACTTTTTTTCCATTCTCTCCCTCTGAAAAGTTCTCCTGGTTTAACGTAAAACAGTGCAGTTAAAAGCAGACATGCCAAACCTGTGGAAAAAAACGCAAAAATTGGGCTTCTTTTTGGCTTAACTGGCTTGTGAGTTGCTTGTTGGCTAGTTTTTGGCTTGTAGCTTGTTGCTTGTTGCTTCTTTTTTTTTTTTTATTGGCTCCCGGCAAGCAGGGGCAAGGCGGGGAGAGAGTCAGGGGTGCACAGCGGGCCCACCACAGTCCCAGACTGCACGCCGGGGGGATCTAGTCACATAGAGTGTTGGGGTTCTTAGGGACTGACTTGTTTTGGCCTTGTTTTGAACTGGGATTAGCTTGATTTTTGGCTTATTGTGAAAGTCGGGGTGCTTGTTTACCATGTGAAAGTTGGCAACTGTGGTTAAAAGAAAAAAGAACGCGGAGTACCTGTGGCACCTTAGAGACTAACACATTTATTTGAGCATAAGCTTTCATGGGCTAAAACCCACTTCATTGGATGCATGCAGTGGAAAATGGTATCCCTAGTTTTCATCCCAGATGTTCCTACAGATAAATCAAGGGTTAACAGGTGTGCATGTCAGAGGCAAGGTATAGATATTTGGCTCTTAGTTGGCCGCTGAGATCAGTTTGTCCCCAGACCCACTCATAGATGCACAGAAGCATCTGGGCTTCAGAAATGGTTGGAGCAAGAACTAAACCCAGATCTCCTCACTCAGTACAGAACTTTAAACCTCAGCTCTGCACCTGTGTCCATTCTGCCCCCTGCACTGTGGGCATGCTGTGGAGCTGGCTATGCTGACTCCAATACTCAGCTGCCCTTTTAAGGGGAATCTGCGGCCGGGTAATGGGGCTGGGAGATATCTAGGCTCTGACCCCCTAGTGAGAGGGCTTGTTGCCACTGGGCTGGCGCGTTCTAAGATGTCTTTGGTAGATGCTGGGTTTTAATTTTCATGGGTTAATTTGATCGCAAAAAGGGATATTGTTAAAAAAAAATCAAAAACTGATTTTTTTCTCCCTTTCAAATATCAGCCTTCAACATCTTGCATCCCTTGACTAATGCTGGAAGGGCTTTTGTTTCTGAATCTGTAATCAAAGCAACAAACAGTAAGGTCATTTCCTTGAGATTATATGGCAACGGAAGAAGTCAGGGATTGTGTGTCCCCATTTCCACCGGCTCGGACTGGGAGAAAAATACAAAGGCTTAGTACATGCACTCTTTGATGTGCAACTTTTGGGGTTTCTCCAGTCCTTTTAAACTACCAGAGTTTGTGGCTTGGAGGTAAGAGAATACATTTATTTCTGATGCTTACCAGCTGCAGATAACGTTGTTTATTGCTGTTGCACTGTGTCCTGACTTAAACAGAATAGAGCTCTGCAGAGTTCGAGTGACAGGCAGCAGGGGAGCGTGAGGACAACAGAAAACAAAGTGAGTTTGCTCTTGGATCCTTTCAGGGTGCAGACTTAAACATTTGTGTTAGCTCTTTTGCTAAAGATTAGTTCTCCTAACTTTATGGGCATCTTCTGAACTGTAGCATGGGGAGTGCTTGTTTGTTTACTCTCAGCATTTACATCTGCTTTCCCTGCCATTGTTCTAATCACCGCTTTGGCTTTTTTGTTTGTTTGTTTTAAACGAAAATGCTAAAGCTAAACCAGCAACTTTGCTGCTGGAGATCAGGTCCATCCTTTTTGATTTCACAGATAATGCATTTTCAGCTTTTACCGTGATAAACTGCTTTGAAATATTATTTTTAAACCATGTTACTCAACACGGAGCGAGTCCTGAGGAAAGGCAGACAGTAACTGGCACAGTAACCCCTTTCAGTTTGTAAATGTTCAAAGTCTCATCAGTAAGATCTCTGCTCCTCCATCCCCGCTACAGCTTATGAAAGGGTTGGCACCGAAGATACGGCAGGGCACATGGAACTCATTAACAGCCTTTCGGAAAGGCCCCTTTGATCAGACTCCCTTGTTCTCCTTTACGAAAGAAGCGTGGAAAGTCCAATTCTGTCAAAACCATTTAAATGGCTAACAAAGTGTGTGTCACCCGGGCAAGCTAGTGCATCAAGACGTAGCTACCCTCAGAAATTCTATTTGATGATGAGGATGCTCATTAATGGATCATGAGGCTAAATCTTTGCCTTATTCCAGAAGGGTGTTTTTTCTTCTGTACTTTTAAAGCCAATTCAGGTGGTCCCCTCTGGCATAGCCTTTTTTTCTTTCCGGTTTACCTAATGTCTGTTCAAGACTGGCGACTAGTTCTCCTGAGGGACAGCGGCCAAGAAAAAGAGGAAGGCTGCCAAGTGTGGGTGGCACTGAGGCTGGGACAGAAGGTGCAGACGGAGTAGGCAGGGTGCGAAGGGAAGCAGGATTTTGGGGGGGAGCCATAGAGGAAGAGAAGGATCCTGCAGAAGGAGTTGGCGAGGCACTGGGGGAAGCAAGGGGAAGTGGGGGGAAGGAAGTGAAAGAACGGAGAGGGTGTGAGCAGCCTGTTGTGGAGAGAACAAGGAAGGGAGTCTGGGAAAGGTGAAAAACTGCAGAGAGAGGGAAGCAGTGACTGCAAGGAAAGGGAAGATGCTACAGGGAGCCTGCTGGGAAAGCAGGAATGGGATGGGCCATGAAGAACCACTGTAGTCCCTCAAGCCCTCCCTCTGCCATGGGCTTTTGAGGCTAGGACAAAAGCAGTGAAGAATCACTGAGGGAGCAAGAGATGCCTCTGAGGAAGTGCAGGGAGCAAACATGGGAGGTGGAGTGGGGAGGCAGGCAGGCAACATATGTGAAGCCATCAGAGAAGAAAGGAAATATACCGGTATAACTCCATCTGTGGACACTCTTAGTCCAAAGTAACCATCCAGGGAGTTATAGTGGTATAGTTATTACATCTCCCTGTGTAGACAAGCCCTGAGAGGAGACTGTCACCAGTGCTGTTATCCTCTCCACAGTCCGAGCTACGTTGTGATAAACTGCAAATGACAACGGTGAGAGAAGCTAAATTTCTTTTATGTGAAGGGAAGGTATGTAAGATAGGACTGAAAGATTTTGGCCACTAACTAGGAGAAGGGAGAGGAGATGGGGGCTGGGGGGAAGGAGGAAGAGGAGAATCAGTCACAGATACCCCAAGGAGTTGACCTAATGGGATGATGACGATAATTAATACTGACTTGGACCCCTTATATAGTCCATGGGTGGCCGTACCCGAGCCCACTTATCCACTGACACTTTAAAAACTCTTGCACCCCAATCTGGGTCTATGCCGGTTATGTGATATGTATGTATCTCTTCATCCTTGCAACCGATACCTGTAATCCCTCATAACTCAAGCCTGACCCCAGATGTACAGTGCCTTCCCTCTTAACTTGTGTATATTTAATTTTAAACATTAACTTTAATAAAATTTTTAGTGCTTGTCATCAGGAAATCTCAAAGCACTTTACAAAGGAAGTCAGTATCTTTATCCCCATTTTGCAGATGGGGAAATTGAAGGACAGAGAGCTTAAGCGATCAAAGCCAGGAATAGGTCATGGGTCTCTTGACTTCCCAGTCCTGAGCCATACTGTTGGCTCTGCCTCTGATGTATCGTATCTGTGTCAGTCACAACAGCTTTGGGTGTTCAAGGGAAGGGAGAATGTTTTCCTTATAGCAATGTGCCCTAAACAGGTGTCCCTCAGCTATTGCTTAATTATCACAAGAGTTACCCATTGTCATAAGCTTTTCCACCAGTTCCCAGTAGATTTTATCATGACTCCTTGGAACAAAACATTACCATGGCCTCTTGCATGGTAACGACATCTGAAGAAGTGAGGTTCTTACCCACGAAAGCTTATGCTCCCAATACTTCTGTTAGTCTTAAAGGTGCCACAGGACCCTCTGTTGCTTTTTACAGATTCAGACTAACACGGCTACCCCTCTGATACTTGACACCATTACTGTGAGTGTCAGCATTGTGTGTGATAAGTATGCCACTAACAAGCACTGATTTATAAACTGTGTCATTGCTAAGGAAAGCAGATGTTCTGTGAAGTTTTGCATTGACTCAGTATTTATTGCAGATTTGCACTGAGTGCTTCCTATTAATTTTCCTGACTTTTAACTGTGGAGTTTTGAGGCCTATGTTTGTCCCTTTTTGCTGTTGGTTTCCCATGTAGTTAGGGCCCTACCGAATTCACGGCCGTGAAAAATGTGTCACGAACCGTGAAATCTGGTCTCCCCCGTGAAATCTGGTCTTGTGTGTACTTTTACCCTATACTATATAGATTTCACGGGGGAGACCAGCGTTTCTCAAATTGGGGGTCCTGATCCAAAAAGGGACTGCAGGGGAGGGGGGTGTTGCAAAGTTATTGTAGGAGGAGGGGTCGCAGTATTGCCACCCTTACTTCTGCGCTGCCTTCAGAGCTGGGTGGCTGGAGAGCGGCGGCTGCTGCTGGCCAAGGACTCAGCTCTGAAGGGAGCAGTGCAGAAGTAAAGGGTGGCAATACTGTGACCCCTCTACAATAACCTTGCACCCACCCCCCGCCCCAGCCTCCTTTTGGATCAGGACCCCTACAGGACCCCTACAACACTGTGAAATTTCAGATTTAAATATCTGAAATCATGCAATTTACAATTTTTAAAATCCTATGACCATGAAATTGACCAGAATGGACCATGAATTTGGTAGGGCCCTACGTATAGTGTAAAGCCCTAAGTATGGCAGAATAATCAAGTCACCGCCAATGGCATGTATGTATTTATTGTGAAATGTTTCCATTTCCAATTACAAGGCCCCCCCCCCCCCTTCAGAAATGGGTTGTTCCTCCAGGAAGAGAGCTAACCTTTCCCCCAGTCAATCAGATTTTGGAGGATTTCTCTCTCAGGAAGATAAGAATACCTCCGAATGTTAGGGGAGCCTATGTGCCGATTGGCTGGAGAGACTGGACGCTGATTGTCAGCTACGAAGGGTGGGGTCTAAGGAGCAAGCAGTGGCTTGCTGCATTCCCACAAACACACATACGCCTATGGTGCTTCAGAACCCTGCCTCAGCATCTTAGCTGCACACTTTGCTTGGTTTGCCTGTGCAGATGCCGGTTTGCATGCACAAATGTGAAGGTTTGCAGAATGCATGCAGACAGGTAACAACATTGGCACGACTGTATTGTGTACGTTAAACTATGGTCCATAGCAACAGGAAATGCAGACTCAGCTGTAGGATCACCTGACAGCACTGGCAGAAATCATCAGTCTAGTGGCCTCATATCGCGTTCACGTTTCCCCGTTTTTGGCAATATGTGTGTACCGTGTCCTTATTTTGGAATTCTGCACATTCTGTCACGTTGAGGGCTCTGGGACTTTTGTTTGCTTGATTTTCATCACAATATGCTTGTCATTAAGGATTTTTTCAATGTCTCTCAAATTCAAGCATGACATGACTTTCCACTGACTTCAATGGGCGTTGGATCAGGCCCCGTGTGAACCAGCAAACAATGAACAAAATAGCGAGTGAGTGGAAAACTAGCTTACGATCGCTGTTTTCTGCACTGTTTTCTGTGTGTGAATTAGAGACCGGAACAGTAAAAAGGAGACTTGCACATAAAATGTACTGGCACTTGGCCCTGAAAAATCATAGCTGCCCTGTAGTGAGGGAGACTGCTTGCTGGGAAGGGTTGCTACCTTGCCAGGTTTTTACTATCTCAGCTTGTGGGGCTTACATGAAAGTCAGCTGAAGCTAATCAGGAGCCAAGCTTATAAACGTCTTCAATACATGGAACTATTTTGGGAAGGTTTCAAACTATCCAGAGAGCATTTAGTCCTGCTATTCCAGCCCAGTATCTTCATACTCAGCCAAATGTAACATAGCCAAGGTTTCTATGCAAAGCATCAGCAGAGAGGCATTAGCATTGAAATAACGATATCCTCTGCTGAAAACAGCCCTCTTGTTTACATTATTTTTTTAAGATGGGCCTCAGAGAGTTGATAATCTCCTAGAAAGGCACAAATACGATAAGATGCCCTGGGAGACCAGTATCATTCAGTATCGGTTTTGTATTATTTTTTCTGCCTTTCTTCTCGTCTAAAATGTTGAGACACTGACTGTTATGAGCTGGGAACGAGACGCCACTCTTTATTTATAAAAAAGCTCCCTCCCATATACTATAATAAAGGTGTATTTAATTCCTGTGCATTGTTAGTCACTCACAGTGCAATTTCCTACGGCATTCATGCTGTAAAATCACTCTCATTAATGTCAGTAAATACACGGGGTTCTTGGAGACAGAAAATTGACATGCACTGCACAGCACGTATAAAGAAATTGCAGTGGACTCTTACAACCAAGCTGGCTTGGTGAATACAAGGTAGCAAGGAGTCTCTTTGCAGTGGTGTGTGGAGCAAGAGGAATAATCGGTTGCTTTGCTGTACTGCCAGCTGTTAATACGAAGCAGATATTGGCTTCCGTTAAGGTAAATATCAAGATGTCCCCATTGAAATAAATGGCAAAACTCCCATTGACATCACTGGGGCCAGGATTTCAGCCAAACGCTCTTTCATGGCTTCAAAAGCTGGAGCCACGTTATGGGGGAGGTCAAGTTGGGAGGAGGGACAGTGGTGTCTGGGTGGGGGCAATGACTTGGTCTTGCTCCAATGAAGTCAATGGAAGTTTTGCCCTGGACTTCAATGGGAGCAGGATCAAGCCCATGTGGTCAATGGAAGCCATGCTCCCAGGGTGCTGTGGGGAACATGTGGACAGGCGACCTAAGGCCAGGATTGGAATATCCCCAGACACTGGGGAAATTTGGATCTGGAACCTTGAGGATCAGACCCATTTCTCATAGCCGTAAGTGTTGCAGTGAGCTCTCTTGCTTTGCCGGAGATACCTGTGGTTCCCAGAGAGTCACCAACTTAAATAACTCTGTGGTGAGTGGCACAAAGAGCGAGGGACCTCTAGGAGGAGGCGGGATTGGAGATTCCTGGCTTAGTGCTCTCCCCAGAGGGGGAGGACGACAAGTTGCTGGCCGTGCTGTGGCTGGGATAAAGGTTCTGTGGTTGCTGGGGAAAGCTGACGAGTTCAGCGCCGTTCTACCCTTCAGGACATTATATGAAGCTTTAAGAAACGAGCTGAAAAAACAAGTATTTAATTTTAACCAGCAGTACTGCAGAAACACACACACACAGTGAGCACATCTCAGATAGCTAGCTAGACCCCTATCTAGTTCACCTAAGGGGCCAGTGGTGGAGGGTGTCTGTACAAATATGTGTGCGGGTGCAAATGTATGGTGCTGGTTTGTGACGTGTGCATAAAATTGGCAGCTGGAGTTTTCGGGGCCAATTTGAAAATTTAACCCCAAATGTATTTCTTAAAGCTTCATATGATGTCCTGAAGGGTAGAACGGCGCTGCTAAATTGCATCCTTTTTAACTCCAGCTCAGAAAGGAACTGTAAGATTAAAATTTCTCATCTGTTTGAGTACAGCCCTAATGAACTTGTCTTCCTCTTGGGTCAGGCGCATAGCTCCTGCTAGATGGATGGCCGTGGGATTAAAGCGCAGGACTGGGAGCCAAGAGAACTAAACTATCTTCTAGTTTTGCCACAGACTTCCTGTGTGACTTTGGCAAGTCACTCTTCCTCTGTATCTCAGTTCCCCATCTGCAAAATGGGACAACACTTACTAACTGACCAGCCTCTTTGCAGCGTGAGTGAATGTCCAGACATGATTTCTTCCTGAATCTGACTCCTTTAGCCGCTGTAGATTTTGTTGCTGCGAGCTGTGACTGTTGATTCAGAATAAATTGGACTGTTTTTACAATGCACCATAATAGCGTATTGCAGGCCATTTCCCCTGCATAATATTACATGTTTTGCAGCTTGTATTAGCTATTTGTTTAGCAAAAAAGGGCTCTGTCACACACTGCATTGTATGCATCTATATAGACTCCTTCCCCAGTGTGAAATATTCTCTAGGGCTTTTTCTTCTGCATAGTGTAGCTTAACCTTGTGCAACTAAACTAAGAGATGCTTATGGAAATAGGGCTGACTATCCAGAAAAAAAGAAAGGAGTGAGGTGAGTGAAGCACTCTGTGCAGTCGGGATCAAATCCTGCAGGCTTCTCCAGGCAAAACTCTAATGGGAATTTTGCCTCACTGCAGGATTTGCCCTTAGGCTTGGTCTACACTGGGGGGGGGAGGGTCGATGTAAGATATGCAACTTCAGGTACGGGAATAGCGTAGCTGAAGTCGACGTATCTTATTTCGACTTACCTCCCGTCCTCATGGCGCGGGATCGACGGCCGCGGCTCCCCCGTCGACTCTGCTACCGCCGCTCGCCCTGGTGGAATTCCGGAGTTCCGGGAGCGCGTTTGGGGATCGATATATCGCGTCTAGATGAGACGCGATACATCGATCCCCGATAGATTGATCGCTACCTGCCAATCCGCAGGTAGTCTGGACGTACCCTAAGAGAGGGGAGGGAGAAAGAGAGATGCAAACTGAGGAATCTTGTCTTGAGTATCAAACTTGTGCCCCGACCCACAAACATTTTACCTAGGTGAGTAACTTGACTCATATGAGTAACCCTATTTACATCAGCCACCTGAGCTGGAGAGGACCCCACAGAGTTCTTCTTACAGATGGCTGTAAAGGGACTGTTCACCTGAGTAAAATCACTTCCATGTGTAAGTGCCGGTGGCTTCTGGCTCAAATTGCAGGTTATCATTTTGGAATATTAAGGAGTTTGAGTCAGGCCTCGTCCACACTGTTTTGGGTTTGTATTATTTTGCTAACACTGGTATAGCTATGTGTGCGATAGCTTCATGTAGACATGCTGCACCAGTATAAATCACAATTATTCACTAGAGCAACACATCTATGTTAGGAATTGACACTAGGGCACCTGCATGTAGCTTTACTGGCAGCTAAAACCCCAGAGTAGTAGAGTCCCAAGGGAAAGCAGCTATGACGTGTGTGAGTATTTTGATGGTAAATAAATAGTTCCAAATGTTGTCTCAAAATTATACGCAGCGTCTTTTAAATCTTCTTTTCCTCGTCACTATTTTTTTAGTATCTTTACCTACTTATAATTGTAAAAATGGAAGGTGGCTTCATAGTACTTTAAAACATCCACACACCAAAAAAAAGCTTTAAAAATATGACTGTGATAGATCTGTCTGGCTAAATCACACCGTGGCTGTCTGTCATTTGTCACTGGAGATGAAATCTCAGTTTTGTAGAGGGAGTGTAATGAGTTTTTGTTTTATTTTTGACTCAAACCCTCTTAGGACTCACACTCTTGAGCCACCGTTCCATGAGACATGTTATTTTTTCAGCTTTTTTCACTTAAACTTTTGTGAGGCTTCCTGTTTACACAGCATCTAAATATGGTGGTTGGTTTTTTTTTTAGCGTGATGACACAATGATGTCTAAAAATATTGTGTGTAACTACTGGCTTCGAATAGGGAGGATGTTACTGCCGGGGGGGGGGGGGGGGGGAGAGAGTCAATAGCATAAATATCCTGCAGGTTCTACTCTGCCCAAACATTAAGGAGCAGGATATCATGGGGAATTGGTCTCCGTGGCTAAGAAATGGGCTTTTTGCCTTTTAGACTGTATTTTTAAAAACTCCTGAACTTGTGCAAAATATGCCTCCATAACTTGACATTGAGAATTCACCGACATATGTTTTGTCTGCAAGTGATGTTTCATGAGTGAAATCAAAGATAATTAGTGTCGCCTCAATTTTCAGTTTGTCTCCGTGTAAAAGCTAGCCTAATGTTAAATGAGTGTAAATCCAAAGTGACTTCCCTGAAGCTACTCATGATTCACTCTGGCATAACCAAGAGAAGAATTTGGCTTTAGTCCTTTAATTTTGTATCCACAGTTCTGCCCTTTATCTGTACGCTGTACAAGGCTATAGCATGTGTATGTCCCAGCTCTACTAGATGATAATCCAGTTTGCACTGACAAAATTAAATGCTGTGTTGAAACCCCTCTGAACAGCATTTAATCCCAGTCTTCCCCTTTGCTTTACCTTGGTACATGCACACATATAGAAAGGGATACCTATGTTCTTTTAGTGCACACCTTTTTCATTAAGCATCTGAGTAAATCACCTGCTTGCATAAAACCTGCTGGAATTGCTTGTCTGCAAACTAAGACTGCTGCAGAGATTCGGTAATGTCTGAACATCCTGGACAATCATTCTCCTCTCATTCCCCTCCCTCTGCTTTTGAGTTGCATAAACCTGCACTAGGTAAGAGCTGACCACTTGTGCAGAGAGAAAAAGGGGTTGCTGATTTCTTTGGAAAACGTGAGAATCCAATACCTCTGCAGTTTTCTGTTTGGTTTTGTTGTGAGCTGGGTTCCATGCTGCGCTTTGTTCCACTTGTTTCTTGATTTTATGAAGGAGGTAGGACTGGAAACAAGGGCTTGAGTCTATTTAAGTTTCTCCTTATTTTACCATTTTCCTATCAATAAATAGACAACATCCCTTCCCCTCTCACCCTATCATTAATATCAATGATTGGGTATATACAGTGACATACGCTTTTGCAAAATATAACTGATATAAATGTGCATTGGCAAAAAACCCTATTTTGATTAAGCTGAAATACGTACAAATTCATATCTATCTCCGAACTGCTTGTAATCTCGGTGTCTTGTCTTTGCCAGGGTTCATCTTGCAGTAAATTCTTTAATAAGAACTGCCAGTCATCCTGTTCATATTAGCAAGGCACAGTGGACAGAAGATGAAAATGTAACTGCAGGAAATGGGACCTGGCAGCTATTAGAGCTGTTGGGTCAAATCCTGATTCCTGCTCAGATCTTGAGTAAACCAGATTAAATAACTGATGGGCTACCGGTAAATAAATTGCATGTACGTACCTGGGGAGCCAGGACTAGCTCCTTGTTTTTCAGTTCTAAAAGCCCAGGCCTCTACCTCTTGCTCTAAAGATGATCTCCCTTAGTAATGCCCCTTTTTATTTCCTATGACACTAGAGGGCGACATCTGTAAGCTCTAGGGCAGCAGTTCTCAACCATGGGTCCAACGCTGCGAGCAGATTTCAGGGGGTCCGCCAAGCAGGGCCAACATTAGACTCACTGGGGTCCAGGGCAGAAAGCCGAAGCCCCGCTGCCCCAATTCCTGCCACCTGGGGCTGAAGCTGAAGCCTGAGCAATTTAGCTTCACTGGTCCCTGTGTGGAGTGAGGGTCTCAGGCAATTGCCCTGCTTGCTACCCCCTAATGCTGGCCCTGGCTTTTATATGCAGAAAAACAGTTGTTGTAGCACAGGTGGGCCGTGGAGTTTTTATAGCATGTTGGGGGCGGGCTTAGAAATAAAAAGGTTGAGAACCCCTGGTCTAGGGGACAAGGCCAGTCTTTTTGTTATCTGTGTGTACAGCACCTAGCACAATGGAGCCCCAAGCCCTGATTTGGGCTTCTGGGAACTACCTCAATACAAAATAATAATATCGCCCCCTACCCTCTGGGAGGTCAGTGGGAGATGGAATCCTTCTCCCGAGCTGCAGAGCCACTTCACAGCTGATGCAGCAACAGCCTCCAAAGTCCTGCCCTGTGAGAGTGAGGCTTGGGGCAATGCACGTGTATAGTCATATATCCACGTCACAGTCATGTACCTACCTCATCCTGTGTGTCAAAGAAGGTCTTGCCCAGTTCCCCAGCACTCAGGTGTCTTGAGTTGTGCTCTCAAGGCTTATACAGGAGCATGCTGGTTCTACTGTTTTGGCCTTCCATGCCCACAGATGTAGGGCAAACGTTGCCTCATAGCATCAGGATCGGTGGAGGACCTGAGGCACAGAACTCGCCTCCTTCCCCTCCTGGCAATGATTAGACTCATTCAGGTCACATCATTTTTGTTTCATGGCACGTGCGGGAAGTGAGCCTTTCCCTGGATAGAGCAGCTCGACTGCAACCTTGAAGGCGTTACCTCAGCGTGGCGCTGCTGGAGGTGACCTCTCTTGGATGCGTAAGGTGCCAGTGTTTATATTTAGTCATCATTTTGAATATTTGTTTGGGGTTGTGTTTGCTTTGTAAATAGCTATATAGATTATGCCATCGGGAAAAATGGGAGCCGCCCCTTTAAGAGCAGGGTGGGGATACTGGGTTGTGAGCGCTTGCAGCACGGACGTGTGTGTGTGTGTGTGTGTGTGTGTGTGTTGCTGAAGAGGCTGGTTTGTAGCTGTGCAGTGGGAGGTCTCTGCCTGCAAGAAGCCTCTAAAGAAAAGATTCACAAACTAAAGGACGTTCCCCTTGGAAAGCTAGGTCTTGTGCTTGAGGGTATAATAAATGCAGATGTAAAACTGACGTCCCTATAACTTGTGTCCCTAAAGATCCCATGTTACTTGTTTTACATGTGCCCTGGTCCCCCTCTGTGCTGAGTAACTACATTCTGCCTACCTAAAATTCCATCTCTTGTTTCACATGGAAAAGGCATCGGCTTCCTGTCCTAAACTGTTGCATAGCACTGGTGCACGCTATCAAATGTCGGTAGATGAACTGACTCTACATAGCTTGCAAAGGGCTTTGGGATCTTTCTGGAAGAAGGGTGCCATATAATCGTTAATTAGTCGTTATCTCTGGCCTTCCAGGCTTTGCAAGCTACGGTGTGGAGCCCCCCATGGAAACCATGAGGCTCACTGGGAATGCAAGGTCTCCCTGTACAGAACAGCCTGTATGACTGAGGACGTGATCGAGATGCCGCAACAATTGCAACTCAATACACCCTATCACTGAATGCTCTTGCGCTGTTCTGTTCTGTGCTAAATAGTCCAGATTTAACTTTCTAAAATTCTGCAAAGTGGCCACATCATTGCATTTTTGAGATAACATAAAATGCTTGAAGTTCAGAGAATCTTAACAACCACAAGACGCCTGATTCAAGGGTTAATTCCAGGAGTTGTATCAGTAGTTTAATTGTAATGAATTGGAAGAAGAGTCAAGGATGGATTTATACCTCTAACTATTTAACGATTTGTGAAAAATCTCCATGGGTAAAAGAGAGGCCTGTCTTGTTAAAGCAGGAATCTGGAAATTTGGGTCCTGTTTCTCCTATGTGGTCCCAAGTACGTTATTTATGGCTTGTTTTTTCTGAGATGCTAAGCACCGACAGATTCTATTGACTTTAAATAGAGTTGTGAGTGCTCAGCACTTCTCAGAATTAGTCACTTAATCTCTGTGCCTACATGTCTCCATCTATAAAATGGGGGAAACTCACTTACTTACCTAACTCACAGGCCTGTCGTGAGAGTTAATTGCTTAATATTTTTAAAGCGCTTTGAGATTCGCTGTTGGATGGCGCAGTAGAAGTGCAAATGATTGTGATAGCTTTTACACTTGAATCTTTGAGGCAGCTTTCCATGGCACAATGTTTTTATATTATATATATATACAGAGAGAGAGAGAGAGAGAAAATGTTTTTACTTAACAGTAGATAAATGCGATAATTACAGCCATCAGAAATGATGAACGTGATTTCATTGGGTAAAAACGAGCAATTAGGCGTTGTCATTATTTATGCTATCTCAGTGCAACAGATGGGGCTGTGACTTAAAAACACTAATGGATCAGACGCTTCACGACGGGGGGCAATTGGCAGCAGTATGTCAGCGGCAGCAAAAGTGTAAGTTGATGAAATAACTAATCTATGGTAGCATGTGTGTTCATAAATAAATCACAATGGCCTAGTGACAAATGAAGCTGTGATCAGATTGTAATGGATTTAAGGGCTCCAGACAATGCAGATAAATCACATACTGAGCTCCCTGGGAGCGGGGACTAGAACCTGGATTTTTATCTCCTAAACCAAAGGTCTATAGCAATTGAGCTAAAGGAGATCCACCAAGGCCAGCAATATCTGTAATCCACACATCCTCTTTGTGGGTCACTCGGTAATGGATCTCTCTTTCTCTCTCTCACCCACACACACCATTACAAGATATGCAACGAAAAGGAATAATAGTTATTTTTTTAATGTAGGCCTGGTCTAAACACAGTATTTGTACTATATATTGTCTTATACCAGCATAGCTTATTCCCCGTCCTGTATGTCAATGAGTGATATAAGCGCATTTATACCAGTATAACGGCACCAGCTATACTGGTATTTGTATGTCAACAAGGCCTTATATTTTTAAAAACTCTTTACACATTCCACCTTCTCCCACATCCAGGCTTTCTCAGGCTTTGTCTATAGAGGGATGTGTCATGTCACTGGTTTTGGGTAGAATCCCAGTTGGTGTAAATTGATGTAGCCCCACTGACATCAACAGAGCAATGCCGACTTCCACCAGCTGAGACTCTGGCCCTAACTCTGTTACTGTCCACAGAGAGATCAGTCATCTGTAGGAAAAGAACCACTGTGTTCACGATGTTTAGTTCATTAGGAAATCCCTATCTTAGAAAGCCACCTTCTGTCTATGTTTAGAGCTGCAGATTTATTGCCTGTGAGAAGCTCTGTGCCTTCAGGAGAATGAGTTATTCTGAGGGCATGATTAAAAAAATAAAAGCCAGGTTCCCTTTACCGGTTGTAATCTTCAGAGTACTTGAAAGCCAGGCCCTGCGCAGACTGTGAGGGACCCAGAATAGAACGGTTCTTAAATAATGGAAAAGCTTTCATGGAAATGTAATAGATTTTAAAGGACAGGTGTTAAAGGAGCATAATGTAACTTTATTTTCTTTAACTGTTCCCAGAGAGACATGGGAATAGTTTTCGATGGATAAACATGACATAAACCTGAAACTAAGGGGACCAAAACAGTCCAGATCTAATAGCTATGGAGTGAGCCAGGTCTCCTTGCATATCCCTGGATAAACCTCATGGTCCAAGCAGCTGTGCTGGTCTTGACACTCAAATAAGGCAATGCCATCATCTTCTTCAATGAGGCTGTCTCTGCTATGTCTGCCACGACAAGGAATGGGGCAGGAGCCTTGGTGTTCGAATGCATGGGTGACATGTGAACCACCCTTCAGGGAGGCTAGCCCCCAGCCCCACCCCTTCTGCCTGTGGCCCTTTCCTGGCGGAGCCCTGAACCCCCACCGCGACCACTACCCATCCCCCCCCCACCCCCCCAGCCCCAGAGCACTGGACGGGGAGCCGTGGCCCACCGGGCGGTCCGAGGCCTGGATCACCGGGCGGCCGAAGCGCTGGGCGGCCTGAGGCCCAGATCACTGGGTGACCCGAGCCCTGGATCACCGGGCAACCTGAGCACTGGGCGGCCCGAGCCCTGGATCACCGGGTGGCCGAAGCGCTGGGCGGCCCGAGGCCCAGAGCACTGGGCGGCCCCAGGCCTGGATCACCGGGCAGCCCGAGCACTGGGCGGCCCGAGGCCCGGATCACTGGGTGGCCCGAGCGCTGGGATGCCCGAGGCCCAGAGCACCAGGCGGCCCGAGCGCTGGGCGGCCCAAGCGCTGGGATGCCCGAGGCCTGGATCACTGGGTGGCCCAAGCGCTGGGATGCCCGAGGCCTGGATCACCGGGCAGCCCAAGCACTGGGATGCCCAAGCCGCGAGCACAGGCCACGGGGGAAGAGCGGGAAGCAGATGGGGGCTTGGGGCGGAGTGTAAGCAGGACCATGCCTGGCTCTTTTGGGGAGGCTCAGCCTCCCCTGGCCTGCGATACCCGCTGCCCATGTTCGAATGTATGACTAATTCATTCCCTCTCCCAGGGGCTAGGACTGAGGTTAACTTCCTTGTGATAAGGGGCAGAACTCAGGCCAGCTGGGGACTTACTAATTTAGTTCATAAATTTCCTAAATATGAGCCACATCAGCTGGGAGAAATAATGTAATCAGAAAAATGTGAATAACGATTGGGAATCATTTAAGAACACTTTGTTAGATGCCTGAAAAGCCACAATCCCATAGTTTAGGAAGAATATTGTTCTGATTAAAAAATTGACCTGGTTTAGAGGGGAAGTGTAGACCTCTTTAAAAAATTAATATTTATAACTAATGGAAGAAAGGAGATGTTGATATTAATGAATATAAATCATAAGTTAGGATTGTAGAAAATTGGTAAGGGAAGCAAAGGGACACTAGGATAAATCTATGGCCAGCAGAATTAAGGACAATAAGAGGTTTTATAAATATATTAGGAACAAAAGGAATTCTGACAATGGTACTGGTCCATTACTAGATGGAAAGGGTAAAATTATTAATAATGATGCAGAAAATGCAGAAATGTTCAATAAATATTTCTGTTCTGTATTTGGGGAAAAAATAGATACTAGTTTTATCATATGGTGCTGATAACATTCTTTCCATTCCACTGGTATCTCTGGAGGATGTTAAACAGAAGTTTCTAACATTAGCCATTTTAAATTAGCAGATCCATATAACTTGTACTGAAGAGTTTAAAAAGAACTGGCTGAGGAACTCACTCGACTGTTAATGTTTATTTTCAATAAGTCTTGGAGCACTGGGGAATTTCCAGAAGACTGGAAGAAAGCTAATGTGCCAATTTTTAAAGAGGGTAAACAGGATGACCCAGGTAATTTAGGCCTGTCAGCCTGACACAGATCCCAGGAAAGATAATGTCAAACTAAACTTGATATATATTTTTGATGAGATTACAAGCTTAGGAGATAAAGGTAATAGTATTAACGTAATATACTTAAACTTCTGTAAGGTGTTTGACTTAGTACAGCATGACATTTTGATTAAAAAATTAGAACAATATAAAATATGGCACACATTAAATGGATTAAAAACAGGCGAACTGATAGGTCTCAAAATGTAATTACAAATAGGGAATCATCATCAAGTGGGTATATTTCCAGTGGGGTCCCGCAGGCATCAGATCTTGGCCCTACACTATTTAACATTTATATCAATGACCTGAAAGAAACTAAAATGATCACTGATAAGGTTTGCAGATGGCACAAAAATTGGGGGAGTGGTAAATAATAAAGAGGACAGGTCACTGATGCAGAGCGATGTGGATTGCTTGGTACACTGGATGCAAGCAAACAACATGCATTTTAGTATGGCTACATGTAAATTCAGTAAAACCCCGTTTATCTGACCCTCCATTAACTGGCTCTCCGTGTCAACCAGACAGCCAGTGCACACAGGTCCAGAAGGGGGTGATCTCTGCGGTGACCACTAGATGGCGCCGCAGCATTGCACTTTCCCATTCTCTCCTTTATCCGGATTTTTGATTATCTGCTCTGGCCCCTATACCAATTAGATTGGATAAATGGGGTTCTGCTGTATATGCATCTAGGAACAAAGAATGTTGACTGTACTTACAGAGTGGGGGACTCTATCCTGGGAAGCAGTGACTTCTGAAAAAGTTTTGGAGTCGTGGAGGGTAATCAGCTGAACATGAGCTCCCAGTGGGACACTGTGGCCAAAAGAGCCAATGTGATCCTGGGATGTATAAACGGGAATTTTGAGTAGGAGTTAAGAGGTGATTTCACCTCTGTATTTAGCACTACTGCGACCTCTGCTGGAATACGGTGCCCTGTTCTGGTGCCCACAAGTCAAGAAAGATGTAGATAAATTGGAGGGGTTCAAAGAAGAGCCATGAGAATGATTAAAGGATTAGAAAACATGCCTTACAGTGATAGACTCAAAGAGACTCAATCTGTTTAGCTTAAAAAAAGATTGAGTGACTTGATTACAGTCCATAAATATCTACGTGGGGAATAAATATTTAATTATGGGCTCTTCAATCTAGCAGAGAAAAGTATAACACAGTCCAATAGCTGGAAGTTAAAGCTAGACACTTCCAACTGGAAATAAAGCATACATTTTTGACAGTGAGAGTAATTAACCAATGGAACAATTTACCAAGGGTCAGAGTGGATTCTCCATCACTATTTTTAAATCAAGTTTGGATCTTTTTTTCTAAACGGCCTGCTCTAGGAATTATTTTGGGGAAGTTCTCTGGCCTGTGATAACAGGAGGTCAGACTAGATGATCACAATGGTCCTTTCTCACCTTGGCATCTCTGAATAAATGTCTTGGTTTTGTACCCAGTGCTGGTTGCTCTGCCAGAGCTTTAAAGCATAAGACCATTGCTAGCGCTGTGTATAAAGGTATTCATAAGCCTGGTTTATTTTCACTACACAGGCCAAGTGCAATGCAATTACAGCTGAACTGCAGCTTTTGGGTAATTTTCATCTTTATCCTGAGAGGTGTTAAGTCCCCTTCACTACGGTTTGAAGTTGATGGGAGTTGAGAGTGCTCAGCAGCTTCTGGGAAAAAGAACCTTAGCCTTCGTATAGGGAGGAGATTCAGTTACCAAGACATCCTCCAGTGTGGCTCAGTAGCAAGGACATCAAAACCTACTGTCATACGTAATTGCCTTCTGCAGCTTTTAAATGGAGTTTCCTCCGTTCCCTGACCACTGACGTGTTCCTGTCTTTCTAGATGACAGAAGGCAGGCACTGCCAGGTGCAGCTCCTTGATGACAGGAAGTTGGAACTGCTGGTTCAGGTAAACTGAAGTTGGAACTGCTGGTTTGTGGGGAGGGATAGCTCAGTGGTTTGAGCATTGGTCTGCTAAACCCAGGGTTGTGAGTTCTATCCTTGAGTGGGCTACTTAGGTATCTGGGGCAAAATCAGTACTTGGTCCTGCTAGTGAAGGCAGGGGGCTGGACTCTATAACCTTTCAGGGTCTCTTCCAGTTCTATGAGATAGGTATATCTCCATATAGAAACACCCTCTATGGGGCATCACTTTGCCCAACACAGCCTGGTTTTATAGCGGCATCTATGCTTTTTAATGCAATCCACTTAATTGTATTTTACCAGCTTAAATGGACTCAGTCAAACTTTCCTTAAATGTCCACGAGTAAAGTTTTTTCAAAAACGCCCAAGTTCCATTTTCAGAAGTGACGGAGGACTTATGCTCCTAAATCTCATTGGCTTCTGAGTGCCTGCATCACTTTTGAAATGGGACTTAGACCCCAAGGTCAAAGAGGCGCATCTAAAAAAATTTTAGCCCTCGTCTGTGTGACTAACAACTCCTCAGATTAGGAACATGGAATGAATTTTAAAAATCTAAATCAGACTTCATCTTTTTGTTATTTGCTTGGACGATGACAAACAGACCTGTCTTGTGTCACTAGTTTCAAGTTTATGCTCCAATACATCTGTTAGTCTTAAAGGTGCCACAGGACTCTCATGTTCTAGCTCTCGGTGCTGTTACATTTGGAAATTTTTCAATAAATATCTTTTTTTTTTTTTAAATCTGCTCTCATTTCAATTTATAACACATTAAGCTCTTCTGAGTTTCAATTTTAAAATCTTTTTGAAAATGATCTGTGTTGTGGGTTGTGTTTTGGGGGTGGATGGTACCTTGTCATAAGGGGGGGAAAAAAGGTCTAGCTTTTCTGGGGTATAACAGATTCTATATTGAAAAGTCCTTCCTGCAATAAAGTCCACGAAAAGGCTGAATTCAGTCCAGTCTTTGCCCTAGACTAGCCACTCCTTTCTTCTACTTCTTTTTATACATTTCAACTGGTTTGGGAAGGCTAAAGAACTTAGTTGCCTTTGCTCCCCAACCACTTAGTCATTTATGTCTGGTTCTAAATTTCTGCAGTTCTGACAGGTAAACCGGGATTTGCTGTACTTGGGAAGTCAACACCCAAGGGCACAAGGCTTCATGGGACCCAGCTGAGTAGGAGACTGCATCATGGTGCTTTAAACTATGTGGCAATGTCCCTTTAAGGCAGCCTATCTAGAGAAGACTAGTTTAAAAATAAAATGGCTGAGCTGAATGTAATGATATGCTGATGATTCTCTCAATAGCCCAAACTTTTGTCTCGGGAGTTACTGGATCTGGTGGCATCACATTTCAACCTCAAAGAAAAGGAGTATTTTGGGATAACATTTATAGATGATACGTAAGTATCTGTATTTCTTTTTTTAAACAATTGGTGAAATGATTGTTGCAAACCAACGTCTCAGTCCATCCCACAAAGCATAGAAATTGGATTCCAGGCCAAGCCACAATGATCTAAAGATGACTCCTGTTTTCAAAGATGTTTTCCTCCCCCTTAGAATGGTCCTAGCTGAGTCAGGATGACACACCATGACAAAACAGAAGGGCAGTTCTATAAAATCCTCCTTGGGTTTATTTTGCCCTTTCTTATTTGTCCCAGAAGTGAAAGGTGGAAAAGTTGATTCAGTGTTCTCTCCTTTACATATGAGCACGCTCATGCATGCCTTCTCTGTGCAATTAAAAAAAATTGGGATATGCAAGCATTTTTAGTATTAATCAATTACATCATTTTGTATTTTCTGGCCTCAAACCCAGTATAAACAAATCTTTAATCCCGAACTGGCATAACAGCAGAGAAATCTGAAGTCCGATAACATAGTAATAAACTCTCCCTATTTCTGTGCCTTTTGCTTATTTTTGTAGACGTCTAAAACCACTTTGCAGTCTACCAACCACAGCTGCCAAAGTAGCCTGCATTTTAACTCCTTGAATTCCTCTCTCCTCCAGTTGTTAGTGAAACCTTCGAGCTGACTGACATTGGTGAGCAGGTTGCCTAGCCTCAGTGTGCATTTTACAGCGTGACATTGCACGAGTCACTTTATACTCCCTCATAATGAGCCTTTCCAGGGCAACCACAGCCCAGCTTCCAGAAATGGCAGAAGAACCGTGCCAAAAACAAGCCCAGCTAGGGAGGGGTGGAGGTTTGCAATAGTAGCCAGTGGAACTGGATCTTGGCCCTAGTTACATCTTTATTACAGGGCTGACGTTAATCCCTGCCCTACCTAGGACATTTCTCGCCCTTTTGAGCACATCCCTTATCGCTGTAGGTCACATAGGAAGTCTGTGACAGTAAAGACGCCCTTAATCACAAGACCAACTTTCTTCCCATTGTACAAAGCTGTGCGTCAACCCACAGCTGTAGAGGCAGTACCCTTCCCAGGGATTTTGGGGGTAGGGGAGGAGGGGAATAGTGGAGGATGCTCTTTAGAATGTCGTCGTAGCTGGATATCACCCCGGTGTGAGGAGCTGTCTGCTTCGGAAGCCCTTCTTGGCACTGCCATGGGTGTATTTTTTGAAGAGCTGCTTTCTTCCCGGAGACTCTTTTTGGAATGTTTTTGCAACGTCTGTGCCCTTTTCATTGTCGTAAAATGTTTTCTTCCAGCATTTCTTCTATAAATACCTCTGGGATGATGTTTATACTCCTCCCAACCTCCCAGGAGAACTTCCATGAGACTTTTTTCCCCTCGTTAATTGCTTAGTGGCAGTTCCACCTGCCGAGCTTTTCCAAAGCACTCCCTGGGTATTTCATAAGGGCGGCTAGTATCCCAAAAAAGCAAGCAGAAATTTTGACAAATGACAGAGTATTTATAGGCATCTGCTAAAGACGCCACATGCCTGTCAGTGTTTGGAGTGTGAGCCTGTCACCTCTGGGGGGCAGTCATGCTGTTCCAGTTTAGGGCCTGTCCCAGTGCCAGAATCTCTCAGGGCTTGTCTTCACTACCTGCTGATCCGGCGGGTAGCAATCGGTCTATCGGGGATCGACTTACCGCGTCTAGTGAAGACGCGATAAAATCGATCCCTGATGGCTCTACCGTCGACTCCGGAAATCCACCGCAGCAAGAGGCGGTAGCGGAGTCGACGGCGGCGCGGCAGCGGTCGACTTGCCGCCGTCCTCACAGCCAGGTAAGTCGACCTAAAATACGCCACTTCAGCTACGCTATTCACGTAGCTGAAGTTGCGTATCTTAGGTCGACCCCCCGCTGTAGTGTAGACCTAGCCTCAGATGGCAACACTAGGCATTACTGAGTGCCTGTCTCTCCAAGCTAATCCACGGGGCAAAGTGAGGCGCAAACCACATCCCCCATTCTGTTCCCGCTTGTTATTAAAAATGGTGCCTGGGGAGGCATGTATTCTCTTCTCAGTCACTCCCTGTGGACACCGCCCTAAACTGATTCAGCCAATGCAATGTTCAATAACAGAGTGTGCAGGGGCGCCTGCCTGACTAGATTACAGTGCATCCACTGACAAGCTGTGCTCTGAAATGTGGGCACCTCGCCCTTCTCTTTAGTTTGAGTTGGCAATTCTCAAAAGCAGGCTTTTCATCTTGGGGGTCTGCATCAGTAGATGCTGGGAAATGACAGCACAACATGCTGCAATCTCATCGCGGACACAGTGATTATGGAACCAGCATCTTTCCGCTGTAAAGGGCACCCACCCTTGGACTACAGGCCAGATCCTCAGCTGGTGTAAATTGGAATGGCTACTTCAAAATCAATGGAGCTGCTCCAATTTGCAACAGCAGGGCAGGATCTTGCCTTAATGCGGAGGGGAGACATATTAGTTCTTCTGCACTTCACGTCTGATCTTCATGTGACGGTTTTAGAATTGGGGGTGCCCTTGGTTTCCTCAGAGTCCTGAGTGCTAAGTAGATCAACGTCTGAAAGGGCTAGTAAGTAAACAGACATTTGGCCAAATCCTGCCTCGATTGAAGAGTTGAAAGTTTTGTCCCAGACTTTAGTGTGAACAGGATTTCTCAGTCCTGCTCTTTTAAAAGTGCCGGTTTGAGCAAATGCAAGCGCTGAAGGGAATCTGTTTCAGTATTATTAATGGAACCTGTTCCTCTCCCCCCATATCCCGTCCACCCCCCACTCCCCATTTGTTCCTACAGAGGCCAGAATATATGGCTGCAGTTAGATCATAGAGTTCTGGATCACGACTTGCCCAAGAAACCAGGTCCAGCAACTTTGTACTTTGCAGTTAGGTAAGTAATTGTTTTTTATATGTTTCTATATATACCAAACATTACAGGTTTGGTGTATTTATAGCTTTTTGTTTCAAAGGATTGATAATATGATAGAGGATAATTAATTGATAATTAATTTGATAGAGGAAATAAAAGTCAAAGCCATATGTGTTATTTTTAGAAAACAGTTAACTCCTGGATAAATGCTGGTTAGCTATGAGATACTTTGGAAATTTGGTTGTTCCCTTTTTAAATCAAAACAATATTTTATTAAATTAAACTGCCATTGTCAAAATTTTTGTTTAAAGAATCCTATACTTAAAGAGCTTCCTTGCCTGAATTCTACTAACAACTTTGATTAGTTAAACTATACTAATTCTTAACAATTAAATTTACTTTTCCCAATTTATGCTGGCTGCTAGTATTTTCCATTTTAGCCAGTCTGGAAAATGAAATGAGGCTGATCTTTTCCACTCTCCAGTTCTAATATGACACAACTTCTTGCTAGATTTTTGCTGAGTTTGTTAAAAAAAAATTTGTAAGGCATTCTGAGAGAACAGTGATTTGTGTAGCATGGGTAAGTAGGCACCACAAGGCTGCGCTGTCTGTATTTAGGACATAGTAGGGCAGGGGTAGGCAACCTATGGCACGCGTGCCGAAGGCAGCACGCGAGCTGATTTTCAGTGGCACTCACACTGCCCGGGTCCTGGCCACTGGTCTGGGGGGCTCTGCATTTTAATTTAATTTTAAATGAAGCGTCTTAAACATTTTAAAAACCTTATTTACTTTACATACAACAATAGTTTAGTTCTATATTATAGACTTATAGAAAGACCTTCTAAAAACGTTAAAATGTATTACTGGCATGCGAAACCTTAAATTAGAGTGAATAAATGAAGACTCGGCGCACCACTTCTGAAAGGTTGCCAACCCCTGTAGTAGGGGATGGTTCAAGATAAACAGTACCTGGTGTTCACTGAATATGCTTTTCTTCTTGTTAGATTTTGTAGCTTCCCCCATTTTTAAAAAACAAAACCTAAACTAAGCTTTTCCCTTTAAATATATTTATTACAGGCCCTTCGTCCCTCCTAAACATTCAGTGCCTCTGGACAGGAAATGCGAAACTGAATCTATGTATTGAACTTCAGTCACTTACATGGCAACAGGACAGAAACACTGTCACTGAGTTGGCCATCAAATTGTTCACATGACTAATCTTCCCTATTCTTTCATGAAATGTAAAGCGCTCTATTCCATGTGGGCAGGACCCGGTGCCCCTTGCAGAGATCCACTGACCTCGGGCTGCCCTGACTTGCATCAGAGGACTGGAACTGTGAACAGCTAATTCAGGAGTGGGGGTGGTGGGGCACAAAGGTATCTTAAAGCCACCTTTACACACACGCTTCCTGAGCTGTGCTGTGCACACCTTGGCTGGGACGGAAGATCTAGGCCAGGACCTGTTAAGTATTCCTTACAAGATGGGAGATTGGAAAGCACTGAAAGAGTTAAGACAGAGAGAAAGAGCTGACTTGGGAGGAGAAGCTGCTGGAAGCTAATTTTAAGCCCAAGCACTTTGGGATAGAGTTTGCATTTTAGGGGCATAAAAGCTTAAATAAACTATTTTAAAATGAGCAAGTAGATAGTGCATGGAGAGGCCTTTAGAAAGGAAAAGAGGAGGATATAGGAATAGTTGACAATACACAAATTATTTAGCACTGCAGAAAATATATATTCTAATAGTGCCTTTAAGCTCTGCGTATAGTTCTGACGTGTGAGCGACAGTGGGTTTTCACACCCTGGCACATGCCTTGGGTGGTTAGCGCCCACACGCTTATCTCTCCCTAACACATGTGCCTTGTCATCGTCTATTTCTTTAATTAAACCCAGATGCGAGCAGTCAAAAGGCTAGGTACAGTGCTGCATGCACACAACTTCAGTGGAAAGGCAGAGGCAGGGATAGAGCGCGGCGCTCCTGCTTGGCACAACCCAGGCCTGTGTGGGCCACGTGGCCTCAGAAATCTGCCTCGGACCAGAACTGAGGTAGAAATGGTGCCGGTGCTTCTTACTGCACGTCTCCTGCCAGTTTAACGCCTCATGGTTTTGGGTTGAAACAAGCCTTGTGCCTGCTTGGTATAAAACGCATGGTTTTAAAATCAGGAGTAAGGAAGAGCCATTTCGTAAACACAGAATAACTGATGGAAGGGTTCCAGGAGATTTGCTTGGGGGATAAAGAGCAAATGTGAACATTAGCCTTTTGCGCCATATACCTTCTCTCCCCCCAACGCTTTTTAACACCTTTGCCAGAGGAAATTAGCATCGTCCCCGTTCCTGGGCTTTTGTATAGCTTCCTTTGTCTGTCAACTTCGGCATTTACACTGGGGCTTGTCTTCTTTCTATGTTGTCGGGAGAGAGAGACTGAACTGGGCGTGGGGCCTGGAGGCCCAGTATGTAAGGACTCCATAAGTGGGGCCCCAGGAAGGGAATGTTTTGATTACCTGTGAAGTGGGAGTTATGAAGGGGCCCTGAAGAGGAGAGAAATTGGCACCAGGGCATTGCAGAGTGACCTCTGGCCACAAGGAGGTGCTCAGGAATCAGCCACCCTGCTACACCACTGACCTGCATTAGGGGACTGGACAGTGTGGCCCCAAATGTTCCATCATTCTGAGAAGCCCATGCATTGATAGTGAACTGTTCATACCTTGCAGCGATGTAGCTAAAAAAGGCTTTACGGGGCTGTGTTATCTTGCTTTGCATAGCTTTGAGAGATGAGTGCTTCCAGAATTATAGATGTTCATTGTCTAGGCACCGTTTCGTGGGTAATGTTCATAGTCTTGGTGCTGTTTAGTGTAATATCCCAAGTGAGTATTAGGGGAAAAGCACACAGAAAAAGCAACTTCTAGAACTTGTTGTTTTTATGATTTAGTATTTCTAGAGAGTGACAGCAAGGTGCTTGGCTTTGTATATGTGCATAAAGTATTATGTGGTCCAGACGCTGATCTCATTTATGCCAGTGTAATTCTGGAATAACTCCGTTGTATTTACTGGAATTACTACAGATGCCCATGTAGCTGAGGTCAGTATCTGGGCTGTGATCCCTGCCCATCTAGTCATAGAAAATACTGTATGCTTAGATGGAGGGATTAGAAGATGGGTGTCCCTTGGTAATCCAAGAGGCATGGGATTTAGTTTCAGGATATGTTTTTGAGGGCTAGTGTGTTGCTGTGAGATTTGCTACTGGTTTTGTATTTTTAACTGATTAGAGCCTGGACCATGCGTTCTTTTCTGGTAGTTTAAATCCAAGTAAATATGACACTGTAGCAAGCCCTCGCCATCTAAGAATGTGACCGTTACCGCATCGTGGCCGCTAGTGTCCGCAGAGTGGCAGTGAGGCCAGAGCTCAGATCCTCCCTAAACAGCAATATAGCCCCCTTGCACTTGAGCTAAAGGAGAATTTGTTTCAGACTATGCCATGTCAGAATCAGTACTGCTATACTGCCAGTAGAGAGCATGACAATACACGCAGTAATGGTACAAGCTCACAATGATGAGCATGTCAAGGAGAGGCCAGCGGAGCAAGGCTTCAGAGAGGAAACGTGATTTCAGGAGGGTTTTGATAGTATATGGAGAGGTTGTTCGGCACTCGAAGAGAAGGGAGGATGGTTCAAAGCATAAGGGCCCGCATGGAAGACAGTGCAGACGCTTCAGACAAAGCCTTTGGAATCACCATGTGTAAAGAATTCCCTTAGCAAATTAGCCAAGCGCTTCCCGGTTGTGAGCCTTTGCAACTAAGAAAACACTCTTTCCTTTAGAGGACTCCACATTCCTAAGTGCTGTCAAGAGCTCTGCGGCTTGGCCACGCTGGAAACAGATGCCCTTGCACCTGCCATATTTAGTCAAACAAAAAGGGGCTTCTGAAAGGCTGGTGAACGGAGGGAGCTGCCTCTTGTGGGAAGAAGATGCACTGGATTAGCAGGGTTCAGTGTTGGGTTTTTCATGTTTAGAGAGAGGTCAGAGGCCTCTACCCTCTGGTTCTGGCAGCTGAACTCCAGCCCTGTCAATAATAAAACCTTAAACTCTACATGCTGGCAACTGAACCTCAGGGTACCATGTGACCGCCTGGATCATCTCCATAGTAATCCCACGGGATGCCTACTTACCAGAGCCGTCTCCAGCGTTTTTGCCGCCCCAAGCGGCAGGGGAAAGAAGAAAAAAAAAAAGCTGCGATCGGCGGCACTTCGGCAGCAGCTCTACCGCTGCCGCTTCATTCTTCGGCGGCAATTCGGCGGCAGGTCCTTCCCTCCGAGAGGGACCGAGGGACCCGCCGCTGAATTGCTGCCGAAGACCCGGACGTGCCTCCCCTTTCCGTTGGCCGCCCCAAGCACCTGCTTGCTGCGCTGGTGCCTGGAGCCGGCCCTGCTACTTACAGACACTGCTCAGCACTGATAAACGTTTAGGGCTCTTTGCACCCCTCCAGCGCACAGTATAGAAGGCTGCTAACGCACCTGAGTGCTAGCAAAATGCAGTCAGGGAGGAGCATGGGAGGAGAACAACCACTGTGCAAAATGCTTCCCGAGTCCTGGAGCCAACGGCACCTCCTCCAGATGACAGAACAAGGAGCAATGGTCTCAAGTTGCAGTGGGGGAGGTTTAGGTTGGATATTAGGAAACACTATTTCACTAGGAGGGTGGTGAAGCACTGGAATGGGTTACCTAGGGAGGTGGTGGAATCTCCTTCCTTAGAGGTTTTTAAGGTCAGGCTTGACAAAGCCCTGGCTGGAATGATTTAGTTGGGGATTTTCCTGCTTTGAGCAGGGGGTTGGACTAGATGACCTCCTGAGGTCCCTTCCAACCCTAAGATTCTATGATTCTATGATTCTTCCACATGGGATCCCACCATACTGGTTCAGGGTGGGGGCGGCGTGGCTGGCAGGTGCGGACAGAGCCGGGAAGCAGCATTCCAAGCTTGTATTATTTCCAATGGACATTCCAGTTTGTTCTGAGCAACCTTGCTGAGTCCTGTCTATGGCTTGCCCCCAGAGCCCCCACGGGGGAAGACTGTGCGCACCTATGGACAGGGAGATCTGAGACAGCACACTCCTGAACTGGCCCTTGTTTCAGAGGGAAGGGGAAATCTAGAACAGTGCAGAGAGGTCGGCTCTCTGTGCAAAGTATTGGAACTAGAACTCCCAGGAGTTCCTGTACCCGATGTGATTCCAAGGTCACGCATCCGCCAACCTTCCACGCTAGCACTAATCCCTCTGCCACAGTGGATTTTGCATTGGCTTTGTCGAGTAGTAACACAGAGTTTGCGTTACCCTTTTCCAAGTCCAGGGTGTCTTTCCTCTGCTTAAGAGAATGACTTGCCCCTTTGAAATCGGACAAGGTTTTCAAAAGAGATGAAAAGTCGTCAAATTGCTCTTATCGGTTTAACAGGGTGTTTGTCATTCCCTTTTTGCTATCTCTCCTCAGGTCTTTCTGCTTGTTCCCTACTAATAGGCAGGAAATTAAATGCAATAAGTCATAGTTCCTCTGAACCATCTGTACTGCGGGGGAACAAAAAATGAGGAAATCAGAATGACATGGGAGGGGAACAGAACCTGGGTAGGAAAATAAAGTCGCTTTGTTCTTTTTTTCAGGTTTTACATTGAAAGCATCTCCTTTCTGAAGGACAAAAACACAGTAGAACTCTTTTTCCTGAATGCAAAATCTTGTGTGCACAAGGTAATGTGTGATGTCTTTTGAAATCTTTACCCATTATTATGCGTTTTCCGGTATTAGAGCCCATCACTAAACTGGCTGATAAATTAGGGATAGCTCAGTGGTTTGAGCATTGGCCTGCTAAACCCAGGGTTCTGAGTTCAATCCTTGAGGGGGCCATTTAGGGATCTAGGGCAAAAATCTGTCTGGGGATTGGTCTTGCTTTGAGCAGGCGGTTGGACTAGATGATCTCCTGAGATCCCTTCCAACCCAGATATTCTATGATTAGGTATTAATGAAATCATATTTCTAGATTATACTGAAGGATTCAAATCTAAACACTTCTCCAACTTCAGGTACGTGGATGAATAGGATGGCGATGGTTTCAGGATGCAATTTTCACAGACCTCTGGCTTTCAAAGGGGCTAAACCAAAATCCCACCTCCAAATCCTGCTGGAAAGGCATAACGAGTGGGGTTCCGCAGGGGTCTGTTTTGGGACCGGCTCTGTTCAATATCTTCATTAACGACTTAGATATTGGCATAGAAAGTACGCTTATTAAGTTTGCGGATGATACCAAACTGGGAGGGATTGCAACTGCTTTGGAGGACAGGGTCATAATTCAAAATGATCTGGACAAATTGGAGAAATGGTCTGAGTTAAACAGGATGAAGTTTAACAAAGACAAATGCAAAGTGCTCCACTTAGGAAGAAAAAATCAGTTTCACACATACAGAATGGGAAGAGACTGTCTAGGAAGGAGTACGGCAGAAAGGGATCTAGGGGTTATAGTGGACCACAAGCTAAATATGAGTCAACAGTGTGATGCTGTTGCAAAAAAAGCAAACATGATTCTGGGATGTATTAACAGGTGTGTTGTGAGCAAGACACGAGAAGTCATTCTTCCGCTCTACTCTGCTCTGGTTAGGCCTCAGCTGGAGTATTGTGTCCAGTTCTGGGCACCGCATTTCAAGAAAGATGTGGAGAAATTGGAAAGGGTCCAGAGAAGAGCAACAAGAATGATTAAAGGTCTTGAGAACATGACCTATGAAGGAAGGCTGAAAGAATTGGGTTTGTTTAGTTTGGAAAAGAGAAGACTGAGAGGGGACATGATAGCAGTTTTCAGGTATCTAAAAGGGTGTCCTAAGGAGGAGGGAGAAAACTTGTTCACCTTAGCCTCTGAGGATAGAACATGAAGCAATGGGCTTAAACTGCAGCAAGGGAGGTCTAGGTTGGACATTAGGAAAAAGTTCCTAACTATCAGGGTGGTTAAACACTGGAATAAATTGCCTAGGGAGGTTGTGGAATCTCCATCTCTGGAGATATTTAAGAGTAGGTTAGATAAATGTCTATCAGGGATGGTCTAGACAGTATTTGGTCCTGCCATGCGGGCAGGGGACTGGACTCGATGACCTCTCGAGGTCCCTTCCAGTCCTAGAATCTATGAATATACCCAGACTTTTGAGTGTTTGAAATCTGGATCCGAATTTCGCAGCTAGCCCTCAGCTCTAATTGACATTATACATGTGCTTCCCACATACATGTAATATTGAATGGCTAACGCAAGTGTCTACCTTAGTTCTTCATTAATCTCAACCACAGCTCTGCATCAAGACCAAGGGGAGCATAATGTGTTTACACCATTTGAATGTGGTTACTTCTTTCCCTGAAGGTACCCCATAAAGTCAAGAGCAAAGAGAACATACTTTTAATATATATGTATATAAGTGTATGTACATGTGTCTATATGTACACACACACACACTTATTCACTTTTTGGTTAGGAAGTTAACACTTTGTGTATAGAAAATTCAAATATTCACACTGGAATGTCATGTCATGCTACCATGTTTTAAATAGTATAAATTAGCTCTCCAGAGGAAGGGGAATCTCCCTAATCCTAAATGAGGATTGAATGGGCACATCAAACCCTTACCCATGCCAGTCTGCCAAACCTTTGCTGTAACAGGAACCATGTTTCAATAAACTCCAGTGCAGCAGTGCCTAATGTTGCTGTGATTTTTCTAGTACTGTAAAGTCAAGCAGTTGGCACTTCTGTTGTTTTTCATGCAACCTGCCTAGTTGTGAAGCGCGGGAAGTGTGGAACTCGATTCTGACAGGTATTGGAGAGAAACAGAATAATCTGCTCATTCATTAACTGGTGTAGTGAGTCCGTGTATTAGTTCAAATTCATCCCCGTGCAACTCCATTGTTTGCTAGCATTCACACAGCACATTTTAAAGGGTTGTAGATCAAGAGCTGGTATTTCTGGCTGGGTGGAAACCTCACACAGAATATTTAATGGCAAGAATGTGGATCTCACTTGTATAGGAATTTGTTTCTGGAAGAGGGAGGAAAATGGAACCCCTCTTTCCACCCCTCAGCCCCCAAAAAGTAAAGAAAAAAAAAAAAGTAAACATCTGTTAAGAGTCCTGGACCTCATTGGCCGAGCTTAATAGCTGACGAGTCTCAAGTTCAGTCTATTTGTCCTCTCAAGTAAGTGTCTTGGAAGTTGGTAGAAATTAAATGCTAGTCACATCAAAACATTTGGTTGTCTGGTAAGTATGTGTGTGTGTATACTTATGTGTATGCAGTATAAAAGACAAGGGGAAAAAATACTCCATATATAAACATATATGTCATCTAGCCAGCCAGGAAGACTCGCATCTGGCCCTGATAAATAGTATTATTCACACAGCATAGTTGTATAGTATTGAAATGAACTGATGATCATGCGCAAAGTGCTGGAATAACATTGTGTATCATGCAGTGATTTATTTCAGCACTTTGTGTGTCACTGTTTGAATGAGGACCCTTTTTATTTCATTAGGCCTCTGCTTTAATTGGTATTAGTGTACAAAGTGCCAGCTGCCTGATTTTGCACAGCACAACTGCCAGAAGATGAGAGAGAGAGTTTTCCCTAGTGTACAGTTTCTATAGGGAGCTTGGCTTAAAATAGAAAGGAGGTTTGCTTTAAAGAAAAGTTTCAGAGCAGCACTGGGAGACTAACAAAGTACAGTCAAACCAGACAGCCCTTCTCTTTGTATAACTTCTCATTCCAAGCTGGTGAAACAAAAATGAACACTGAGCAAAGACATTTATCTCTGTATATAGATCATTACAAATCAGAGCAGACCAGTTGCCTCTTAGCCATGCTGGTTAAAACTGATGCTGCATAGGCAGGACAGCAGCAGTCCAGGGGAATAGTTTTATCTTCGCTTGCTAATAACATTGAGTGTACAGTCTGGCAAGGAGTCAGAAGGAACAGCACCTATGTCAATTGGGGTTGGAAGACAATACTGCAGCACTATCACCTTAGTGTCTTCACTTGGGGTACCATCCTAAAAGATCCTTACACTGCAGGATCCCGTGCCAAGAGAACAAGATTGGGGTCAAGCTTTTCTGAACTCGGCAGTGCGATCCTGAATATCTGTGGGTTCAGCTATCTCTGCTTGTTGTGTTGGGAACATGCTACACCATGCGCTACAATACCATCCCCCTAACTCACCTCAATAAATCCCTTCTTTTTCATTGCAAGCTCTTTGGGGCAAGGACTGTCACTGTTTTCACAGCACCAAGCACAGTATGGCTTCACGTGGCTGCTGCATTATAAATGTTAACATCTTGGGCTTGACTATTAGCATTTATGCGTACTGTTCGTGGCAGTAATGCAATTCGCAACAATTCTTGATGGTATATTGAATATCCCTAATGAGTTAGAAAAAGCCACAAATATGTGGGATTTGCATGTGCGAAAGGACTGATGGTATGTATAAAAGTGGGCAATCAGTTGTGTGTGGGTGGAAAAGCTGAAGGGTGACTGGGAATTTGAGTCAAATTCATCTTTGGCGTAGCTCCATTGAAGTCAGTGGATTTACCCCAGGGATACATTTGGCCCATTGCCTTTTAACACTAAAATGAGTTACCTTCTGTTTATTTAATGCCATTTGGGGAACATCTGATCACAATTATGTGAGATTTCAGCTCATTAGAGATGATCAAAAATGCAGTTTACATTTGTGTTGAATTAACACTGTCATTTAAGAACTGGAATGCAGATGAAACGATGGGCACCTCAAACATATTCAAAAGCCACACTAACTCAATAAACATTGTAGTCACTTTCATTTGTGCTTCAGGGCAAGGAGACGCAGTCCGAGTAAAGGGCAGTGTCAGCCACAAAATATAACCAGATTCCCAACTTCAGTGAAGCAACCTACTGCTAGTCATTAATGACAGATCAGATGTTCTCTGGTATTTCTCACTAGTTAATCCAGGTAGGGAAGCTTAGACTTGTTGTGTGGGTTTCTTGTTTTGTTCTTGTTTTTGTTTTGTTTTTTTGCTCCACTCATATTGCATGTCGTAAGGAGCCCCCAATGTCTTTAAAAGCAACAACTATCCATGAAGCACATGATGCAGGGATCTCCGTAATGCACCGGTGCACTCTGTTTACCTGAATGATGGGATATTAAAGGCCATATCCTACCCTAGATCTTTACATGAAGCTCCCATTGTGGGACAGGAATGCAGTTCAAAAGGTGGGTGATCAGATAGGAGGGTGTGAGGGAAGAATGGAAACCTGGATGGGTTGATAAAGATGGCTTAAAATAGCATCTTAGTTATTTTCACAGGACTGTTCTTGCACATTTCACTGTTTAAAAAACAGAGAGAAACTTGAAAAAAAGCTCCAGTTCAGGAAAGCACTTGCGCCTGTATTTAGCTTAAAGTGTGTGCTTAACTTCCGGTGACTTTAATGGGATTTAGGCAAATGCTTAACTCTAAAGCATATGTTCTTTCCTGAATACTGATGCTTTCCTGACTCAGAGCCTAGCTGGATGGGTATGTGCAGTTGCGGAGTGAGCCGTGTGTTGGTGCATTCATTTCAGTGGTACTGTATCCATATGGGCTGAAATTCACCCTTGTGCCAAGGGTCAGTGCAAGGCTTAAGCGACAGCTAAGTCCTACTTTGAGGGACCAAGTCATACTTAAATGTGATCTAGGCCTTGTGCCAGTCCACTGCCTAGGAGGAATTTTCCCCATAGCTTGTAAAGTACCGTAGAATCCTTCAGGCTGAAAGCGCTACCTAATTATGTAATTATTAAAAATTATTTATTGGCGTCACGCTTTTCATGTGAGAAGCGCTCCGTAGAATTTAGTCTTTGTGTGTCTATGGGGCAGTTTCTCTGAAGCTCGTCTGTAGTTTAGGTCCAATGCTCTGGTTTAGTTTCCACGCTCTTCCTCCTCCAATACAAGGGGAATTTTTAATACAGGGGAAGGGAGATCAATGCCAGATTCTGATACTTATTCCCATTCAGGAGCACTTTGCTCCACAAGGGGTCATTTGGATTTCAGTGGGCTGGCTCACCGCATAAGGTGTTACTCGGTGTGAGTAAAAGTGGCAGAATCTACCTAGCCTACCAGACCAGCATCTCCAGCCGCCCTAGCAGGGTGCGGTGCCTGCTGCACTTTAACGGAGCCCTGGGACAGTGTGCGCGGTGACCCTGCTGTCCCAGGGGAGTCTGGGGGGTCCTTTTGCTCCAGGCTGACCTTACTGGTGAACAGCCGGCCCACATGGAGCAGAAAACAACCCTGCTCTACATAACTTCTCTCCTCCAGCTCTTCCTCCCTTTGGAGCGCCAAGCCAGTGACCCCTTTCCATGGAGGAAGCTGGGCAGCCAGTCAGACACATGATCCCCATAGTAAGTGTATGATTTACTAGGGGGTCGCGCTCTTTGTAACTTCGGTTGGCCAAGTATATTGCACACGCCAGGGGCTCCTTGCATCCCTCCATTTCCCCCGCTCCAACAGGTCCCCGTGTGCCACCCTCCCATCCTCTTCTATTTCAAGGACTCCCTGCAACCCCTCCCATCTCCTCCCTTGTGCCAGTGGTCCCCTCCCCACCATGCAGTTGTTCCCCATTCTCCCCACTTCCATGCCACAGGATCCGTGTGCCTCCCATTTGTCTCTTCCCTCCCCAAGGCACAGCAGGGGCTCTGTGGGCTACGTGCCAGAGTGCCTATTTCACCCCCCCCACCACCACCTCCAAGTCGCCCGTCACCTATTCCAGGGTGTCTGTGTGGCCCCTCTATTCCCTACTCCCTGTCTTCCCCCCGCCCCTTGTGGATCCCTGCTTTGCCCCTCACACACCGCTTCCCCCCTCTGGTCCCTGCTTCCTCCACTTTTCACCCCATCCCTCTGGTCCCTGCTACATTTTCTCCATCCGCACTCTTGCTTCCTCCCCATCTGGGTCCCTGTTTCCCCCTCCCACTGCTCTTCCCCTGCCCTGCCAGTCCCCTCCCTACAAGCTCTCTTTCTACGCCTCTCCTGTTTCTGTTAGAGCCCAGGCCACAGCCATTCTTCTCCCGCAGCAGGTTAAGCTGCTGCCTCTGATATGTGTGGGCAGCAGAGTGAGTCTTCTGCCTGCAGCACCAGTCAGGCCGGGGCCCTGATTTTTCCTGTGAATCAAGCTTTTCTAGTGTTCCGATTTGCAAGAATAGCCATAGCCTTGTGCCCATTGATGACTAGAACGTTCCCCGAGAGTTTGGAATTGATTGTTCCAAAGCTGCTGTGCTACCGGCAAACAGAGAAATGCCCTGAGTTGAGCATTACATCTGGCTTCGCTTGGCCAGTTAACCATGTTTACTTTCACACTCCTCCTGCCCCATCTTAACCACAGGTACTTTGGCAGCAAAGGCTCGCTTCTTAATTTCATCACTGGCCTGTCTTTCAGCACCAGCCGTTCTCGTGCAATGCATGTTATGTAAGGTCCTTGCAGCAAGTAATACCAAGTTACACACCACACTTGCGTCTGATGAAGTGGGCATTCACCCACGAAAGCTTATGCTCCAATACTTCTGTTAGTCTTAAAGGTGCCACAGGACCCTCTGAAGCTTTTTACAGATTCAGACTAACACGGCTACCCCTCTGATACTTGACACCTAAAGAAAAAACTCCTACTACATACTAGCCTGCACAATTCATTCTGTGTTTACTGTGCTGTCCACCTGACTTTGCTTTCCCCATGAACCATGCAAGACAAACAATGCAAATAAAACCCCATTTAACGTGAACTGAGCTGTGCCACTCAGATGTGCTAAAGGAGTGTTTCCTTATCACTGACGCATGCATGAGTACTGGTACTTCAGGCTTTTATAACTAGTACTCTAGGCTCCCTTCCCCCACCCCTCCCTGATGAGGTGCTGCTTTTTTTATTATTTTTTTCTGGACATCACTGCAACTCATGTCCCATTCACTTCTGAGTGGTGTAATAACCTGCCATGTAGCTAAACCTGCACCAAGCCCGGTCTTGCAGTCTGCCTCCCTCCTTCATGTTTTGCCTGGAGTTTGGAGTAGCCCAATGTCTATTGCCAGTTAGCGCATGGACAACTGAATGGTAGGCAGTGCTAAGTGCTATATGGATGAATAACAAAGAAAAGAGTTCCTGTCCCCGGAGATCTGAATCTAGATGTCAGACTGGACACAACATGTGAACAGGGCAGAGTGGATTGGGGCAGATGGAGGATGTAACAAAGTGAATGGAGTTTAGCAGGAAGTTCTGAAGTCTCAGCTCACCACTTGGCTAACCAAGTCCTGACAGTCGTGAGTTTTAGGCTTCTCAGCTGAGGTAGGCCTGAGCCACTGATATGGACACCGGGGATCACTGCCAGGAAAGAGATCTGAGACAGTCTCTATCCCTACTCCAGCCGCTGATCGACAGCACCTACCCAGTCAGTGGCTGCTACTTCAGTCTCAGGGTTGAATTAGCTTCTGAGCCGCTATCCAACCCCTGCACTCAGCCATGAAGGAGCCTCCATGGAGTGGCACTCTGTGGTGCACTGGGGCTTCACACTGTGCACCCTTTCTATGGCTCCTGCCCCCTCAATTGAGCAGGACTCAGCAGTTTCACTGCACCTGGTACTCTGTACACCTCTGCTCTGTACATTAATGAGAAAAACCTGTACACCACACAGTGTAATGGGATCTCCAAAACAAACCAATCTGCTCTCCACCAGTTGGATTGAGTGCAATATGTGTAGCTAGAGCTCTTGATAATGAAGGGACTTACAGAGTGTCTGCCAGTGCCATTAGTAAGTTCCCACTGACTTCTGGATTCTGGTATCTCCTGACCTTTTTGAGTGCTTGACTTTGCAACCGTAATGTTCTTTTAAAGTAGGTTTTGTTACTGGAACTTGCTGTTTTAAAACAAAACACAACCCCCAAAATCCAGACATCTTATCATGTGGAACCACATTGACCTCCCCCCCCCTCAAAACAGGGTTCGGACCTTTAGATTCACTGCACTGATCTCAACCACTTCAGCTAATGGAGAACTGGGGCCCATCTCCCTCTGCTCCTATTCTTCTCTTTCTCCTCCTCGCCCTTCCTGCATTCAAATCAACCTGCTGCCGCCACCACCGCCTCCTCGTCCTCCAGGCTGCCTAGGCACCAGAAGCAGGAGCACTGAATGCAGAGGAGGGAATGTTCCTGCTCACAGTCCCTGGCTGGTGGGTTAAGAGGAGCAGTTGCAGGGAAGTTCTTCTTAGGCCCTGCAGTCCCAGAAAGAAGCATGATCCATGGGGATGGCAAATGCTCAGTCTGGTCAGCACGTAGGAGCTGTGGAGGGATGGAGCATGCTCAGTGCAGACAGAGACTTTGGAGAATTTAACTGTCAAACTCTAACAAGTCTCAGCTGACATGTGTAAACTGAGGTGTGTGGGGTTTTTTTGTTTTAGGCCTATAAATTAGTCATGTTTGGGCAAATTTTCAGGGAAATGGCAAAAGGCACATCCTTGGTGCTGGGGTGGCACTTCTGATAAATTTCAAGTCCCGACTCTACAGCACAGAGGTGCTAGAGTTTCTCAACAAAACCATGGGCAAAACAGTGTATTTCCCCTTATCTCACTCTGAGAAATAGCCTCAACTGTTTAATCTAAAACTTTCCCCCAAAAATATCAGTGGAGACAGATGCCTGGCATGGAAAATTTCAGCCCAAATGATTTAACTTTGGCAAAGTTATAAGCCACTGAAAACTGGGTCTTATAATGGGATGTGTGGGGCAATCTTACCTCTAGGTGACACTGTTAGCTCTACCTATAATTAAGATGTACACGTAAATGTCAGTGATCGAAATAGGGCCCCTAGGTATCTCTTTTCAATTACTGGGTATTCACCTCTTATCAGTATTTGCTTCATTTGATCATGTTATCCAATGTAGCCTCCCTGGAAGGGTGAGTTGTTACATTTGCTTGGCCTACTTTAGTCCTCCCTAGCTACCTTTGTCATATGATAACAGGTTGTTCCTACTCACCACACCTTCTATCGTTAGAGCCACTCCCTTGCTTGAGACTGTCACTCCCGAATGATTTTATCAGAAGGAAAGTTGTAGAGCTGTTTACAATGTGAGGATCTGACTTCCATTGACTAATACTTTGCCATTGGGCTGTCAGACATCCCAGAAATCATTGCACTGATCTGCTTTGGGAACTGGTGGTGATGGGCAAGAAGGTAGAGGTTGGCCTTGCTCTGCATTCTTCTTACTGCATTCACTTACACTGTGTCCATGTACAGCCAGTTGTCTCCCTTGAAACACTTTATCGCACGTGCTGTGGTCCTTTCTCTCCTCTCTCTCTCTTTCACCTGCTCCCTCTTTTTAATTCCATCCTTCTCTCTCTCTCATTCTCTCACTTTTTCCCTTTTTTCCCCCCTCTCCCTCTCCTAGTAATTGTGGGTAATTATATATGCAGTTCTCTGGCATTCTTGAGGCTACTCAAACAGAGCACTTCCTTGGACATCACTAGCCTGTAGTAAGGGGTAAATATTAAAAACCCACCCAGGTTTCTCTTTGAGGGGAGGAGGAAGATTTGAATGTGGCATTAGGTTCTTATTTAGATGCCAGTTTTTAAAACTTCGTTTGAAATTTATTGGTAATTGATTTATTTGTTTTCTTCCACATGCACAGACTGTTGCTTTGACAGAGCCGTTTCAGGTCTTGATTTCTTAGGCCTGATCTACGCTACAGAGTTAGGTTGACACGAGGCAGCTTACGTCGACCTAACTATGGAAAAGTCTAAACTTAATTTTCTCTCCCTCCAGCGTAAATGCCCAGCTCCGCCGACTCACGAGCAGTGTAGAGTCAAGGTTGACATAGTTAGGTTGATTCAGTGTCCGTGTAGATACTGTGTTGCTTATGTCGACTGGCTTTCAAGCAATCCCCACACAGACCGTATAATCGATGGAAACACTCCTGGTGAGGACACGCACCACTGACACAAGGAACAAAGCATAAACATGCACAAGTGAGGTAATTACTGCGGCGGCTGTATGCCAATGTAAGTTAGGTTGACTTAATTTTGTAGTGTAGACATGACTTTACTCTGTCTGGCTCTGAGTCTAAACCATTTCCAGGTGTCTCTGTAACTGAACTCCCGTGCATTTCTTTACTACTCTTCAGTTCAGAATAGCCTGTACTCCAAAGTTTTGCTTAGCACCATTAACTCCTATTCACAGTACCACCTCTTTCCTAATCCAATTTTCAACAGGACTCTGACTTGTACTGCACCCATGTAACAATAGGAATCTTGTGTTGATTTTTACCGTGCCCTCTTAGTGCTCACTGTCCCACTTGGTGTTGCCCACTCGCACGATTTTTAGTATGTTCTTAAATCCATCCCTAGTTAGCAAAGCACTTAAGCACATACTTAAGTCCTGCTGACTTTAGTGAGCATTAAGTACATGCTTAAATTCTTTGATGAATCAGGCCCCAAATTCTGCCCTGAGAAGGCAGGATTTGGCCTTTACTACTCATTGTGAATATTGATGCTCTCCTGCTCTTCAGTACTTACTACTCAGTTTGGACAGCTGCTAGATCCTCTTATTAGTCTAACATTATTCTGCCTGACAAAAGCCACCTGGACAAGTTGGGCCAGAGTCAGTCCTGCTGTAAACCCACGGACTTCTGGAAAGCTACACCAGCAGATGAATTTGGCTCTTCTATTAAAACAATTGGTCCCTACTGCAAATCTTAATTGAAAAATATAAATTCCATCCCCTCCATGGAGCAGCTCCATTGATTCTGGCTAGACTTATTTACATCTGAAATGTGTAAGAATCAGATGCCATTATCTGAATTACATCCATCTACTTAATCCCTTCCTAGTGACTTATTCCCGGTTGGGAGAACTCTAGGAAAATATCCAACCTTCATGTTCGACAGGTGGTTCTCAGAGCATGCTGCGGACCTAGCTCCCAGCCCCTTGGCCTACTTGCCTGAACGTATGCTTAAATGGTCCAGCCATCGCAGGACATGCAAATTAATCTTTATCAGTGTGTCATTCTCCTCTGGTTTCGAAAATTGCTATGATTGCTGGAGCAGTGCTGACTTGTCATCGCAGAACCTGGAACCACACGCAGCTCAGCCGGTTTGGGATTTCGTTACAAACTCACAATACTGCCTGGCTTTGTTGGAAAGGCTTCCCAGCCTTTTGAATGAACACATGTTGATGTATAGATTGGAGTCCACCCACAAGCATGGGCTAGTGGTTAGGGCAGCGGAATGAGTGGTAGGAGACTTGGCTTCAAGCCCTGGCTCTGACCTGATGTGTGACCTTGGGTAAGTCACTTCTTCTCTCTATGCCCCTGTTTTCCCTCCAACTCTGTCTATTTAGATTTTATGCTCTCCAGGGCATGTGCTTTCTCCCCTCCACTCCCCATCCGTACAGCACCTAGCACAGTGGGATTTCTAGGTGCTACTTTCATACAAATAACAAACAATAATCAAAAACAATCCACTGTGTCCTAAAGATAAGGCCAGAGTACAGCTGGCCCTAGGGAGAGAAATGGCTCCTAGAGCCTCTTCATGTACCAGTGCACTCATGCAAGAGTCTGAAAGGACTAGGGAACGCAAGGCCATGAGACGTGCTTGCAACAGCTGTCAGTAGTGACGTCATCCCCTTGTTTTAAAGGTCTAGTAAGATCTGCAGCTCCCTGAAAACACTGGGTCTGATTCGTCACTGCCCTGCACCTTGCATGGCCACTCAGGCCTGTGTAATGCTGAGTGCTTGGGCCAGATCCTCAGCTGATATAAATTAGTATCATTCCACGGAAGTTAGTGGAGCGAAGCTTGATTTACATGACCTTAGTATCTGACCTCCTGTTGCACAGGAGTAAATGTCTACACAAGGTGCAAGGCTGTGGAAAAGCAGGCCTATTATGCCTTCTATGATTGTAATGCTCCCCAGCCCTTTGGTATGTCATCTCCGTCCACTTCCCACCCCCACCCCCCGGGCTCTTATGGGCTCTAATTTGGCTTCCATTTAATAGACTGGGATTTTTAGAACTATCCAGGATGCATTTTTTCACGGCGCTGTGGTGTGCAGAATTATCAAACTTACAATTAGGATTTGAGTGTTGAATGTGCAGTATGTTTCCATTCCACGAGCGATGCGCCTTGCTGGAAAGGAAGGGGGAAGATGGTGCTTGTAAAGTTAGTTGCAGCGTTCTGTCCAAAATAGGTCAATATGGGGAGCAACACAATTAATAACATGCTCCGAATTATAACTCACAAGCAAAACAATATATGGAGGCAGGGACATGAATCAACAAAATCCTAGGATGGAGGCTGAAATTACACTCAAAGAAGCAATCCCTGTTGCATGATTGAATGGATTTGAATGCCAGCCTCTTAATATCTTGGCTAAAGTGCTTTGTTCTGTCAATTGCCATGTTGTTGGTTGTTAATAGTAATTATCACAAAACGTCAGAACGTGCATAGTAGAGTCCCCAGCACCTCTTAAAATATTTATTTACCACCATGTAAATACATATTTAAGATCAGTGTAATAATAATCATAATTATTAATAATGATAAGTGTTTCACTTAGCTTTTCATCTTCAAAGAGTTTTGCAAACTTTAAGCATCACACCATCCCTGCAAGGTAGCCAAGTATTAGCCCCATTTTATAGAGGGATAAATTGAGGCATAGAGGTAAACAACTTGCCCGTGGTCCGATGGTGATTCACAGTGGCAGAATTGGGACTAAAACCCAGACATCCTGGGTTCTAGTCCTGTGCTCCATCCATTGGGCACACTTATGCATGCTTTTAAGTATACCGTAATGGTATGGTTACCACTAAGTGGGTTCTGCTGTGATTAAAAGACATGTATTGTAACACTGTGTTTAACGTTCCTTAGAGACCCACTGGATCTCATGTACCAGTAGTTGTGCCTACTTCTTTCTGAACAGCAGATTTATTCAACAGACTGTGTGGATTCTTCTGCCAGTCACAACTGATCATAACCAGACACCTTTCTCTAGCGAAGTTTGAGTAGACACCTATGAGCCAGACATCCTGCCAGAGAAGCTGATCTCATTTGTATAAGGGATCTTAATGTAGGCCTTCTGTAATAGGAGGATTTAGTTCACCTGTGGGGCTGTTTGGGCTCTGCATGCTATTATAAAAGCCTCGCTATGGGTGCTCGCTGGAGAAGCGTCCCCCTTATCAGTGTGCTTGTCCCAGAAGCAGACGGTAAAGCAAGTTTTTCCTTGGGACTAGCTAGAAAGGGGTTAGGACCTTTGATGTAAGATTTGAATTAGGCTTTTGATGGGTGCTTAGAGATGATGGACCACATCTTGGGCTATATTAGAGCAGTTTTGCACTACTCACCTGGTGCAAAGTTACCACAGAGGCAGCATCACTGGCTAAAGGAGGTTTCCCCACCCAGTGCAGGGCATGGGTGCGAGAAAGTCCAGAGAAGAGCAGCAAAAATGATTAAAGGTCTAAAAAACATGACCTATGAGGGAAGATTGAAAAAACTGGGTTTGTTTAGTCTGGGGAAGAGAAGATGGGGGACATGATAATAGCTTTCAAGTACATAAAAGGTTGTTACAAGGAGGAGGGAGAAAAATGGTTCTTCTTAACCTCTGAGAATAGGACAAGATGCAATGGGCTTAAATTGCAGTAATGGAGGTTTAGGTTGGACATTAGGAAAAACTTCCTAACTGTCAGAGTGGTTAAGCACGGGAATAAATTGCCTAGGGAGGTTGTGGAATCTCCATCATTGGGGATTTTTAAGAGCAGGTTGGACAAACACCTGTCAGGGATGGTCTAGATAATACTTAGTCCTGCCTTGAGTGCAGGGGACTGGACTAGATGACCTCTCGAGGTCCCTTCCAGTTCTATGATTCTGTGCTCCTGTGGGCACACCTACCACTGAGGCTCCTAGACCCCCTGCCCTGGGGCTGCTGCAAAGGGCCTGGCGTAGGGAAAGAGGTTGTGACCATCTGCAGTCCATGATCCCCTGCCGTAACTGCCCTTTTGAGGCCTTTGGCAACTCTAAATTGCATTAGTTGACGAGTCTGATGTAGAGTCAGGGGAGCACAAAGGTCTTGAAACTACTTTTACAGCCTCATCCTGAGCACCCACTGGTGGGTGGCAGCTCAGGATCTGAGGCATTGCTTTTTACTTTGGAATCCACATTAAATGTGCCTGACGTGAAGGAAAGTATTTTCTGTGCAACGCAACGCTTTGTCTTGTTTTTCTCTGTTATTTGTGACACTTGTTTGGCGTGAATAAAACACATCTGTACAGAATGCTCCTAGTCTGGGGCCGGCCTAGAGATGAATTCCCTGTCATAGTAGCAACACTTGTTGGAAGGGGAAAATTCCTTATAGTCTAACGTTCTTGACAGACTTGCTGGGAGTGGGGGAGGGAGAGAGAGGAATGACTTGTACTGCTGGCAGCACCAGCAGCAAATGCCCTTTCTGTGAAAACTGTGAATTATTTGCCAGCTCACTTTGAATTCAGCCTCGGTGGGCCTCAGCTACTGGAAAGCAATGTGGCTCAGGATCTCTCTGTGAGCCGTGGTGGCTGAGTGGTTAAGGCATTGGATTACAATCCCAGAGGTTGTAGATTTAAGGCTTGCTCGATCTCATACTCCAGTTCATGGAGCTGCAAAATTGGGTATCTGATCTGTAGGGTGAGAGAAGTCAAAGGCAGCCAGACCTGCTAGTCACATCACTTCCTTGTGTATCGTTGGCTATGGAAACGAATGTGTTGGAAACTGCATTAACCTGGTGAGCCGTGTGAGGCAGACTTTGGCTCTTGATAGCTCTCTGTAATTCTCTGGGGCATCACATTACTGCATCTTACCTCGGCCATGCAGAACTCCTGAAATTCCCAGTAGGCTCGGAGTGTGCTGAAACTTGAGTTACGAGAGGCAGGTGTCACATGTTCAATATTCTCCCCTGTAAAAATGAAAATATTTACTGTTCAAAATTCATTGGCCCCACTCTGTCCTTTATACAAGTGGCAAGGGGATAATTTCCCTAACCCAGGAGCCCATCGTAAGCGGCCTGATGCTGCCCCATGCCTAACTGCTGGTGTGGAATGTGATCCTGCAAACACTTATGCATCTGCCTGACAAAGGTGAGAATGGGGCCATTCACATGTGCCAAGGTGCGGTGTTTGCAAGATAAGGGTCTTGGCTTGTAAACTCTTTGAGGAGGGGCTCCGTCTTGCTGTGTGGTTTTGTACAAACCCAGGCCCTGGTCCTCACTGGGCCTTTGGATATGCTACAGCAGTGACTAATATTCACCACTGATGAACCAGGACCAGCCTCTTCACATGTGGATGCCCAACTTCGTAAGTTTGGACTCAAGGCTGTAGCCAGGAGGATCTACGAGAGTTTATGCATTCGCCAAAGCAGTGTTTTGGCATTGGCCACCTACTGTACATCTCTAATGTTACTGGGTGTGTGGTGTTGTCAGGGCACATCGCTGGGTAACAGTCGGGCAAGTGGCTCTTTCCCTTGAGTTGGGTGAAGAAGGAACATCTAGGAGGCAAGGTTTCTGAGAAATTGTTTTGAACGTCATAGTAAGATAATTACTTTGCGTCTTTTCTTCTTACGGGCCTGATCCGGCAAAGTGGGTGCAGTCTGAATGGTGTTATGTTTTACCTAATGATTATTAATAATATTTATGCAGCCTCATGGGTGTCCATGGTACTTTACAAACAAATAACAAACTAGATCCTTGCCCTGAGGAGTTGCCATGTTTTAAGACGTACCTATCTTTGGCTCAATCCTGCGTCCCTTGTGCACTCAAACGTCTCCTTATGTTTAAGGTGTGCAGGATCAGGGCCCCTTTGCTCTGACAGGGTTAGTTGCAATCAATAAAGCTTTATGCAGAAAATATGCAATGACAAGATAAGCTGAGTGGTGACTGGAAGCTTCACTACGGAGAGAGAGAAAGAGACAAAGACACACACCAAACAGCGAAATATCATATCTGGGACCTGAGTGCAGCCAACTGGTCTGGTGAAACTTGTAGGGCCTGAATGTACTAAATTGCAGAGACAAAGAAGTGATTCATTCTACACCACCGACACATTCAAATAGCAGCTACCTCTCTTCTCTCCCTGAATCCTGTTTTCAGAATTTACTTTCTTGAACTAATCTTAAAAAAAATCAAACCCACAAATGGCAGAGTTACTAAAACTTTACTTGGCAATTCTTCCCTCCCCCCTTCCCTTATGGCAGTGGTATGGTCTGCAATTGAGCGAGACCTAGAGGTACAGAGTAATGTGACAGCCTCCCAGATTCAGTAGTCCTGGGCTGTGTCCCTTCACTGCTGAGTCAGGATATGCACGTTAATGTTTTCCTCTTTATGTAAACAGGGGCAGATTGAGGTAGAAAGTGAGACAATCTTCAGATTAGCAGCCCTGATTTTACAGGTAAGATTATCCTTTCTTGTGTGTGTGTGGTTGCTTTTTAACATAACCCACAACTTTGAAATTTAGGCACGTTTGCAGCAATTTGTGGTTTATTTGTGCTACATTTTGCACTGTCTACACTACAAACATATTGTTTGTGAATGACTGGGGAGCTGCTATTTTATTACGGCCAGTTAGGGAATTTACTATTCAAACAATTCAGGTTGGAGAGTGGGAAATCAAGTGTAACCTTTTTCTGTAAGAAAGATCATTGAACAGAGTGATTCAGTCAGGTCTGTAGATCTCTGTGAGCTGAGGGGTGAAAACATTATTACTGCAGGTTTCTAACCTGTTTGTCACTTCCTCCTGTGCCACAAATAATTGACATGTGTTTGTTTTTATGGCAGGAGATGTTGGAGGGGAAAGGGAAATAGAGTACTGTAGCTAAAAGTTATTACACTGTTCATACGAATTTTCCTTCAAGAGGACTAAAAAAAACGCCAAAAACTCTTAATTGTTTTTCTCTCTGTTTTGGTCAAAATAAATATTTTCCTCACCATTAATTTTATGTCAAATCATTAACCTTGTTCTTGTTATTTTTTGTCATTAGATTTACAATCTGTTTATGGTACAATCTGTGATTGAACACAACCTCTTTCTTAAAAATGGCTTAACTAAGTTTTCATTGACAAATGCAAGGTGGGGTTGTGTTGGCTTGGGCTGTGTGAATGATTGTTTTCGTCTTGAATGAACACCGACCTATCACAACCGCTGACCTTCTTGTAATGTTCGCCTTTCGTTGGATGTAGCTGATTAAAGTAGAGAGAATGGGCCTTTCTGTTTATATCTCTCAATAGTAAGTGACATGGGATTTGAATGTGAAATTTGGCAGTGTTTTGGGAGCAGTGTGAACACTGGTGCAGGTAGATAATCTACAGCCGGAAATGCTAGGGGCCAAATTCTGCTCTCTTACATATATGCCTGCAACTCCAGTGACTTCCTTGGGGTAGCATGACTAGAACTGAAGTCAGGATTTAGCTAAAAAGCTAAAATTAACAATGCTGAGAATAGCAAAGTTAATACTCAAGACTTTTGAAGAGATCGTGTTTTAATTTTGTCCCTATTTTTCAATTGTAGGAAGCTAAAGGCGACTATTCCAGGTAATAACATTTCTCTTTATAAAATGTATGTGCTTAATGACTTTCTTTCTTCGGTTTGCTTTGTGTTTTAAGCAATCATTTTACTACCATCAGCAGGAAAGAAAAAAAATCCAGCCTCGTGCAGTAACCGAAAAAGTAAAATCACTGCCAAGCCAGAGTTCGTGTGGTGAAGCGAATGTTTTGTGAATGGCTTCTGGATTCAAACATTCTGTTCCAAACTATCCTAGTCAAATCACACCACCTAATCTGCGGTTCCTGGAAGGTGGGACTAAATAAATGCTACCAACCGTTTCACATTAGAGGCCAGGACTGTCCTGTGTCTTGGATCCATGTTTGTGAAACTCCTAACGACCCTGTCTGTGCCTAGTGCTAATTCATGCACAGAAAGATGGAGCTTGTCAGCTGCCTGCTTTGGAGATCAATGCGGTGCTTTCTTTTGCAGCTGCCCTGCAGGGGCCTCACCCTTCGTGCACTTGACCTGACAGTTGTATTGTAGCTGGTGTGAGACTCGGAGTGGCTTGGGTTTAGCTACCTAATGCTGCATAATCAGACAGCAGTTACCCTTGAAATCACTTTCTACCTGTTCCTTGGGTGCAATAACCGGCCTATGGGGAAAAAAGTAAAAGCTATAGGAGCTGAGGGAAGAGACCTTCAATTAGAAACAGCTCCCTGAACAAACAGAAATTCAAAAGGTCAGCTTTAGTCATGTTAATGTTTTACTACTGGCTGAATTTCCACATTGGAAGGATGGCTTGTTTACACTTCTGCTACAAGAGCTTTCAAGTGACATGCTTTGTAAATGCAGGATACTGAGGTACCTGCTTGCCTGCAGTAACGAACAGCTTGCTTCGGATTGCAAAAGCCAGCAATAGTTTGCTTCAGCTTTTTGTAATAAATGGATAGTTGTCAAGTAAGTTCGGGTTCTTCTAACCAGGAGCCCTGTTCCTCAAGAGCCTAGTCTTTCTTCCATCAAAGTCAGTCACAAAACTCCCATGGTTTTGGTTCAAGGTCAGGCCCTTGAGAGGAAAAGATGATCTTGTGGCTAAAACGCTGGACTGGGCCCAGGAGTTCTGTCCCCAGTTCTGACCCTCAGCAAGTCAAGAACTCACTGTGCCTCCATTTGCCTATCTGAAAAATGGGGATAATATATTTCCCTAATTAATTTTATTTAATTAATTAATGGAGATATCCTATCTCCTAGAATTGGAAGGGACCTTGAAAGGTCATCGAGTCCAGCCCCCTGCCTTCACTAGCAAGACCAAGTACTGATTTTGCCCCAGATCCCTAAGTGGCCCCCTCAAGGATTGAACTCACAACCCTGGGTTTAGCAGGCCAATGCTCAAACCACTGAGCTATCCCTCCCCCCTACCTCACAGGGATGCTGTGAAGCTTAACTCACTCCTGTTTGCAAAAATGTGTTGAGGTCATCACAGGGAAGGTGCTACTGAAATGCAAAATGATTACTTCAGACTTTCCTTTTTACAGGGCCACTCCCACCCTGGAAGTGTTTTTTTGTGCAAAGGCGCAACTGCTATAATTGTTCCATAATGGGTCATAAATTATGAATTAAAACCAAATGTGTGTTCAAGACTATTCTAGATGAATACTATAGCCGAAAGAAGGAATTCGATTCTGCATCTCAAGAGTGATTATTTGGGTCATCAGTGTTAAAGAAACTAGCTCAGTTACTGGCATATCTTACAAAAATATTATGAAACAGGTCTTCTGTGCCAAACCCTCCTTTGATAGGAAGAAGACATTCCAGACACAGTGTCATTATTTATGCAAGTGTAGTAGTATTTAAGCAATCTTCCCTATTATCAGTATCTGGTTTCTGAGGTATTAGTTGTTCATCATCAGTTTGAAACTGGATTTTGAATCAGTTTGGACAGTGGCTGTCATGAGATTTTGTTTACTTGATATTGCGACAATTAACTTTTTAATGTGGGGTTTTATTTTTAATGAACCTCCAGTACATACAGGAATCACCTAGGGATTTGCTTGCAAAGAGCTGAAAATGGGCTACACATCAGTGTGTGTTAAGTGATCCCTTCTGTGCCTGGTTGATTTTCACACATCTGGTGGTAAAAGGAATTTTTTGGACCTGCGAATTGAAGCTGTGGATGGGAAAGGAGTTATTAGGTTTGAAGGTTTTTAAAGTATGGTTCATATCCTGATGTTGATCTGTGCATTGAACTCCCATTGAAGTCAGTGGGAGTCTTGCATGCGGGCTGACTGTTGGTTATGGCCCGAGGGAAGGGAACAATCATGTTCCAAGAAATTGTAGCCACTGTTGAGCGGGAGAGCACTTTTTTTGAAAGCTGTTATTTTCAGAGAACATAGTGTTTGCTTACTTGAAAATCCTACTGTAAGGAAAAGCCCCGAACTTTGCAGTATGTCAGCAACATGGCCGTTGGCATCTGCAAGATAAAGAGCCTCTGACTTTTGTCTTCCTCAGGTTAATTCTAATATGGGCGACAGAATCTTGGCCTGAGGAATTAGGACTAGGATAGGCCTTTATTTTGCTCAGAAAGAGGAATTTCCAGAGGAGGTAAAATTTTCAAAAATGCATAAGTGACTAAGTCCCATTTTAAAAAGTGACTTAGATTTTTAGAAAATCTTAAAAGTCAATGGGACTTTGACTTCTAAGTGCCTATGCCACTTTTGAAAATGGGATGTAGCCACTTAGGCATTTTTGAAAATTGAACTTGAGGCCAGCTTCTGAAGGTGCGGATGGGGGCCTAACTGGATTTTCAGATGTGCCTGTCTGCATTTTTAGGCACCTAAATACCCTTAAAAAGCTGGCCCATAGGCATTTTTGAATAGCTACCCCATATTAATATCTCATATAAGAACATAAGAATGGCCATACTGGGTCAGACCAAAGGTCCATCTAGCCCAGTATCCTGTCTTCCGACAGTGCCCAATGCCAGGTAGCCCAGAGGGAATGAACAGAACAGGTAATCCAAGTGATCCATCCCCTGTCGCCCATTCCCAGATTCTGGCAAACAGAGGCTAGGGACACCATCCCTGCCCATCCTGGCGAATAGCTATTGATGGACCTATCCTCCATTAATGTATCTAGTTCTTTTTTGAACCCTGTTATAATCTTGGCCTTCACAACATCCTCTGGCAAGGAGTTTCACAGGTTGACTGTGCGTTGTGTGAAAAAGTACTTCCTTTTGTTTGTTTTAATCTGCTGCCTGTTAATTTCATTTGGTGACCCCTAGTTCTTGTGTTATGAGAAGGAGTAAATAACACTTCCTTATTTACTTTCTCCACACCAGTCATGATTTTATAGAACTCTATCATATCCCCCCTTAGTCGTCTCTTTTCCAAGCTGAAAAGTCCCAGTCTTATTAATCTTTCCTCATATGGAAGCCGTTCCATACCCCTAATCACTTTTGTTGCCCTTTTCCGAACCTTTTCCAAGTCCAATATATCTTTTTTGAGATGGGGCAACCACATCTGCACGCAGTATTCAAGATGTGGGCGTACCATGGATTTATATAGAGACAATATGATATTTTCTTTCTTATTCTCTATCCCTTTCTAAATGATTCCCAACATTCTGTTCGCTTGTTTGACTGCCGCTGCACATTGAGCAGATGTTTTCAGAGAACTATCCACAATGACTCCTAAGATCTCTTTCTTGAGTGGTAGCAGCTAATTTAGACCCCATCATTTGATATGTATAGTTGGGATTATGTTTTCCAATGTGCATTACTTTGCATTTATCAACATTGAATTTCATCTGCCATTTTGTTGCCCTGTCACCCAGTTTTGAGAGATCCTTTCTTCACAGTCTGCCTGGGATTTAACTATCTTGAGTAGTTTTGTATCATCTGCAAATTTTGCCACTTCACTGTTTACCCCTTTTCCAGATCATTTATGAATATATTGAATAGAACTGGTCCCAGTACAGATTCCTGGGGGACACCACTATTTACCTCTCTCCATTCTGAAAACTAACCATTTATTCCTACCCTTTGTTTTCTATCTTTTAACCAGTTACCAATCCATAAAAGGACCTTCCCTCTTATCCCATGACAGCTTACTTTGTTTAAGAGCCTTTGGTGAGGGACCTTGTCAAAGGCTTTCTGAAAATATCATTGGGAATCCATCTTTCTGAAGTAGATGAGGTCTACCCCACTTCTAAGTCACTTTTGAAAATGTTCACAAAATTGTACGGAGGATGTCAGTGTCAACACAGCTAGTCGTGTTTTGGACACCATTAGCCTCTAATGTGTAGTCTAAAGTTACTGCTGGCTACAAGAGCAATTATTAGCAGAGGTGGCAACACAGTGCAAATGATGCAGCTCGCCATTTTGTTATCAATCATGAGCAGTCCAGTTCCTTTTCCTGTTTACTAAATTTGTGATCCCGGCCAGCATAATTATACTGTATGTGTTTATAAGGAGATGTGTAAGAATGTGTCATAGCAATGCGCACTGAATGGCAAATCTATGTATTTAATGTGACATTGTTACGCTTGATATGGCCAGACACTTGACCTTTGATATAGCTTTACTGTTGTGCCATTGAGTTACAGCTGAGTTTGTTTTAGGTTGTTGCAGATCTTTGGCCCTTTGTTTTCCAGTAATGATAATGTGGTCAGTTTTGTTCAAGGAAAAGAGAGAGATTATGTTTTGCTTGTATTCACTTTTCAGCAGTGCCCTGTGCATTGTAATTAATTGCATGCTTGAACTTAAGTCCTATAACCCATCAAATCTCCTCTCAACCCCTTCCCCCCGAAAAATCCCACCAATAACACATTAATTCTTTAATGCACTACCATGTTTTTGATGAAACAGAAAAAGCTACAATCCTCAGTTGAGAATGACTTGAACCTATAAATTCCAATAAGATCTTTTTGTATGTAGTATATGTTAGATTCATGTTGCAGCTTCTGGCACGGTTAATGGTTAGAAAAATATTTGTGTTGTATTCATTTTTGGGACTCCACTTTTAACTTGATTTGTATAAAGTTAATGTTGTCTCGAGGGGTAATGAAATTAATAGATTGGGTCTTCTGGTAATTATTCATAGTGTAAATATGCAATATATAGCATGATGCTGCTCTGGAAAATTAGCAAATTATCTTTCCCCAGTTAACTCCTATAGAATATAAGTATATTCACCAATCAGATATTGTACGAAACTATGTTTTATTAATGCTGCATTAAAGTCTTTGTAATATATAGAGAGACCTGATTATCCACCTCCTTATATACATACTGTAGTGTGGTACAATCCGACTATTTGTTTTCTTTAGTCTTTATAGCATAATCCTTTTTTTTTAAGAGAATATATTTTCTATCCGTGATAGTTGTGAGTTCCATTCTCTACGGGTTTGTATAGCTTCTGGGGCATGACTGAAACAGACAGGGCACAATTGAAATGAAGATTGACAGTCCTAAATCTTGTGCTTCTAGCAGCAAGAAAAAGTGGATTAAAATCAGATTAAGCACTGTGTGCAGTGTCAGGAAAGTTACCTTTTTAAAAGTTTACTTTCTGGCAGATAATCTCAGATCATATTTTCCACAGTAATTTCAGATCTGAAACCCAGGCCAAACCCAGGCTGCCTGAAAGTTAATTAAATTGCTGGAGGAGGGCTTCCATTTTCTTTAAATAGCTGACACATTGGATTTCCATTCTAGCCTGTGGGCTGCAAAGATAACTACCGACTGGCATAACATAACACAGACAATGTAATGAATTCCTGATAGCTGACATATATGAGAGACTGGGGTTTATCTTTACATGGGTGATCAACACAGTTTGTGAAAGGAAATAGTTGTTTAAAAGATACCCTTGCAGACTGCAATTGTAGCATAATTGTAAATTTGGGAGCACCGGAACCAAATTTCACAAACGAATAAATTAAATACTTTGTTTTTAGCTATAATAAGCTAGTGTTAACAACGTGCTCCACATTAAAAGTGAAAGAACAACAATATGAGACCTTTGGTCAACTTTTACTTGAAAAGCTTATTGTTTTATGGACAGACTGGAAGATTGTTTACAAGAAAGGAATGTTTTATCAAAAAGTTGGAACAAGTAGCTGCTTTACAGATGTTCAGAGCTGTTTGTCTTGTAGAGTAGCACCTGTTTGCCATATTTCTCATCCTATGACTGACATCACTTTAAAAACAGTGCATCCTGAAGGATTGGTCATGGCATACAAAGCCTTTCCTGTCTAGCTTCCTAGCTGAAGTCCAACCCAGGTTGTAACAGCAAAAGTCATAACTGTCTGTCGGCTGTGAAATATGTTAGTTCTCCAGGTCCCAGCAGTCACGTGTCCTCATCACATAATCCCAGTAATGAGCAGACATGCTTGTCAGTCTCCGCAAAGAGGCCAGGGATTGGATGAGCATGGAGAGTGAACTTCTCTCTAAGCCCTACAGAAGTCCCCACCGGAATGAGGTTGGGGCATGTTGGTGGATGATGTAGCAGAGCAGGTGGCCTAGTAGAGGGCTTCAGTCTCCAGACATGCCAGTCTAGCACATTTCACAGACACCAATGAAAAATGATAATTAAAAATACAGGTTGATAAATACACATCTAAATAAGGATCACTTGATCATTACCTGTTCTGTTCATTCCCACTGTCGGAATACAGGATACTGGGCTAGATGGACCTTTGGTCTGACCCAGTATGCCCATCCTTATGTTTATGCAATAATATTAAAATAAAATATTCCATTGTAAATGCACTATAGGTAGCATACAGGTAGCTCGTAAATCAATGTTGACACTCTGGCATTGCTCATATGACTGTATTTCTGCTTGTTTGCCAGGTGAATCATTGTGTATTTTGCCTGTCAACAGTAACTCTTTACATAAACTTTTTCCTCCGACACCTCATTTGACCTTTGTTTCTAATCCATTAATTCTCTTGATCAAAGTAAGCTACACTTTTCTCAGTGGAAATATGGGCATAGTTTTGGAAATGCTTACTTGAAATGGATGGGACAACTAACACGAATCAAGATTTGCAAGATCAGGCCATATTATTTTATTTATTTGTTCATTTAGTTCATTTAATATGATGCGCCTGGCAAAATAAGCAACATGCATTACAATTTAAATAAAAACACATTCAATAAATTTAATCTACTGACAGTGTCATAATACCTCTCCAGCATACAGAGCTAAGACCCTCCTTTCGCAGTTGCCCCTCTCCATGGGTAAATATAGCAGATAGGCTTTGTAACATGTCTTGATGTTAGAACGGCTCAGAAAATGGGAGTGGAGGCGAGGGAGAGGAGTACTACAGAAACTTACTTCTTGCTGTCTGAGCCATGCAGTGTATCAAGGGAGATGTAGTCCTGCTGGGAAGCCTGGCCAAAGAGGAGCCTGGGGAAATGAGGCAATTGAACTACAACTCCCATGAGATACCTTGTCAGAATTTCTGAATTGAAAACTTTTCAAACATTACGTTTTTCAACCAAAAGTTGAATTTGTCTATGGAAAGCAGACACATTTTTGAAAAACAAAATAAAAAAATCAAATGTTCTGTTAAAAACAATAGTTTAGATGGAAAATTTTCAAACAGCCCTACTGGAAGGTCATTATACTGAAGTCAGACGAAAAGGCTAAGAAAATTGCTGATCCAGATCTGAAAACTCCAAACCTCTTAGTTTTGTTATCTTGGATTTCTCTTCTGACCTTTCTGTGGTTTGAGAGGGGAGAGAGACACAAATGATCCAAACCATAAAGGGCTACCTGTTAAAACCAGCAAGTTGGGTTACACTCTTGAATAGCATGTTTCCTTGAAGATTTACACTGAGAGCAGAATATTTTCCTCTTACCTCTTTCAAGTTACAATAAAGGTTTGTTATTGAGTAAATCCATGTCTGTACTGTAGGCAGAATGAAAGAAGAACCTCCAGAACTAGGTGGTCAGGTTGTAAAATATGGACTGCAAAGGTCTTCCATGAGATAAGGTTAGCTATCAGTTTGAACTGAGCATGTGAGGTCAAATTTATCCCTAGTGTATCTCCATTGACTTAGTTACATCAAGGAATAATTTTGGCTCCCGCAGCCTAACCAATGAGCATTCATTATCGCATTGCACACTGACCCTGCTACACTTCAGCATTTGTCACCACAGTGGAGATAAAAGCCTATTTCTGGCTGGAACTTTTGTTTATATACTACTATAGGTAACCCCTTAGAGGATTCAAACTGAAAGTTGAGAGAGAAAATATTTCTGTTTTCTTTTCTTTTTTTCAATTTGTTTACATGTTTGACAGCACTTTGTGCATAGTCACTTTCACTGTTTCCCCTGATAGGCCCCCGTGCTAAGAGATTGCTCATGCACAAAAAGTTGTGTGTCTGTGTAAGGATTTGCAGCTGTAGGACATCTGCCAGTTTTTTCTGTTTGTGCGGGTCTTTCAGTCAGCAACAGGGGAGAGAAAATGCATTTTAAAACAGGAAGATTTGATGTAAAAACTACAGAACTCAACATAGGGAGTTGAAGGAAGACACTGTTCCTGCAGCTCCTTCTAGCTCTCATTTGGAAATGATCAGATGTCAGATTGATAGTGCCATTTTAACATTTTCCCCGCATCTTCTTCTAACGATCTGTGTCAAGGCTTCGTACAGTCTATGGAGTAAATACGTATTTTTGTAGTTATCCGTTTGGACGGTCCATGCAACAGTCGATAATGCAATAAAAACCCCACAGCTGACCTGTGTCAGCTGCCTCAGACTTTGGGGCTATAAAATTGCAGTGTAGACACCATAGCTGGAGCCTGGGCTCTGGGATCCCGCAAGGGGAGATGGTCCTAGGACCCGGGCTCCATCCAGAACCCCATTGCAATTGTATAGCCCCACAGCCCGAATCATCTGATACAGGCCAGCCGCGGGTGTTTTACTGCGGTGTAGACATACCCTTGGTGAGTCAGGTATAAATGCTGTAACCAAGATATTGCATGGGAGTGGGGGTGGATATAAGATGTTTTCAAAGTTATTTAATAACATGATCTCATGTGGTCTAATGATGCACAGCGTGATCTAAGACTAACATGCATTTTTAAAGAAATCTAACTGTACAGGTGATATTAGCAACATACACTGCAATGGGTGCAAAAGGGCTGTTTTATTCTGCCACATTCATCCATTATCCCACAAATGGGGTCTTTTTGTGGTTTTTAAATACACCTGTGAATCAGTGGGGCAAATCCTGTCCCTGGTGCTGCATAACTGGCCCAGTAGGGTAGGCAGGATTTAGGGAGGGCTGTGCCTGTGTTCTCCTGGGTGCTAAGCTCATTGGGCAAGGTGCACCAGAGACAGGTGAGTGTGGTACCAGAGGGTCCAGAGGTCATGCAGTCCTCTCCCCCATGGAGCTATACAGGCTACTACAGTCTTAGGACTGGAGTAGCAGCCAGAACAAGACTACCCTGCCTCAAGGAAAGGATTCCTTCACCACTGGCCCAAGTACATCTTCCCATCATGCAGACTGGGTATTAAGATGAGGGTTTGCCCCTACGCCGTGTAAAATTATGTTCCAGTAACTCCGAGCTGCAATCTGTTCTTGATTACACTGGTGAATATCTGGAAAAACTCCACTGACTTAAGTCAACTTTCTCCAGATTTACACCAGGTAACTGAGAGCAGAGTCTGGCTTGAAGTGGCAACCTTAGAATTTCCTTCCCTTTAGCTCCCTAATTTTCTCATTCCCCGCTCTAAGGGTCTCAATTTCATTGCCCGTATTGCCCTGCCTAGGCACGGTGGGAATGAGCAGAATAACAACAGCACTTCAGCCTCCACTGTTTTGCCGTTGTAGATTTGTCAGTCCTTTTTATCATTATTTTGATACCTTTTTTTATATTTTAAAGTATCTTTGTATCAGCACAGAGGACTGTGATAACAAGCTTTAAACTTTGCTGCTGTATTCAGACCTGCAAAAGAACCACGACTAATTTGGCTGATCTGACTTTTGTATGAACAGACAGAACTCATGAATGTTAGCAATAACAGTCTGTCGTTTTGGGGGAGGGTTTGGGATCCTTTGATCATCATGTCAACTGTGAATAATCTTCGCTTGTTCAAGAGCAAATCCCTTGGTAAATTGAAACAGATTTGCTTCCTGCCTGGTCTTATGGGGAAATATTAACAAATGCACACGCGGGTACTTTTACAAGTTAACCGTGTTCTGCTCAAGTTCTGCCCATGGGATACCCATTGGCAATGGTGGAAGTTTTGTTCAAAGACTGAGGGTCCTTATGTTCAAAATACTCAACTCTCAATATTGGAGCTGGAGAAGGACGGCCAAGAGGTTAAGGCCATGGCCTAGGATTGGACACCTAGTTCAAGTCCCGACTCCAATACAGACTTCCGGTATGATCTTGAGCAAATCACTAAGCCTCTCTGCGCCCAACCTGTAAAATTGGGATAATAGCACTTCCCTACCTTGTCAGGGTGTGGTGAGGATAAATACAAAATTAAAGAGTTAGGGATGCTCAGACATATGGTAACGAGGGCCATATATGTGTACTTCGGTACCTAGCTGAGAGAGATGCACTAATGCAGTGGACTGTCATAACATAATAGCACACTCCATCTGAGGGCCTTTGAGCACTTTCCAAACATTCATGAATAAGGCCTCCAACACCCCTGTGAGGTTGGTTAGCAGTATATCTCCATTTTCTTTCAGAAAGAGACACTCAGGAGTAGAGATCATATGTAACTTGCCTGGTTGAGCACTGTGTCGCAGAGCTGAAACCCAGGTCTCCTGACTCCATGGCTCTGATCCAACTCCCCTTGAAGTCAATGGAAAGAGTCAGTGGGGATCCTGTGCTTTCGTTACAAGACCATCTCTATCTATAATACGTTTTAAAAGTTAGTCTCTCAGCGAATATTAGGTTGATACACACAGTCAGTGGGTTTCAGCTGTATGTTATCTTCCTTCCACGCTGTAGGGTTCAAAAGCCATTTGACAAGTGCTCTTTCCAATGCCTTTTACCATAGCCTGAACTTATCCGGTGTTTGAGGGGCCAAACCCTGTAACCTTTCCACAGGGAAACTCCCCACTGGCTAAAGGAATGAGGGCCTGATTCTGGAACGCCCTGAGAACCGCCGATTTCCATTGAAGTAAATCACTTGATCAGCCCCTTTCAGGATTTGGGCCTTTTGACTAGAAAAACTTCCTGAGTTTTTCTGAAGTACTGTACTGTAACTTACTGAGAGATTAGGGAAATAATGCAAATATGTGCTATTTGGCACTAAGAGGACCAATCAAATGAATGTATCTTAGAATGCTGCTTCAAGATCCAGCTGCTCTATTCGCGTTTCCCCTCTGCTTGAGTCTCTCCTCTGGATTGCACTCGCCTGTTTTGTTTGAGGTCTTTTGTACTAAATTCAAGCTTCCTAATCTCATTGTCAAAAGCTCTCCCTTGCTCCACCTGTTTCTGTAGCTCCCCCCTTATCTCCATCTACACCCCTTTCACCCTGTATCCACCACCCTAATAATTTTTGCTGCCTCCTCTCACACCTGCTTACATACTGCCCTTTATGCATGGAACAGCGTCCCAATGGATGCACACTGAGCCCCCACCTTCCTTTCCTCCTTCAAATACTTAAGAAAACACATCTGTTCCAGACGCATTCCAGCGATAAGACAGACATTCCGCTCACTGAGCCTGATTCTCCAGTCTCCACTCATCAACACTGGCGTGAATTGGGAATAACTCCATTGAAGTCAATAGAGTTACATTCTTTAGATCAGAATTGTGCCTGGTGTCTGTCTACCTTTTGTAAATAATAATGCACAGCGTTCTCCTTCAGTGGTAGTCAATCTTTGTAAAGTTAAAGGAGTTGGCAATTCTCAAGAATCGGGATAAGTATCAGAATATACCAAGTAATCTAACCATTCTCCTGACAGAGAAATTACAGATCCCATTTCTAGTATTTAATTTGGGTGTGCACCATTCTTTTTCTAACACAAAACATTTAAAAGAACAAGAGGGGAAAATGTTAATAGAAAATTTCCCGTGTATAGAATACATGGCAATATTGTATTGTCTTTTGCATGTTCCAATCCCTTCACACACACACAGCCAAGATTGTGCCTACTGTATACTCCCATTTATCCCAAACCCTATTGTCCGAATCTCCTCTATCTGAATCCCTTCCTGTCTTATGTGACGTTTGTTTGCAAAACAATTCCGGAGTGACAAAAACACCTCATATCATTTTGTTATGATACATCCCAGATACCAAAAAGTTGTTAAGATTTACAGAGAAATGGGAGATGTTGAACTTTTCTGCCATATCAAATGTAATTGGTGTGTTGGTTAGTGCTGTCTTGGGTGTGCCTAATGCTTTTGTACTTCATGCTCCACATTTTATGATAATCTCATTAACCACATCTTGTTCCATCAAAGCTTTTACCTTGAGTTACTGCATTAGCAACAAAAATAAATTGTTATTTGACACAGTGGGCACAAGGAGAAGGCTGGGTACCTATTGACAAATGGTTCTAATTAGCACAGTTCTGTCGTGTCAGTAAATCTTTGGCTAGCAAGGAGTGTTGTATCATGAAACCACAAGCTGTGAAGATACACATACTGAGAGTGCAAATAGATTATGAATCCTTTTTAATTTTTTTAATTCTTAGTAATGTACTTCCAGTGAAGTGTGCCATTATTGTCTGACTTAAGTTCCTCTTAAAATTCTAATGGGGATTTATGTGCAAAGCTAAAATTTTTAGCCACAACCTGGTTTCTGGTATAAGGTGGGTTTCGATAGGCAGATAAAGTTGGGCCAGACTTACTATAAGAAAAACATGGTAGTTTGTGTGATTAGATTTTCTGCTCATAGCACAATATGTGTTTGGATTTTGTTGTTCGGTTTGTTTGGGTTTTTGTAGGGACTCAATCCACACACAGCACATTCACTAAGACCAATAAGAGTTGTACATACAGATCGGGGGCAGTATCTTGCCCTAAGCTGGTTCACATTGTTTCAGAAAACTAAATAGAGACGATACATAGAATGCAAATTAAAACATTGTGCCGTGAGAAGCGCATAATGTAGATTTTTATTAAATCTCAGAATTGGGGTATTCCCATCCAGATGATGGTGATCAATTCAAGTTATGTAAATTTACACTAGGGGACAATTTTTGTCCCCGTATACATGGGGTGGGATGGAAAAGAAAGGAGAAAATGCACATTTTCTTTCATTCTCTTCCTGGGGGAACAATACTTCAAATGAGCTTGTTTCATATTCTCTTCCTCGGAGAGAAACAAACTTTTTTGCCAAAGAAATTCAGCCCTGTTGACCCTGGGCATTTTAAGTGTTGGAATGGTGCCAGGAGCCACCTGGGCTGACTCATGAAGAAGCCCCTTGGTATTGGAGGTCAGATTAAATGCAAGTAGGGGCCCCCCAGTCCTGACAGCTGAATTCCAGCATTGCTCTTAAGAGGGCTGGCTTGTGTTATCACCAACTGCAAACAACCCACTGCCTACAGTAACCGCCACCCACCCTCAAATTCAGCCAGCTAGAGTCATTTTTCAGAGAAAGGCTTTTAGAATTCTGCTCAAAGCCAGGCACGCTGTGCTACAGCTCAAAGTGACTTACTCTTTGTTTGGGTGGGTAGTTTCGACAGTGGAGCAGTGGGAGTTTCTTCCCAGCCCCCCCCCTTCGTGATTTCACCTCTTGTTCCAGATCCTGTCATTCAAATCATTGCTACTTTCATCTGGACTCCTCACCTTTGAGAAACAGCTGAGTCTATTATTAAGGCATGCAGTAGTGATTCTAAAGGTCAGGGGGAGAACATGGTTTGTCCAGAGGGAGAAGTGATAATGAACTTTTGGGGAGGAGGGGAGAGGTCCGACTCCCTGTTTCTCACTCTCCATGAAGCTGTGAATCATCCCAAATGCTAATCCCTAGTGTGTAGTCAGCAGCTTGATGCCATTTAAATGCTAAGCTGTACAATTTATTCCAGGGGGAAGGTACATGACGAAGGAAGCAGACAGACGTACCCTTTTTCCTCAAGTTTTTCGTTCATTTTTCCATAAATTCCAGAAGTTTAACCTTATGGCTATGGAGAAAGGAACTCAGCATGGCCGTTAGAAATGTGAGGCCTTCTGTTTAACAACCAAACTCCCCTACAGTAGTCTTGTCCTTCCAGGAGACATGCTGCAAAATGCTATATGGAATACGCACCTGTCAAACGGCATATGGAAGGATGGCAGGATGTGAGCTTGGGACCCTAGGAAGGGATAACTGCCAAAGCCAGGGCCTCCCAGACAAAAATTGTTTTATTCTTTATATTTATGGGGAACTGGGTGCATCAGGGGATTATGTTCTGCAGCCAGAAGGCCGGATCCCCAGCCAGTGCAATTCATCAGAGCTCTGTTGACTTCAGTCAAACTATGTCGACGTACACTAGCTGGGGACCTGCCCAGAGCCTTTACCGCTAAGCTGCCACTTCAAGTCCAGTCGAGGCCCTGCACGTGATTGCAATTTATTGCTACCGCAGAACAGTTCTCAGCGGCCTGCGAAATGAGCTGATGGTCTCAGTGTGGAGGATTTGCATAAAGGTTGTTACCGATAGCCACTGGGGGTCTCCAAAACTGACTTGTGGTGGGCAGACCAGCCCCATAGGGCAGAGCGAGTGCTGTCCATCCTGACAGAAAGGCAGCAGGCAATGTAAAGCTCAGTCTCAGGTCAGGTTGCAGATATTTCAACAGTTACAGCATCCAGGGCCATATTTATTTGATTGGAGCCCGTATCTTGATATCTGATGAGGATCAAATGTTAATAGATTAGCCTACTACCCCACCATATGCTGAGATGAGAGGCCTTGCAGTGGAGCAGAAAGCCGGTCCCAGCTCAGAGCCTACATCTTAAGGCTAACATTTTCAAATGTCGGTGACTAATACAGGCACCTACATGAGTAGCCTGGAGTCCAGAGATGCTGAGCACCCATTGAATTCAGTGAGGTTTAGCACCTGTGGAAATCAAGCAATCTACTTCAGACCCCGATCCTGCTGGCACCTAAGCACAGTGACAAAACTCCCAAACGAGGGGCCTAAATACGGATTTGGGTGCTGAACACTAGACTTCCCACAGCTGTGAAGATTGTGGCCTAAATATTTGTATTTAGGAAACACCTCCTCATTGAGGAAAATAGCTCTCATTTTCCTCTAAAACTCTTCCAATCCAGTATATTTCAGTGGAGTTCAGCGTTGCCAACCCAGAGTGCTAAAAAAAAATCATGAGACTGGCTTAAAGACCATGAGATTTTAAAACAAAAATAAATACAAAGTGGGTTCTTTTTATTTGCGTTCTGGTTTTCTGAGCCTTTAGGATGCACTTGGGTCATGTTTTCAAGACTTTTCTCCACAACCCTGAGAGCTAGAAACTTACTGGGTGTTTTTTGTTTGTTGGTTTAAATGGAAACTGAGATTCCCATGTAATCTCTGTTAATCTCAGCCGCTGGGACTTTAAGGAAAAAACCACCAAATATCATGAGAGTGGACAACACTGGGAGTTTAAAAAAAAAAAAAGATTCTGATTTTTCTCCACAGATCCATGTTTTGTGGCATTCACGTGCTGGCCACAATACCAAGAGCTGCGCATGTTCCTGGCACAAGAGAACTGGTTGTGGGAAGCTCAGAAATAAAACTTGAAGCCAGTTGGTATGATAGGCCACCCGTGGTGGCAACTTCAGCAGAGGCGGTGAAGAATAAAATGAGGTTCATTGCCTCATCCCTAGAGGAGGCGCCTCTGTGTCAGGGTTGACACATTGTCAGGGTGATGTGGAAGAAGCTTGCGGTGCTGCTAGCCCATGCTCTGTATGAACACAGAGCTTTCATTTACAGTGCCTTTAGCGTAACACCTGCCAGAAGCATTGAGCACACTTCCAAGAAGCCAACTTTTTAGTGCTGCCTTGGGCCTGCATTGCTTTCTCTAGATGCAGCTTACAAGATCGGTGCCGATGCTGCAGTTTCTATGCTGCGCTCCTCTCTAGCAATGCACAGTGGCCCACACACCAAGAAATTCTGAAGGAAGAACTGGAATGTGACTTGAGACAAAATCTTGAACTGGAGTCTGATCGGCAACATGGCTCTAAAACAGAAACATGAACAACTCCTCCGGGAAGTCACCCAGCTTGTTCAATTCAGAAATCTAGGCCAGTGTTAATGAATCAGAGCAGTGCATTCTTTACATGGAAAAGTCATGTTTATGCCTGTTCCTACCACTGCTAAAGCATGCAGAAATCCTGCAGAAATGAGGCGTGCAAGTTTCAGCTGATTGATTAATGAAGCATGTAAACCGAAAATGTTAACCATTTCAGTGCCGTCTATTATTGCCAGCTTCAATGGGGGCCAGTTTGTTTGTTCAAAAACTGAGGCGTGCTGTATTTACTTTTACTAGAATATTAACTGTTTTCTAAAACTGGTCAAAAATGGAATTTCTGATATTTTGATGATGGTTTTTGTCCCAAATTAGGCCAAAAAGTCAAAATATCCAAACTTTTCACAGAATGAAAAATTCAGAAAAATTTCTGTTATAGAGGTCGAACCATTTGGTTTCAACATTTTCAATCGAAACAAACATTTTGACATTCCCTAATTGAAATGTTTCATTTCAGTTTGCCAACCTGAATTGAAAACAGTTTATTTCGGGTCAGGTTGATGTTAATCTCTGTGTCCATCCAAGCCTCTGCAGTGTTTCATGGGAATTGTAGTTTCAAGTCAATCCAAAATAAAACATTTCATTTAGGTTTTCTCCATGGAAATTTTACCAAAATTAGTGTCTTTTTCCCCCTTTGCAGAACATTTTGATTTTGACTAAACTTGTTTATTTCAACAGAAAAATATTTGGTTAGAAATTTTTTGACCAGCCCTAGTATTTTTCATGCCTGGAATAGATGGGTTGCCTAATAGGAGTGGATTTATAACTAAAGGCTGAACAAAAATTCTGCTGAAAACCTTGAAAACAACATGGTCATTCAGACAAGAGGTTTCCTTTCTGCAAATGCTCAGGGCAGGTTTCCTGTATTCTGCCTGGAATCAACGGTATTTTTTAAAAGATGGATAAATACCATCTCTTCTTTTCTTCAGCAGCCTAATTTCCCATTAGCCATGATATTGTGCTCACAGAGAATGATAACACTGGTGTACAGGACAGTATTTTACAGAATTGTCATGTCAGAAGGCCTATAGAATTACATTGCTAAGGTAGCTGGAATATGGTGCAAATGAACATGTTCTTGGGTAGCTGATACCCAGTGGCTCTTTCCTTTTCTGGAAACTAATGACTGCATCTGTGATTTAGCAGCAGTAACTTTTGTACCATTCTTATTTTTAGTGATGATAACACAAGAAAAGATTTAAAGGCACTGCCTGCCTTTCCTACCAAGACATTGCAGGAACATCCCTCACTTGCTTACTGGTAAGCTCCTCACTAGTATAGAAATGTAAATATTAGTAGCAATTAGTGGCCATTACTAGGTCAGTTTTGCACACTGTTTGTAAAGGTTGTAGCATGTGTTATAAATGGGTTTGATCCCAAGTCCTGTATCTAAACACGTCCAGCCTTTAGAGGTCCTGAATCCAAACCCAGTTCTGGATCTAAATGTGTTTGTTAGCCCCTACCTTTGTGACGGGGGTTAAACAAAATCTCTGGATCTGAACATCACCAAGCTTGAGGGAGACTTGAAATCCAAACTCCAGACCAGCTCTGAATTTTGCAAATGGCACCCATTGTTTATAGCAGGGTGAATCAAAACAATTCTCCAGGCCTGGGGGTGTCTGAAATGCAGAGCCAGATACAGTTTTGTGCCTGGAGTCCATCTCTAGCATGTGTCCTTAGGTAAGAAATACAGCTCAGCATTTGGGTTGTGAAGAAACAGTATTAAACAATAAGATACTTTTATGTTGTAATGGATCCCCTTTATGCAGGTACAGTATCGCCTGCTTTATTTCATTTCCAGGCTCTAACTTATGCTTTTCTCATTTTACCACTCATTTACCATTTTACCATTAGAAGGATTCATTTTTTTCCCTATTAAATGCTATGCAACTAAATCACTTGGCCTGTTTTTCATTTGTCTTCAAGAGTGATAGAGGTCCAAATGCGTATTTTGTTTCTAATTCCAGCAGAACAAAATGTAGACACACATGATGGAGTGACGATGGTATAGGTCGTCTATAGGTTCATTTGTTACATGGCTGAGAATAAAAATAACCTGTACGAATATGTAGGAATTAACACATCCATTATAACTTTTCTCTGTCTTACATATGCAGCACTAGCCACTGTCTGAAGTTCTGGGTTCTTTAGGCACTAGATATGAATTTATCCAATTAGTGCCATTATTCTACAGCAACATCTGTAACAAAGCTGGTTGATCTGAAATGAGGAGCTAATTAGACTCTGGAACATTGGATGCCGTAGTAAGGATTAGACAGAAGGTTCCATTCTGCATAATGAAGGATGGAACTGGAGTCATTATGGAACTGAAACTACTGGGAAATGTTCAATGAAGCACCTTTGGTGCATGCTGAGCATGGGTTTGAATATCATCAAAAGTTACTGCATGTAAAAAAAAAAAATCACTGAGCTCTGAATTGATTTTGTGCTTGTTTTGCAGTGAGGACAGAGTAATTGAACATTATATAAAAATTAAAGGTCTGACCAGAGGACAAGCTATTGTTCAGTGAGTGTATCGCTTATTTAATTGGGGGGTATTTTTGAAATACTTTCTGTTGATACGTGGGAATGATGCTGTTCTTGTAGTCATTCGTTGTGGACTTTTACCATTCATATCTGTAGCAATGACATTTTTGATTGATATTGTTTAATACAAACAGCAAATTTACATTAACCCGTGTCTTAAATTTTGCATTTCACAAGTCCCTAGTTAAGGTTTTACCTCCTTTAAATATTTTCGATATGCAAAAAATGATTATGGCCTCATTTTAATACCAGTACCAGAGGGATTGCCTCCAAGCTTCGTTTGCTAACCGTTAATTTTTACCCCAATATCTGAAGGAGGATGTTGCCTTAAGTTGTGTAAGGATAACAAATATATTTATTGTTTTAAAATGGTTTGAATTTGGTTTTCAAAAGGTGAGGGACTTAGGGGCTATTCCAAAGCCAATTGAAGTCAACGGCTTCCCATTGCTGAGCTTTATTTCAGAACCTAAAAGCACTGAGTGGAGGCGAATATAGTATAAAGTGTAATATGCCCAAATGTTTGAGAAGAGCTACATAGTTATATGAAGTAGACAGCATGCAAGTTTCCCCACACCGTTCTCTGACTGCACCTCTCTCCTACCCAGTTAAAATCCTGCTATTAAGTCCTAGGACTCTTTTAAGTAGGAATGCAGAATAAATTATCTTTTCAGAGGTTCACTAATCCATTGAATCACCAATGTATTGAATCATCTAGACCCTTAATGACATAATTGTATTAATATGACTACTTCAAACCACTTCTTTTTTGATGTTACCATAACTCTCCTTCTCATTTTGCCAAGTCACCAGAATTAAATAAGTGTAGGCAGCTCTTTCCTTGCAACATTCTGTCTTGGATGGTTTAGACACAACAAATCCTGCATCTTGGCAGGGGGTTAGACTAGATGACCCTTGAGGTCCCTTCTAACCCTATGGTTCTATGATTCTAACATTTCAGAAAAGACCTTTCAACATGTAGTTTTAGTCTCAGCTTCCTCAACTCTTGATAAGAGGAATCACGGGGAACAGTTACTTTATTTTTCAAAAATTTGTTGCATGTGCACAGAAATTTTGCCATCAACTTCAAGTGGGCCAGAATTTCACCTCTGTTCCCAATGGAGGGTGCTGAGCCCGTCACTTAATGTGCAAAAGCTAAATGGCTTGATCTCAATGCATATGTAAAAGAGGATATGTTAAGAGGCATTATTCTCTCTAGAGCAACTCATCAGATGCACTGTAAATCTGTCTACAGGTACATGAAAGTGGTAGAAGTTCTGCCTACATATGGAGTCCATTACTATGGAGTAAAGGTTAGTGATTGTTCATAGATAACATGATTACATTCTTGAAGGAACGGTTTCACTGTACAACATCTGCCAGTCAATATTAAAAACTGGACTTCTGAGTCATATTTTTTCAGTGTTCTTAGAGAACTGTTTTGTTGTTGGTGCACTGCAAATCATTTACAGAGAAGGCAGAAGGGAATCTTTGTTTAAAAAAAAAAGACCCCTGTAATCCTCTCATCCTAATTAAACTGGATATCACTTCTAGCTTTTAAGCAGTTACATTTCTCCAGAGGCCCGGTGCATTGTTAATCAAGATTAGAAAAATGTAACCGAGAAAAGACTAAGGGTACATCTATGCTGTAGCCAGCGGTGTGGTTTACAGCTCATGCAGACACACATGTGCTAATTGTACTTTACCTAGCTCACTAAAAGTAGCAGTAAGAACACAGTTGCATGGGCTTAAGCATTGGCTGCAGAATTGAATACATACCAAGGGGGTCAGGCAGGCCTGTGCAGCCCACACCATCTCACCCTCAGAGCTATTTTAGCTTAGGGTTAGCGCAGGTACCTCTACATCAGCTGCAGAACATACCCCTAGCTGCAGTGTAAATGCACCCTTGTAATTAGTGAAATCCTGCTGCCATTACCACTCTCAGCATTCTCTTCCTTCACAGCCCCATAACATTTGAAGCACTTTGTTAAAATTGAACAAAATTATGCTAACAGAATTTCTATAGAACTGAAAAGTTTTTTGAGGCGGGGACGGGAATAGTTTAATAACTAGTCGATACACTGGAAACAAATTCTGGATAAATGGGCAAAGCATGAGCCAAAAAAAAGGGGGGGGCTTTATTGCATATAAGGGTGTCTATCCAGCAGGGATCATGGTCTCTAACTACGGTGTATTGAGTGAGGAGTATTGGACATAGTCTTCTGTTCCCTTTCTGCATTTATTTGTTTATTTATTGTGCAATGCATCTGTACTGTGTACACGGCCTTTGGCCACACCCTCTGCTGCCCTACGTCCTTCCCTCCCCGCGGTCCCACTTGCAGTGATCTCCGCCCACATGTTGCAACGTCTCTACTGCTTTTTGCCCACTTGCGCAGCCAACAGACAGCTTCCCTTTTTCCTTCGCTCCGTCTGAGATGGCAATGGCAGAGCCCTTTCATCACAGTCTCACTGCTTGAGTACAGGTTTGTTTGCAAAGTCCTCCTGTGTTCCTAACCCGCTGATACTTGTCACAGAATGAAATTGGTAAATACTATATAATCTTTGAGGCTCTTAACTCCTCATTAGATCTTGGTTCTTGTGTTCTTCCATTTTATAGGATAAACAAGGAATCCCGTGGTGGCTTGGCATCAGTTATAAAGGAATAGGACAGTACGACTTACAAGACAAAGTCAAGCCTCGAAAAGTAAGTTGTTTTTTTGCCATGTCAAAATACAGCTTTTTTTTTTTTTTTTTAAGCCATAGCTAGTTAGAGTCCTGAGGAAAATGAAAGCTTTAGACACCATGAATTCCGGAAAACTGAAGGGGAAGACATGCTTCCTCTCCAGCAGATAGACAGTGCAAACTCTTAATGTGCAGTACAAAAGTTTGGTTCACAGGTGCTTCTAATGAGTTTGATGGTCTCAGTGCATTCGCTACTGGACTTTTAACAACCTCACTAGGTCATCCCACAGTATGAAGCAATTTGGTGTAGCTGGGGGGTCTCTGCTTTACATGGGTTCAGAGTTATTGGTCCTGGCTTTAGTTTTTCCTCAAGCAGAATCTCCATTGACGTACGTGTGTGTGAGAGAGAGAGAGAGATGATCAGTGGATCAGGCCATAAGATCAGTCCAGTGTCTCATATGGGTGAGATGCTGGTTGAATCCTTGGTGAAGCTGCAGGCCAGTCAATGCAACTGCTGATTCCCAGGATGTGTGTAACTGTAGGCGGTGGGTTGAGAACATGTGCTTGAATATCCGAGGCTGCTCTTTCCTCCTCATCCCCCTCTGCGTATTTGAGTAATTCCTGCCAATAATCTCAGGTACCGAAGCACAGGGCCCTGTATTCCCTCGCTGGCTCCCTACAAGTCATCTATCAGCGCACCCTCACAGGCCCCTCTGCTGGCAAGCTGTCCTCCCGCCCAAGCACGTGATGTGCGCGGGAACTATTCCAGCTCAACAACTGATTAAGTCCCATTCAGAGCTTGGAATGAGCCCTGGAGGTCTTTGGAGAACTGGTTTCCTAGAATGGGTGGAGGAGGTTTCGTCACGTGTGCAAGTTGTCCTGTGGGGGGGAATACACCTGGTTTCTCTCTTGTAGCCGTGTCTCCTCTGTCCCCATGCAGAACTGGTTTTCTGATGTGCTTCCTGCCCCCAGGCTTTGGGCAGTAGCTCACAGGAGCGTGCGTGCTGCCAGCAGTCACTTCAGATCGGTTTAGATCATTGTGCGCTTGTCCAGGAGATGGAAAGTTACACAGGAGGAGTGAGCCTGTGGAACAAAATTGGCGGGCACATATTCTGGATGAGCTTCTAGAAACATGGCTATAGGAAAGTGTGAGATCCACTAGTAGCAATTCAACGTGCTAATAAGACCCACACTGTGTCACTGTCCTCTCCCTTTTGACAGTCAGCTACTGATTGATTCCTTTTCTTGAGCTAACTTGTCACCAAGATCAATCTCTTAAATTTCTCTCTTGTTCTATCCAGTGAAAGGCCTTTCTTTAGTCCCAGGACTTTCTGCTGTTCACATACCACAGTGACAGAGTAGGTTTGATTTGGGTGTAAGATTATAAAATAGCCAAGACTGGTAAAAGATCAAATCAACACAGATTCACAAGGATGACCATGCCTGATGTACTCCCAAGCATTGGCTGAGTACAGATAGTACATTAGTAAATGGGTCGGCAAGTGGAGGTTAGGAATCTCATCCTCTGGGCACCCCTCGGCATTGTTGCAAACACTTGCAACACCATGGTAGATGGGGCCAGTCATGTCCAGCACCCAGGGCAAGAAAGTGTGCGTGCAGCTGAACCAGTTCTCAGTTTAATTCCTTTTGTACCTATGGGCTTACCGTTCTCAACACCAGCTGGGCAGCTTGGGAAACTCCATGTTCTTTAAGGTTGCCAGGGCCCAAATGCCAACAGTCACATCTTGCCACCATTACACCTGTGTCACTCCCTCTAAAGTCAATGGGAGTTTTGTGTACAAATCGGTGCCAGGCTTTATAATGGAAATGTTTGCAGACCATTCACAGCAGTGCCATTTGGGTGCCTTGCAGTAATTTTAACTACCCAGTTTGGAGTACAGAACAAAGAGGGAGGAGAAGCATCAAGGTCGTCAGAAAGTCTGATGCCAATAGGCTGTTTGAAACAGTGACTTAGTTTAACACAAGAGGTCATGGACCAACATTGAGGAAGAAATTAATGTGCAAACATTACACAAAGGGTGGTTCCGGGTTTGGAATATGAAACAAACTGCTAAAGTTAGCAGTGAGAGTAGTAATTAGGGAGCTCAGTTTCAAGGGAGAAAGGGATACATAAGGAAATAGAGGTGATCGGATACTGACTAGATTTGGGGGTTAAGATATATTGCAGAACTGTTCATCTTCACACAGAAGAGGTGCAGGGCATTTGCTCCGGTTGAATTACATTCACACTCCGTGTCGGCCTCTGCCATTTGCTTTTGGCTAGAAATAGTCAGTGTAAATTCATTTTTATTAAGTTTTCAAATCAGTGAATATATGGGAAGATCTATCCAGAGGGAGAGGAGTCTGTGTGGCTCATCTAAATGTCTGTCTAAATCTGTGGATACTCCGCACCACATCCAGCAAATATGATCATCTTTCCAGACAGTGGGGGAGAGGGATGAGCCATGTAGCATGTAGACTCTACCTTTCTGCACTGAAATGCCGATAGCATTTGATTTTCAGGAAATTTCTTGCTTTGCCCTTCTGAATGGAGCCAGGCTGGCAATAGCCCAGATGGCAGGCCCTGCACAAGAATTATCCTGCTGTTTGTCTCATGGATCAAAAGTCCTCTGCTACATATCCTTAACCAGTTGGGAAGGAGTTAAGGGAATCCCTATTGTGATCTACCCACCAAGATAGAGACCTTAAAAAGTGAATGTGTGTTTGATTAGCAGAGTAAGAGAGAGATGCCATGTTAAAAGGTAACCAACAGCAAGCTGGTTTTCCTGTTTTTAAATGTATGTGGGCTTGTCTACACTTACCGGGGGATCCACTAGCGGCGATCGATGCATCGACGGTCGATTTAGTGGGTCTAGTGAAGACCCGCTATATCGACTGCAGATCGCTCTCCCATCGACTCCTGTACTCCACCGAATCGAGAAGAGTAAGGGGAGTCGACAGGAGACACTCTCCCATCGACATCGTGTAGTATGGACCCTGCGGTAAGTAGATCTAAGTTATGTCGATTTGAGTTACGCTATTCACGTAACTAATTGCTTTGCTTAGCTCGAATTTCCCCTGTAGTGTAGACAAGACCTACGATTGTTTGGTGTACAAACATCTACAGATACTTGCTGGGGCTGGAAAGCTTCTGAGGTTTCAGGTCTGGCACTTTTAGCAGGAGTCTACATTGTTATCCCCAGCGTGCTGGCTAAGTCCCAACACAGTAATTGAATGCTGCCTATTCCTGTACTCCACATTCTGTAAAGGCTACTGCTATTGATGGCTGCCTTTTTTTTATTTAATATTGTTTTCCATTGATAACATGCACTCATCAGAAACTCTCCAATTAAAAAACACATTAACTTGTAGACCCACTCGGATTGACACAATACCAACGAAAGGACAATGAAAAACCCTCCTCCTTAAATATAGGAATCTCAGGCCACCCAAATAGCTCTAGGCAGAAAAGGCCATGTGTAAATACATGAGCCCTACTGCATACTGAAGGTCAATAGACTGGATCAGCAAGGCGAGTGAGATCCAGAGTTAAGAGCCCCTCACTGAAAGCACCTTCTGAAACAAAAATGGATGAAATAATCTCTACATATTTAATCTGCAGTCTGGCCAACGCTTATGCCTGTAATGTTACCCATGTGAGCAGTCCCATAAAGCGGGCTACCCTTTTGCACGAGTGTTGACCTGGCCAGAACCATAGTTTGTCATCAAGGGCCCAGTCTTCATGTGAGCAGTCCTGTTAAAGTTAATGGGACTGTTCCTGAAGGAATGCCTCATCTGAGGAAGGCTTTCCAGCCCCACCAACTATCCTGTTTCTTCACACACACGCACACCCACATGTCAGTTACTACCGATATATTGATTATGATTGGAAGTAGTTTGAAGCTAAAATGGTCCCTTCTCTTAAAAGCCCGTCTTGCCCCACTGAAGTTAGTGACAGTTTTGTCACTGGCTGCAGGGGGAGCTGAGGGAATCACTCTGCTCCTGTGCTGCGATATGCTGACAATGGACAAGTGGGGTTTGGTTGTTTGCAGGGCCGGCTCCAGGGTTTTTGCCACCCCAAGCAGCAAAAAAAAAAAAAAGAAGAAAAAAAAAAAGCTGTGATCGCGATCAGCTCTACGCCGCCACTTCAGTCTTCGGCGGCAATTCGGCAGCTGGTCCTTCCCTCCGAGAGGGACTGAGGGACCCGCCGCCGAATTGCCGCCGAAGAGCCGGACGTGCCGCCCCTCTCCGTTGGCCGCCCCAAGCACCTGCTTGCTGGGCTGGTGCCTGGAGCCGGCCCTGGTGGTTTGTTTTTTTAAAAGTATCGTTCTTGCTGTCATCTCTGAAGACCAAGGCAATTTTCACGAATGAGAGGCAATGGACTCCATATTGGCTACACACTATAGTGTCCGTATGACTCAGGTGATAAGTGCTCTGGAACATAAGATCATTAGGACATACAATGCATGGCTTCAGAACCCACATCCAGGTTTAAACTCATGCCCAGGATTAATGCTGCTGTCCTATTATGGCAGTGGTCTCCAAACTTTTTTGATTGCGCACCCATATCAGTAAAAAAATTTTGAGCATGCAACCCCTGCTGCGCCGGCTCTACCAAAAAAAAAAAAGCTGCTCGGACTTCCGCCTGAACTGTCGAAGCAAAAAAAACAACAAAAAACGCTCCTCCTGCCGCGCACCCCCCAAGGATCCTCTTGCGCACCCCCTGGGGTGTGTGCACCCCACTTTGGAGACCACTGTATTATGGTACCAGCCTCTCTTCAGTTCATATGGTAAAGTAAGGTGCATTCTGCTCATCTTTGTTGATTGTCCAGATGTTATTTAAGATGTTGTTCCCATTCCAGAATCCTTGTTGAATAGATTAAGCGAGAACACTGGTATCCTGGCCAGCGTTCCTTTTCTAAATAAAACAGGTTTTAATGTCCAAAGCCCTATGCGCCCATTTAGTATACAGGATGAATCTTCATTTGCCTACAACAACATCCAGCTTATTAATATGTAAAGTGGTTTGGGCTGCCTTTGTGTCTGAAAATGAATCTAGATTCCATTATGTGCTGTAATAAACCACTGTATGGTGATCAAATGAGAACGGAAATTTGAAAAGATAATAGCAACATTAGTCAAAAAGTAAGTAAGTTCAGCTAAGTTTTCTCCTGCTCTGTCCTATTCCTGTATTCAAGTTACAGTACTTAATGTAGTCCTAATGCCTAAATAGAAAAAATGAATCTAATTATGGAGTTGTATTAAAGCTACAGATATTTCAATATCAATTTCCTTCACCACACGATAGCATTGTTAAAGCATACTAGCTTTGAAAATGGATAATGCTTATCATAGGTATTTACAAAATGAAGTAAAAGGTATCTAAATCTTGATGCTTCACGTTTTCTCTTATAGAACTATTTCTTAATATACATTTTCTGTCCTGCATTGTTCAGCTGTTCAGAATACAATAGTATTGGCACTGAATTCTCAGCAGGCTATTCTAATTATGCAAAGATCCCATTTGCTTTGTGTGTTTCTCACCCAGGGGAAGCCTTTGATTTAGAATCCAGATACTGACTGAAAGTAAACACAGAGCTTTAATAAGACTATTCTATGAAAAGCAGTGACTTCCAGATGCAGACTGTTGTTTGAGCTTCAGCCCTCTAAGGACACACTTGTTTTATGTTGGTTTGCTTGGTTGTTGCAAAATTTCTGTGGATTTTACCGGGAGGGTAAAACAAGTGAGACCATGGTTTGATTTTCTGAGACATTAGAAAAAATACTTCATCGGTAGAAAAAGTTCTGTAAATCTCTCCTTCTGACTAAGGGTTTAATATACAGAAACTCACTCTCCCTGAGTTACCAGCACAACATTAGTTATAAAACCCAATGTCCAATTGTAGGATCCCATCTGGTGAATACGGTTGGAGAAGGATATTAATTCTCATGTGCACACACAAACTACTTTGAATATGTTTTCTGATTTTCTTTTGAAAGGAGAAAACATGTACCAGCAGATGAGATGCTTAAAACAAAAAGGATGTAATCGGCACATTCCATGCACCACTGACCTGTGCAAATGATCACTTACAGTGTATTAAAAACCAAAGAGCCTAAGGATTCCAGCCTCCGTAATTGTGAGGATAATATGGTTCTGGCCAAGTCCAATAAAAATGTCCTCAGCTCAGCCCCAGAATTATACTGTGCACCTTGTTATTCAATAGCTGTGCTTGGCCGAACTAATCACAGAGCTCTCAAAGCTAGAAGTTCTATGTTTTGAGTCTTCAGATTTTCACTCCCCATTAAGATGATCTGGGGAATCACCCAGCCATTTTCTTGAAGAAAGCTATAGGCAGAAAAGACTGATAGGGTGCATTAAGTAAATTGCCTCCTAGAAACTTCTGGTAAATATTTCTCCCCCAAAATGGGCTCTCGCCACAACGTCCAGCATGCCTGGAACATTGCCATCAGCCTTGTATAGAAAATGTTCAAGTAAATTTGCTTTTCTTCAGCACTTCGGGCCTGATTGACCACTCTATTATTTCAGGGTTTTTCTGCAATTAATATGTCTCATTGCTTCCTTATACTCCCCCATCTGTCTGTATCCACCTGTTGTCTCTCATCTTATACTTGGATTGTAAGCCGTGTGATGGAGTGCTGAGAGATGGACCCTGGTTCCTGTGAGGAGGCCTAATTGGCCAGGGGTGTGCCTGATTACCAGGCCAGACTGGGGTAAGGAAGTTAATCAACTAATTAGCCAATAAACAGGCAAGAGGTTTAAAAAGAGGAAAGGAAAAACAGGAAGGAAATGCTTAAAAAAGGAATGGGGTGGGGTGGAGAGAGAGAGAGAAAAGGTGAGTGAAAGGCTAGAAGAGGCTGACAAGGTGAGTTCTCTGAGTAGACGCCCCTCAGGTCCTACCCCACTTTGGAGAAGGGACCAGAAAGCTGGAAAACAGTGCCAAGGTGGATGTCCCGATATGCACTGGTGGAGGTATTGAGACAAGCAAGAAGGTCTCAGAGCGGCCTCTGTTTTTGGAAAGGGGCAGGCATGTGATAGGCATGCCCTGTCACACAGGGAATGTCTTTGTTTTGAGTTTGTACAGTGCCTAGCACACTGAAGTCCTGGTTCAGGTCTGGGGTTCCAAAGTGCTACCATGATAGAAATAAACCATTAATAATAAATAAAAAAGTAGTCCAATAAAAGCACAAGTCTAGGGTGTGATTCACCATCATGCTATCTCAGTTTTAATCCAAGTACCACTGGCACTTCTTGAAGTCTGGATCTGTTTCAGAAATAATAGCAGAAGATCTAGTGGAGAGTTTCTTCTAACTTTTCATAGTAATAAATCAGTTATATGACTTTTAAAGGTTTCTTTCAAGCAAATATTTCTGCCAAGAAAATGTAATGTTTGCTGAGGATGATGTTAATCCATTTGTTTTACCATGCAATTGCATCCATTCTTCTGATGAAGTTTCTTACAGAGAAAAATAAAATTAACAATTGTATACAATGATTTCATTTTCTCCAAAGCTGTATAGCACAGTCTGGTTGCGTGAATCATTGGCTGACGTACACATGTTCTACAACATCCCTAATTTTAGTTGCTTCATCACAGTCTGCTTTGCATTTAAGTGACTATCAAATATTGCCAAAAACGACCGCTTCCCTTGCAAAGGCATCACTTCCTTTAAATTGGTACAACAGTGTGGTCTATAATCAGAGTTTTTCCGGATCAGAAATGACCACCTCTCTCATAGAGCCTCTACCCAGCATCTTCATTATATGAAAAGTTTCCTTTAGAAGCTTCAGTGGACAAATGATTGTAACCCACACAAGTGCATGCACAATGAGCCAGACTCTGCCCAGTCATAAGCAGGCATAAATCGACTGCAGTTGTGTTTTCCACCAGGGTACACAAAGGCTGATTCTTTCTCCTTCCCTCCCTCTCTGTTTCCCACCTGTTGAGGCTACATGGCTGATTTAGATTAAGCACATTTCTCTTGAACTAACCCTAACTTTTATGAGTTTATGGCTTATTGCATTACCTGTATAGTAGAACCTTAGAGGTATGAACACCATAGGAATGGGGGTTGTTCATAACTCTGAAATGTTTGTAACTCTGAACAAAACATTATGGTTGTTTTTCAAAAGTTTACAACTGAACATTGACTTAATACAGTTTTGAAACTTTACTGTGTAGAAGGAAAATGCTTATGCTACTTTCCCTTTATTTTTTTAAAATTTTTAACACTAAATTTGCTTTTATTTTTTGTTGTATTTGTTTGGGGGGGGGAGGGGGTTGTTTTTTGTTTTGGTCTCTGCTGCTGCCTGACTGTGTACTTCCGGTTCCAAATAAGGTATGTGGTTGACTGGTCAGTTTGTAACTCTGGTGTTGGTAACTCTGAAGTTCTACTGTATGTAACTCCTCCCTCGGTCTTACGGCACATTTCCCCCTGAGCATTTAGCCAGCTCAGAAAAGATCTGTCCTACAAACAAAGCCCCAGAGTTCAGCTCCAGATCTGAATATGAATTTTGCGGCTATTTCTCATTTGTTACCATAAATTTCCCTGAAGTAGGAAAATCAGGTTTAGATTGTAAGCTCTTAGAGGCAGAGACTGTCTTTTTGTTCTGTGTCTATACAACACATTCGGGTCCTGCTAAATTACTTATGGGTGCTACTGCTATAGAAATAATACAGTAGAGTAGTTTTGTATGAACAACCTGGAGAGCCCATCTGCCTGATATGGGGCTTCATACAAAGAAGAATCTAATGAATGGTATATTTCTGTATAGGATTATTGTTTCATAATATGTCCTGATGATTCTGTGATGTTTTTCATATATACCTAGGATATGTTTGATTATTAGAAATACAGGTAGTTGGGTTTGTGATGAGTGGGAGAACCGCATGGTGAATTGCCTGCCTGGTGCGAAGGTTGCGGATCGATTGAGACATCTAGATAGACATCTATGCAATGCTGGGGAGGAGCTGGTGGTTGTGGTACATGTAGCTACCAGTGACATAGGGAACTGTAGGAGAGAGGTCCTAGAGGCCAAATTTAGGCTGCTAGGTAGGAGATTAAAGTCCAGGACCTCCATGTTAGCATTCTCTGAAATGCTTCCAGTTCCATGTGCAGGGCCAGTTAGACAGGCAGAACGGCAGGGTCTCAATGCATGGACAAGAGGATGGTGTAGGGAGGAGGGGTTTAGGTTTATTAGGAACTGGGGAGCCTTTTGGGAAAGGAGGAAGGATGGGCTCCACCTAAACCAAAATGGAACCAGATTGTTGGCATCATAGGCGCCGACTCCTATGATGCACCCACCGGCAGCCAAGCTCTCCACCCCGCGCCCACGTCACCTCCTCCTCCGCCTCCTCCCCTGAGCGTGCCGCGTCCCCGCTCCTCCACCTCCCTCCCAGCGCTTGCCGCCGTCAAACAGCTGTTTGGTGGGGTAGCAAGCTCTGGGAGGGAGGGGGAGGAGCGGGAACGTGGCGCGCTCAGGGGAGGAGGTGGGGCCAGGGAGGGGATTTGGGGAAGGAGTCGGAATAGGGGCAGGGAAGGGGCAGGGACTTTGGGGAAGGGGTTGGAATGGGGGTGGGGCAGGGGCAGGAGGGGGCGGGGCAGGGGTGGAGTCGGGGCAGGGCCGCGGATAGAGGGGGATCAAGAACCCACCAGCACAAGCAGAACTCGGCGCCTATGGTTGGCATGTAAAATTTAAAAGGTTGTAGAGGAGTTATTAAACTAATGGCTGGGGGACAGATGCAGAAGAGCACATGGTGTGCACAGCCATTCCTTAGGGGATTTATTAAAGGGAATACTCTGTATCCTCGTAAAGAGAAGAGGATCGAAGTCGCTAAAGCACAGGTAGGCACAGAAAAGAAACAGTGAAACAAAAAAGAGTCCCATTCAGTTGCGTCACATGAAGACAACTAAATACTGACAAATTTGATAAGTGCTTGTATATAAATGCAAGAAGTCTAAATACTAAGATGAGTGAACATGAGTGCCTGGTATTAAATGAGGATACCCCTTCACATAATACAAGAACCAGGAGTCACCCAATGAAATTAATAGGCAGCAGGTTAAAAACTAACATAAGCAAGTATTTCTTCACACAACGCACAGTCATCCTGTGGAACTGGTGGCCAGGGAAGTTGTGAAGGCCAAAAGTATCACCAGGTTCAAAAAAGAATTAGATAAGTTTGTGGATGAGAGGTCCATCAATGGCTATTAACCAAGATGGTCAAGGATGCACTCCCATGCTCTGGGCATCCCTAAATCTCCAACTGTTGGAAGCTGGGCCTCGATGACGGGAATACTTGCACTGTTCTGCTCATTCCCTCTGAAGCATCTGGCACTGGCCACTTTCAGACAGGAGACAGGGGTCCTGTCTGACCCAATTATGTCCAGCCTTATGTTCTTAATATTCTTACTTCTCCTACTCACTTTCAGTTAAGTGTTTTTCTTTTCTGCCTTGTAACATAGACTGATGAATGTAACCCGGTTTAGAATGATATAGAAATGCAGGTATGTTAAAAATAGACCCAAAGAAATCCTTCGGGTGTTGCTGTTGATAAGTGAAGTCCTGCTTAGTGCTTATGAACAATTAGCCATTGCTAACTAGCTTTGCATCTCTGAGGATCTTCTCAGGTCTTTAACAAACCATTACAGGGCCAAATTCTGCACTTTGAACCACACATATGTCTCCCATTGCTTAATGGGGGTCTTGAATGATCTAAGTGGATGGAGAAGAGTTTTTATAAACACTTCTTATCTCAGGTGCATGTACCAGGAGCAAGGCACTTTAAACAGATTGCAAAATGTTTGCAAAAACATTTTAATTATTTCTAATTGGTCTTCCTGCCTTCAAAAGCCAGTATGAAGTTCCCAGATTGGTTTGCGACTCTTTCCATTTTGCTATATGTATATTTTAGGAAAGGTGAAAATGTAGGTAGGATTGTACAGAGTTAGGTCAGGTATAGTGGGGAAAGGATTTATGAAGTGGGAGTTTATTGGAGTATAGACCTCTGGATTTGGCCCCTGATCTGGAAAAACTTATTTGTAAGCCATTTGTACAAGTCTGTTTCACTCCCTTTGATTTTTCTCCAGTCCTCAGTGGCCTTTCTTTTCCTGGCCATCCCTTATGGCCTGTCTCTACTGCTTTAAAAAAAACAATGAAACACCTTATTTTACTCATCAGTAATTGAAGATAATTAGATTTTATTTGCTTATTTATTTTTGAGTTCCTCTATATAAATATTATTTGCCCACCCTTATTCCGTGATTACCTAGACAGTCATGTGTCTTTCTAAAAGGACAGTATGGCATCATAGTTAGCTTTATTTAAACCATTTCAGATTAAAAGCTATTGGAAAACTGTGTGTGTGTTAAATATGCATACAGAAAATTCAGAAAAGTGATGGTTTTGGAGAGAAAAAGCTTTAGGTAGCTAAGTTTTTCTGACCCTAGGAGAGTATATTGTTTAGTCATATGAGTTATTAACGAACAGGATATTATTTCTTAGTTGTTATTTGAAAATATGATATGCTGTAACTACATATCATGAACCCACAGATCCCTGGTACAGCAAACTGTAGCCTTCAAAACAGTTATTGATTTTCAGCATTTCTCATGTCAATAGATGCAGCATAAAGCAAGTACAGCAAAAGTCATATGCAAGCATAAACTTCTCAACATATCTATTAGTGCATGCTACAGAAACATGTCAAATGCGTATAGATTATGAACTACTAGGAACTACTGTTCTCAACAATATTTGCTACTTGTTTGGTCATACAGGCGCATAATAAAAAATGCATATTGCTATTACAACATATGAGTGTTAAGAGTGATGCACAAAAAGCAGTGAAATGACTTTGGTGCTGTATCTCAGATCGCTGATATGGAGTGCATATTATTAACACACTTTTACAGTACATGTGGCAATGGCTCTAGTAAAGCCAAATACTGTGTGGTATGAACTTTCACTGTAATGTTACTATAACACAGGGACTTCACATTGAATTTAGTACTTCTGAAAGCACTCAACACACAACCTCTACACACACCAATGGCTGTACAATAACGCCAATAATAATACTGCAATACTTAAAATTTTCAACTTCAAAGTACTTTCTTAACTGAGGCTATGTCTACACTACCCGCCTGAATCGGCGGGTAGAAATCGATCTCTCGGGGATCGAATTATCGCGTCTCGTCGGGATGCGACATTCGATCCCCGAATCGACGCTTGTACTCCACCAGCGGAGGTAGGAGTAAGCGCCATCGACGGGGGAGCCGCAGAGGTCGATTTGCCGCCGTCCTCACAGCGGGGTAAGTCGGCTCCGATACGTCGAATTCAGCTACGCGAATAATTTGCGTATCTTAAATCGACACCCCCCCCCCGTAGTGAGGACGTAGCCTGATTAACCCTTAAACACCTTTGGGCGATAGGTGCATTAAGTATTTACAGAGTAGTAAGTGGAGACACAGACAGATCAAGTGAATTAACACGAAACAGAAAGGCAGTCAGTAGCAGAATTAGGAGCTCCTGGCTTACAGACTTGATGTCTAAACTGCAACTCTCTTTCTGCACTAAATAGAAGAAATGCTGTAACTTTTAATTCCTGCATGCTGGCTGATCTTAGCGCTCAATATCCAGACCGTTTAAAATGAGCAAACACACTTGGAAATATGGGGACAGGGGAAAAGGTCAAGCCCTCGTGACTGACTAACAATGTAAACTGCCCATGCCATCTCTGAAATGAGCTAAATAACGAACTCCATGCCCCACGGCTGTCTCACCAGAACTTCTCACTAGCCCTACAATCCATTTATAAATGCTATTTCTCCATTATGGGAAGACAGAAAAGAGTCTACAAAATTAGTAAATGGCTAAAAGTGTCTTCATATGACACCATTTTACGTAGCGGATTGTCTTTTAATAATAAATATCAATCGGAGACCGAATTCTACAGAATGATAGGGGCAAAAATACCTTGTCCGAGTAATTTTCCCTAATGTGTAACTTACTTACATTTGTGAGCAAGATTAGTAGAGATTTGGCAAAAGATGGGTCAACATACATGAATATAGAAGAATATGACAGATCTCTAGGCTGAAAATCCTACTTTGTGAGATCTGCATATGGGACCTCCTCCCTTCCCCCGCTACATAAAACAGGAATATCGGCCACTTCTGCAGCGCTATCCCACTCACAGAGGCCTCTCCATAGGTCCAGATCCCTTATGCCCCCCACCAACACTACAGAGAATCCTTGTTAAAAATACTGCAGCCCTCACCTCTGTTACCTGTTCGGCTGGGCCTCCCAGAGGCAGTTGTGACTGGGGGACTGGGATCTAGTAGTGTGACTGCAATGGAGCCATGCTGAAAGGAAGTGGGGTGGGGAAGTCGGGCCAGAGGAATTATGGGGTACAGGGCCTTGTGTATAGGATCTTCTCTTTTATGGATTCCTGGGGGTCCTCGAGCTTTGAGGCAGCTCCCACAGCCTTTTCCATAGTGGGGAGGAAAGGAGACAAAGCTCACCCCTCACCAGAAGGCTGTGGGGTTTCCATGAGGGGATCTCTCAGATTTTCTTCTCCAGAGCACAGCAGGAGCTGGTCTGGACCTGGGGGCCCTAACTAGTACAGATATGTTTCAGGGTAGCAGCCGTGTTAGTCTGTATCCGCAAAAATAACAGGAGTACTTGTGGCACCTTAGAGACTAACAAATTTATTAGAGCATAAGCTTTCGTGGGCTACAACCGGGTTGTAGCCCACGAAAGCTTATGCTCTAATAAATTTGTTAGTCTCTAAGGTGCCACAAGTACTCCTGTTATTAGTACAGATATGCTTAACTGCACTAAGCACAGCAGGGTTTGGCAGTCCATTCATTTTCCCCTTCCTCCCCCGGACAATATTTACATTGGAGTTTTATCATGTTTGTTTGTGGGGGCCAGAATCTTTTCTCTGGAGCTTAGAGTCACAGAGGTGAGGGGATTGCACCTTAATCACATGCCAAACCCCATCTTGTTCGCACGGTTTTCTTGTAGAACAGGTTGTCTCTTGATTGTGTCAGTCACTTCGGCTTCCCACACCCTTCAGGTATCCAGGGAGCATTCAGTGTCCTTGCCAAAAAAAAAAAAAAATCCAGGGGAAGTGATAAAGGGGACAGGATTCATCATTAGTCAGTGATAAGACAGAGAGGGAGGCTGTGCGTCAGGGAGCTCTTATTTCAAGCATGCCCGTCGTTTTTTACAGGGTGTGGGACTTGAGCTGATGGGAAGTACAGTTGGAATGTAGCACAACTCTTCCTGTAGAACCTGTTACATTTCAGAGGTGAATGAGGGCCGTGGTAGGATTGTGCATTTGAAGCTGCCACCAGTGATCCTGAATTTGAAGCCACTTCAGTGGAAATCCCCTATGAAGTCTGCAGCGTTCCGCTGTCTTAAAGCATGTCCCTCCTCTGTGAAACTTCCTCCTGTGTTCTGAGTTTAGCTATCTGTGGGGAGAGGGTGGGATTGGGGAGGCGTTGCTGCTGATATAGCTGGTGATGTCAGCAATGTGTCAGCAGTGGGAGTTAAGCCTGTGAAACCAGAGTTACACCTAGGAGGCTGAAATTCAGCAGCAGAGGGAAGCGGAAAGCTGCTTGCTGGGGGAAAGGGGCTGGGGGGGAATGGTATCTTTTCTTTTTTAAACTTCGCTTTTGAAACAATTGGATTATAAACCAAACAAACGAGAAGCAAGATTGCACATTTTTGTGTAACTAGGTAAGTGTGGAGATTCAAGTGTATCATTTTGAGTAGTTCTGTATCCTGGCTATGCTTAGTAAAAATGTTGGTGCAGTATATGACAGCGCATGGACGTTCTTCAGAGAGGAGTAGGGGCATTTGTCTGCTCCTGTATATGTAGTTTCTGGGATACCGTATGTAATAGTGCTGTGGTGCCGCAGAGTTCAAGCTCTCTCTATGCACTGCGTTCTGGGATATTGCATTACTTATATTCTCGGTAGAATGAATTCATTTAGAAAATCCAGCTACTTCTTTATGGCTGGGAGCTTTTTGTGTTAATTTAATACAACAATAAGTAGATTTCCCCTTAAGCAGCACTGTTAAAAACATAACAGTAATCTGCAAATGTGATTGATTCTTTTAACCAAGGGTCATTTCTCATTACAGCATTTTTTAATTGAGCAGAGTTTATTAACAATAAGAAAAGAAAAGTTGTGGCAAAACAGGATTCCGTAGAGTGAAAGGTCACTGAAAGAATCGTCCCATAGTTTTCCACAAACATGTGAACTGGATTATGTTTTATTTATGACCTGGGATACGTGCATTTAAAAATGAAGCAGGACGTAATATTTAGCTTTATGAACCTTGACGTTACTTCATGTTGTGTATGTTTAACAGATGGAGTCTTACAGTGATGTGACATTTGAACTATTACCTAGAGATGAACAGTAATATTATATGTGATGGTGAATGAAATGTTTGATTAATTGGCTAAGAAATTTAAAGCCCAGTTCTGCCTGAAATAGTGACTTTGGAAATATTTGGACTTTGGACTTAGTGATATTCTGGAAGGAGGTGTTTCTTATTCATTGTGTCTTGGTGATTTTCAAAGCAAAGTTGCTCAGTTTGCAAATGAAAAGATTTCTTCCTCTTCCTCCTGCCCCCGCAACTGCAGCCCTGCGCTCAGCCTGGGCTCTGACAGTCTTTCCATCTCAGTAGGAGAGGGTCTGCAGGCTAAATTAAACCTTTGGCTACACCTGTCCCACTCCATTGTCAGATTATGCACTTAGTGACACCTGTGTAACCCCACTGGCATTAACTAGTTTTGCACAGGTGTCACTGCTGAAAATTAAAAAATCATCCCCTTCTGCAGCAAAATTCCACCACAGGGTGAAAGCTATGTTAAGAATGTGCCATGTTGAATGGATGCAAAACCTGCTATATTATCCCCTCAGGTAATGACTGAATGCAGAAGGAGTAGGGTAAGAAGATCCATAGGGAATTCCGACCCCCTGGCTGCAGATCTCAGGGCACTGGTGCAAAATGCCTCCCTGGTTATGCTGTCCTAGACTAGTGATTCCCAAACTTATTACTAAGGCAACTGCATTTTGTCTTTTTTGTGACCCACTCAGGGCCCAAATTTGGGGGGGGGGAGGAAACAAAATCATAGGCCAGCATCTTTCTTCTCCTCCTCCTTCCTCACCCCATCGAGGGAGCACTGACCACCCGCAGCAGCACCCTCTGCACCGGCACCACAACTCTAATCCCAGCCTGGGATGGAGGGGAGGCCCACCCCCCACCAGTGGCTCCTGTCCCTCGGGCCTGGCCTGGCTCCCCACTCTAGGTATTGTGACCTGGCGCGTAGGGTCGCAGCGCTTCTCAAGTTTGGCCCGGCAGCCCTGACGGAGGGATGGCTGGGAGAAACCGGAGTGGTGCTGCAACCCCATGCACCAGGTTGCAATGCCGGGGAGCGGGCAGCAGGGTCCATCCCTGCAGGATAGGAGCCGCCGCTGGCTGGTGACCATGGGAGGAGGCCTCATTCTCCAAACCCCTGTTCCGCACCAGGCCCAGAACCTTCCTGTGACCGACTGGTGGGTTGCAACCCATGACTTGGGAAACGCTGTCCTAGAGAACAGTTCTCTGGTCCCTAGCCGGCGGTTACACATTTCTTTATTAGCTGTATTCCCGTAGCACCTAGGCGCCCCAGTCAGGGACCAGACGCCATTGTGCTAGGTACTGTACAAACTCAGAACAAAAATCTTTCCCTGCCCCAAGGAGCTACAGGCTCAGGAAATGCTTAGAGGAGCGAGATATTTGAAGTTGCTCCTCCCAGACTCTCTTCCAGGGTGCTGTGCAGTCTCTCCCCCACCCCACCCAAAAATCTCTCAAAACCCCAAACCCAGTGGTTGCATTGAGCGTGTGCCAGGACTAGAACATGTCTTTCCCAAAGCTGTTGTTGCTTTGTTACTCCCCTGTGCACTCCACGACTGATTGGAGGAGCAAAGGCCAGAAGGAGAAGAACACATTATTTTACCTCACTTCTGGTGTGCAACGATTTATATTAGCTTCTTCGTTTAATCAGAGTAAAAAGTACTTTAGCACTCCTCCCGAGACAGAAAGTTTGATTAGACACAAACATTTAGCCACAAGATGAAATGTGTTATTGGCAAAGGCAGCTGCTTGCACAATTCAGATCTGCAATTTACAATACACTGTTTATAGCAAACATTGTAAGTTCGCTTTATGGGTCCTTTTTATCTTATAACCAGTGACTTTTGGCACAGTTAATCTTTAGCTGTAGCATGAGCTCCCCTGGGTTTGGTTGGAATGAATAATATGATGGAGGAAAGAGAGCAGTGATTCTTGGGGTGACTGTATTTTGTTTCTTTCTCTCTCCTCATACTCATAGTTATTTCAATGGAAACAGCTGGAAAATCTGTATTTCCGTGAAAAGAAATTTGCTGTGGAAGTTCACGATCCGCGCAGGTGAGACCAGAATGGTGGTGGTTGTAACTGAAAACCTTTAGACATTGGACAGTTAATCCTGGTGTCGACTGAGTTCTCGTTTCATTGAGCTGCAATGGACCAGGATTTCATTGTGACATAAAATTTTGATCTTCCTCTTCGCTTTGAGTTACGGGGCCCAGTCCTCAGGTCCAGGGCAGCAGAACAGGGCTGTATAAGGGCCACCGATCTGGTCTGTGGTTTCCAGTAACTAATGATAAGAAAGTTTCCTGGTAAGGCACAAAAAGGGCCTCAGGAATGATCTGTAATGTGGGGTGAAATTTTGAGGGGTATTTATAACGCTGCTCAGTTTCTCAGATCTGTTTCAAATTGCATATGGGCAGTTCCCAGGCGCGCTCATACTCTGTGGACCTGGTTCTGGTAAGCTCCAGTGGATGCTTATAGACACGCATTGCAGTAGCTGCAGAGGAGAAGTTTTCCTCCTATTTAGCTCCCCTCAGAACCCAGGGAGAGGCAGCTGACTCCACTGGGGCTGGAGTCACAGGGATTGCAGGGCCCATAGGACAGGGGGCATGACTCCCATAAATTCATGTACGTCTCTGGCCCAGCAGTGACTTCCGCCTCTTTAGCCCACAGCCTGTTCGTGGGGGCTGGAGGGAGCACCCAGTCAGAACATGAGTTCACAGTAATGCTGCCCTTCCGTGCACTTGTTTCACAGTCACTTCCATAAAGGACCACAATTTGCCCTGAAGAAATCCCCCTTCTTTCTGTTTCCATCTTCCTTCATCCCTCTCCCCTCCCCCCGTCACACCCCCTTCTCCATCAATGCTGCTTGCACCCAGCAATCTGCTTCCAGCTCCCTTCCATAACTGAAGTGCTGAAAGCTTTGGGATACCCCTCCATTCCCCCTGGCACATCCCGCACCATCTCTCTCATCCCTTCAGGATCCCTCTGCATTCCATTCTCTATTGTAGATTTATAACATGTCCATCCCTTTGCTTCTGATCTCAGCTGCAGGAGCAGCAGCTCCCTCCCTTTGAGCTCACTGTGTTGTAAAAGGAGAGGTTTTATGGCTGTGATTCAGTTCTGTAATAAACAGGGAAAGCATAGCAGCAGCAGACATGATGAGGAAGGATTTTTCTTCAGTAAAGGACGTAGCTCACAGGCTGCGTATTGGGTCTTGCCTGGTTCAGAAAAAGGCAGCTCTTATTTTAAACCGAAAAGGTACCAACCTCAGACTGCATTTCTTTTACCCCTTTAGAATTTCAGTGTCCAGAAGGACCTTTGGACAGAGCGGACTTGTAGTGCAAACCTGGTATGCAAACACTTCCCTGATCAAATCCATCTGGGTAATGGCAATCAGTCAGCACCAGTTTTACTTGGACAGAAAACAAAGCAAAGTAAGTTACCAGACATGTTACCATAAGCAAAAATTTCAACTCCCGTACTTGTACCTACTTCAATGTGCATTGTTCTAGAGATAAACTAGTCATGGAAGAAAGGCTACGAATTGGCTTTGTAGCTGTTATGCGATCTGTTAGATCAAATAACAATGCTATAGCTACATTATTCTGCCTCCAGTTAAGAGCTGTGGAAATGAAATCACAAAATGGGGGAATTATCACAGCTCAATGTTTAATCTACCCTGTGTCTGGCCTCTTTCCCACGTTCATTTTGAACAGGATACAAATAATAAAGGGGTTTTCCTTATGGAGATAGCCAGACTGTGGGGAAAATGCCAAGGAATGGAAAGCAAAGTGTAAAATCCCACACAGTGGTGTTGCATGCTTTCTTAATTTACTATGAGGAGAAGTGTGAAATGTCATCTCTATGACCCTTTGTTCTGAAGCTAGTTAGAAGTAACTTGATGATGCAGGATTGTGTTTTAACTCTTTCAGGCAAAAATTCCCTCAGCCAGAAGTTTGGATGATATTGCAATGGACCTGACGGAGATGGGGACACCAAAGGTTTCCAAACTCGTGACTTTGGAGGCAAAGAATCAGCTTATTATGGCCAGCAACGGCAGTTTAATCTCTTCAGGTAACATTTTTGCTTCAAGCCAACGGCAGGTCCTGTCAAAAAATGGTGAGGCCTATGTGCAATAAAGGAGAAAATGATGCCATTCGTTCGTAGCTGTGGTGAAGTAGATGTTAACGTAGATCAGATTATAAAGATTTGATTTTATAAGCATAACATACCAATTTTTTTTGTAAATAAGCGAAGAGACAAAAGAGCATTCTGGATAGTGTCTGTGTCATATATTTTTATCCCATACGTAATTTTGATACCTGTTTACTGAACCTGCAAACCCATAGCATTCTCTACAATCCAGGTGCATCTAAAAGTGAGTACATGCACATGTACTCTGCCATGTGTGAGAGAGAGAGAGAGAGGACAGCAGCTAGGGTTATCAGAAATTGGACCTCCAGCTCCCACTGAACTTCAGTGGGATTTGGTGCTTTAACTTCCTTAGGCAACTTTGGGAAATCAGGATTGGGCCCTTTGTTCTAGGCCAAGGAAGGAAATGGGTCTACCCCCAGAATCCACATTAAAGGTAACTCGTTGCTTCAGGGTCTCAAGATTCTGAGGTCAGCGAAGAGCAAAAGAAGGAGAAAATTATGGAACTAAAGAAGAAAGAAAAACTGCTGCAAGAAAAGCTGCTGCAGAAAGTCGAGGAGCTGAAGAAAATCTGCTTGCGGGAGGCGGTGAGGACTGTTGTTAAATTCCAGAGGAGTGCTGGCACACCTCCCCCTCAGGTTAATAACCCAGCGTCCTTTCCATTCCGCAGGAGCTGACTGGCAAAATGCCAAAGGAGTATCCTCTGAGTGTGGGAGAGAAACCTCCTCAGGTCAGAAGGCGTGTAGGCACAGCATTCAAATTGGATGATAACCTGCTTCCCAGCGAGGAGGTAGGCACAGCAACTTCAGGCAGCTTACTACCCATAGGGCAGCCAAAGCCCGGACTCAAACAGCGTCTAATACTCAGGCTCTTGCTGGTAGTGATTGGTGGTTTTACGTTCCTGATGTGTCAGTTCAGGTAGCAAACATTAAGCATCGGCTGCTGTAAGTTACCCCTGTTTGGGACCAGGCAGGGGTTGGCGTGTGCATGTGTCTGCTCTAAAACCAAGGGTAAAACTATCCAGTTCCGCAGCTAGGGTCCCATCCTGCTGCCCTTACTGAAGCCAAGCTCTCACTGACTTCAAAGGGAGGCTGGCAAAAGACAGCAAGCTCCCCTAGGGCGCGACCGTGCATCATTGACATCAGTGGAGATTTTACCATAGACTTCAGTGAGAGCAGGTGCTGTCCCTCAGTGCCTAGACATCACCCAGCACTATAATTCTGTGTTCTGCAGCTGCCTCGGGCTATAAATTGCACCCTTCGCTGGCAGCAGGGGTCACTGTGCCAGTGGGTGGGGATTCGGCTGCGTAGCAGGGCACAGATTCCACCCAGGGAGAGCTTTGTACTGTTCATAGATCTCAGTAAGGAGCTACGCAGGCAGAGGCTGCTTAGAGGGATGCGCTGAACACTCACAAGACTTCTTGCAGTCTCTGGGCCCACCATCACCATCCACTCTTTTCAGGGCTGTGCTGGCTGGCTTCGTTCTCTTAGTGGGATGTGGGATTGTGGGCACTTTGTACCCTTGTGTCCCAGGAGCTCTGTGCTCTGGATGACAACGCTGGCGTAACCCAAAGCTGCAACAAACGTACTTTGTGCTAAATCCTTTTGAAGCAAAACCCTTCCGACAGCATGCAGTAATGCACTGCGTAGCACTTCTGTCACCCAAACAGTAATTAGCTAAGTTTCTGACGCCCTGTGAGGTAGCTGTGATTATATCAATTTCATAAAGTGAAGCAGAGCGAGATTCCAAGCTGATATTCGCAAATTTTGACTTCAGTCCAAGCAGGTAGTGGTGAACATCACTGAACCCCACTGAACATCAGTTCGCTTGTTTAGGTGTCTTGACATGGAGTTAGATGTCTAACTTTAGGCACTTAGGTTTGAAAATTTTGGCCTGTGTAACCATCCCAAGGACACACAGTGAGTTCAGTGGAGTTAAGGAATAGAACTTGGGAATCTCTCTTAAGTACTAGACCATAACCATATACTCTTTTTGAGGATATTTCTGTGTTTTCATTTAAGGTTTCATTTTGTACACTGAATTTTATTTACTTGTACTTCGACCTGCAGTATCATGTAATAACGAAGAGCTAATGTTGTCATGAATCTGCAGGACCCCGCTTTGCAAAGCTTGGAGCGTAATTTCCTCATACAGCAAAAGATGGTGGAAGCCGCGAAGAAACTTGCCAGCGAGCCAGACATGTGCAAAAATGTGAAGAAGAAAAGAAAACAAGATTACACTGCTGCCATGAAAAAGCTTCAAGAGATCGAAAATTCCATAAATGAATACAGGATCAAATGTGGCAAAAAACCAACACAGAAATCAACCCTTATTTTGCCAGGTAAACACCAAGACTCCCCACGTTTCTGGTGAGGGCGATAGAGAATGTTCTTCAGTTCAGTGACAAGTTTTGTTTATATATTTGGTATATTTTTTTCCATGGCACTTGCATGGAAAAGGAAGATGTAATTAATGCATGGTATACATGCAACATTGTTCCTGTGCTGTACATAAGCTGTGGGTAGAACAGATCATAGGAGAGGCTAGGCACAAGTGCTGACATGTTCTAACATCAGAGACCAAAGGATTGTAGTATGCAGAAGGGCTGGCGGCATCTTCTCAGCCGAAACTGGTGTGGTACCTTATTCTGTAGCAGACTAGATGCTCTTTTATTTCTGAAATAAGCTTCAAGGATCTCTCAGCTGTTCCAGTGCCTCCTTATAATTCTCATCCCCTTGTTTTTATTTTACTGTGACAGTAGGAAGGAAAGTGGATGAATATTTCTGCAGGATGATAGCAAATGCTGGGAAAAGTCAGAAAAATAAGCAGGGAGCAAAGAATGTATGTCTTGATTAGAAATTATTAACTCCCCATAAGACAACAACAAAGCTGGGGTGTTCTCAACGTGCATTGTTGCATATAAGCTCCATAAGCCAGGCGTTTAACTTCTTAAACGTAGCAATGTGATGAGTGTGTGTGGATAGCAGCAATCCCTTTGCAAATAATGATTGTAAGGGAAATGTAGATGTCACTGCCTTCTCCATTCTGAAAGTAAGGCATGATCTGATTCCAGCCCCTTTGTGTGAGAGGTCAGTAATTAATACATGAGGCTAATTGAGGGAAGTTTTTTGGACTAGCAAAAGCTTAGTATATTGTGTCTTCTTTAAGTTTTCTATGCTGATAAATGGCTTTCTGACACATCTTCCTGCTCCTTGACCTGGGAACATCTGTATATATATGACTGTTAATGTTTGATCCGTTTCTTTTTTCACATTCTGCTGAGCCCAGAGCAAAAGTTGTTCCATGAGATGTATTTTTCTCCTGGAAGCAGCAAAGTAGAGAAGAAGGATGTACTTTTTCTGTAGTATATTTATATTGTATCCCTATGAGGGATGTCAGTATAGTGCCCAATGTACCTCTTCATTTCTGGAATAAGAACCCTTAGCAGCCTATTTTCTTCCCTTTAAATATTTCAACATAAGGGAGTCTACACATGGCCTAGATTTTCTACCAGGGCCACTGCTGTTGTGTCCCCTTTGGTTTCAGAATTCACTTGGAATTTTTTTCAGCAAGTGGTAAAGCAAGGCTGTTTATCATTGCTGATTGGCTGGAGGATGTTAGCTGGACTAACAGCCAGATTCTAGGGGATGGGGTGAAGATAGTATCTCCTTTTCTAGCCTTGTGCTTACCAATGTAGGCAGTAGTTTTGGAAGTCCACCTCTACCCCGATATAACGCAACCCGATATAACACGAATTCGGATATAACGCGGTAAAGCAGCGCTCCGGGGGGGCAGAGCTGCGCACTCCGGCGGATCAAAGCAAGTTCGATATAACGCAGTTTCACCTATAACGCGGTAAGATTTTTTGGCTCCCGAGGACAGCGTTATATTGGGGTAGAGGTGTACATATACGTCTAGAACAAGTAACATACTGGGCTAACAAGGCAGGAAATCCCCGAGGGGCTAGTAAGTAGCGTGAACATCATGGTACACCATCTGTGTATAACTCCCGCTGCTTACTACGTGGGGCATGTTGGCACCATTGTGTAAAATGGGGAAGTTAGAGTTTAGATACAAATCCATAAGAACGGCCATACTGGGTCAGACCAAAGGTCTGTCTAGCCCAGTATCCTGTCTTCTGATACTGGCCAATGCTTGATGCTTCAGAGGGAATGAACAGAACAGGTAATCATCAAGTGATCCATCCCCTGTTGCCCATTCCTAGCTTCTCGCAATCCTTTGGTTCTCACTCAGAAAAATACGCACTTACTCCATCATTTCACAGTGTCCGGCAACTGACTTCCCTGGGAGTTTTGCTTGAGCAAAGACTGCAAGATTTGGCCTGTAGGTAAATAAGCTGCACTCCAAACCAGTATCTCAGAAGCAGTACGTGTTTAGGAATGATGCTTGGCTGCTTGGAGTTTGGAAAGAGCAGAACCATCATTTATGGTAGATCTGCCCGGTCTTCTGCAACTGATCTGCAGGCAACCATTGGACCATCCCTTGCCATGCTCATTCTGAGATAATCACTCCCACGTTTTGTGCACTTGGTTTCCGAAAGCTGAAGATGAGTTTTTTGGTGAGGAGTGCGGCAATAAGTCAGTCCCAGCTGTGAATTTTAGGAATGATTTGTTGGAAGTTATGTATTGAATAGCAGCCTGTCGAATCAGCCCTGCGCTGTTCTCGGTCCAGTCCTCTGGGGATGGGAGATTAAGCAGGTACTTGACTTTCATAGTCGTCATTCCAGGCCGTGCCACTTGTCATGGGCCATTCACTCACACACGCACCCCGGCTGCAGAAGGCTCTGGTTGTGCTTCTTCCACATGGCGCAGCGTCTGACATTTGTGCAGCAGATGGTGCACATGGCCTGGCATATATTGGCTGGATTCATGTGTTTAAAAACACTGGGGTGGGGGGAGGGGTTGCAGTACATTGCTAGACAGCTGACTTGCTTAGCATTCTTCCTAGTGACTAGTTAAAGAGAATGGAAATAATATGTCTTTATGGAGAGCGTTTACTCTTTGCTTGGGTAGATCTGGGTGTTTTGCTAGTGTCACCCCGTGCACACTGTCCTTACAAGTACCCCCGTTTCCAGAATCAGTATCTCCCTTGCCACTTTTTCCTGCTGAGTCTCCTTTCGTCCAGCACCCAGGTGCTAGAACTAGGGGGGCTGCCGCACCCCCTGGCTTGAAGTGGTTTCCATTATATACAGGGTTTACAGTTTGGTTCAATGGCTTTCCGTACCCCCACTATACAAATTGTTCCAGCGCCCCTGCCAGCACCCTCCCATACTGAACTCTCTCTTTTTTTATAGTTTTCTTCCCTGACTCTGCACCAGTTCCCATATCGTGGGAGATTTCTGGGGCTGGAGGCAGGGACCGGAATCACACCGATTCAGATATTTGTAATGTTGAATGATTCTATGTACAATAGTGAGCTGCCCATTCATTGTTATCTCAGCAGTGGGGTTTTGCCTTTCATGAAGCCGGATCTTGATATCTTTCCTCTTTGTTGACACTGTTTTTACACATTTGAAGTCAGTTGAATGAACCCTGAATAAGAACCATAGGAGTTTGCCCAGAGTTTGTTATGGTTACAGAGGAAGGAAGTGGAGGCATGACAGTGTTCTTTCTAGACAGTATGGGAGTCCTCTCTGGTAAGCTCTTCATGGGCTGCTCTTTGTAAACCCCCGGCATAGCAGGCATGAGAACAAACTTGTGCAACTTATGTTTATGATGACTGGGCTGAAGAAACAGCTGTGCTGTGGAAGTAACCAACTGCCATGGCTGGCACCAGCTGCTTCTGTTATGAACATTCTCCCCTTGTGTTTAAGGATCAGCATCAGATTCCTTACCGATTGGTAACCCGTAGCATCAAGTGGAAAGACGAGACTCCTCTGGTGTATGCACTAGAGCATTATGAATAAATACAAAATGTGTGTTTAAAAAAATCACCGGGACCAGGACCAGATTCAGCTCTGGTGTAAATTTCAAGTGATGCCATTGAAAACAGTGGAATTATTCTCGATTTACACCAGTGTAACCGAGAGCAGAATTTGTCTAAGGGTAAAATTTTCAAAAGCCCCAAAGACCATTTTCAAAAGTAATCTAAGGCCATAATATCAAAGGTATTTGGTGCCTAGTGGGGGGTTTTCAAAAGTACCTAAACAGGTTAGGTGCCTGAAGCCCATTGGACTTGAAAATTCTATCCCAAGTGTTGTCATATTTGGTAGCTTATTAAATTACAATGTAAACAAATAAGGTAGGAGTGCAGTGCAAAATAAGATGATCAGATTGTGAAAGGCTACATACTCATCACATGATACCGCAGTTCATGTCCATCTGGCTCGGTAGCTTATTTTAAAATAGAGTATTTAGAAACCTCTGTAGAGTATCCTGTGTCTCAAATCCTTTATTTTCATTTACAGATGATACAATCCCATCTGAGAGTAGCTCTTTGTCTGATACAACAATTTATGACGATGGTATGTCGCTTACGCTTTTCCATTTATGAAGTATAAAGTATATCATGCCCTTCATAAATAATAATATAACTTTTTCAGTATCTTATTCTGACCTACATCTACATCTTTGATGCCTCTATTTAAATCTTAGTTCGTTTGCTAAACCTTTTAGTGAGCAATGATTTTATACAAGAGAAGAATATGCTTAATCAGAAGCTGTTCTTTGAAACCATGTATTTGTCAAAAGCGTGAGGCTCTTCTGCTGGTGAGTGAGTTTTCTTTGTAGGTGATTGTTGTTTTAATGGGATAGCTCTTCTGATTAACCTTCAGAAATACAAGAAACAAACAATTCCAGCCGGTAGTAACTGGCAGGGGAGGGCACTTCCGGAGGGCGAATGACTGGCTGAAGTAATCTGGCCAGTTAAGCCAGTCAATCGTAAGCTGACAGGACGTGCCCAACCCAGATGTCATCACTGCAGTTCTAAATCATTAAAATATTAAAACATGCAGAGAAACTAATGCCCTGTTTGTGTGTTAAATGGTGATCTGCATCTTGCCTGGGATATGGTGTTCTGTTTTAGTGTACTTGATTTTTTTTCCTCTAGCAGTTAATATTAGACCAGTCACCATCTGGAAAAGACTTGGCTTGACATTCCTTTAGATTTGTCATCATTCGTTTGGGAACAAATATTATCCAGACCATGATTCACTGCTTAGTGAGGGCTTGATTCTGATCTCATCCCAGCTTCGTGCTCACGCCTTGACTCTTAAATTGAGTTACACCTGATTCTCACGGGTGGGAGTGAGATCTGAATCAGGGCTTCAGTGTATGCGTATGCTCACCGAGTGTTTGATCCTGCACCTGTTCCAGTCAATGGAAGCTTGGTCATTGACTTCGGTGGGGAGAGGATCAAGCCCTAACGGAAGTGAGATCAAAATCAAGCCCTGAGTCTTCACAGTTGCTTCCAACTAAAAACACTTACCCCTGTTTTTTTCCTCGCTACAGATCATTAAAGTTGGTCCTTCATAGTGAAAAATATTTTCATGAAACTTTTATTTCAAAATGCTTTCTTAAAGAGTCATTTTAAAGTACTAAAGCTAGGGAATGATGCTCCCACATCTGACCTGAGCAGAGAGGAGAAAATTGAAGGGCAGGGTATGGAAATGGGGGGAAAATCAGTTCTACTCCATGCCTTCCCACCATCTCTGCAGAAGCCACTGCATGACTGCTTAGCTGGCGGAGCCCATAAGCAATCGCTTTCCCCAAGAACTTTCCTTTGTGACATGGCAGAGTTCCAGGCAGGAGTTAATATTGCTAAAATCAGTATTAACTGCCACTCCATGGTGTCCCCTGAGAGTTCAGTGCAGGCAAAGCTCCTGGGACAGGAGAAGCTTCTGAGGGGTGAGGGCATCCTATCCTGGTTCCCACAGAGAAGAGCATTTGCTAGCTGAACCTCAGGGAGTTTCCAGCACCCTTGGGCCCCCTGGGTCAGAGGGTAGAACGCAGCCGTAATTTTTTCATAAGTGTGTAAATGTGTCTAAGATTTTGCTAACAAAAAAAATCACGTTTCTTTCCAACAGCCAACGATTCCCTTACTGTACCAGGGCAGGGAACGAGTTCCGTGCAGCTGTCTCCAAGAATCCCTCCGCCAAAGTCCCTTGGCCTGGAGAGAATCCATCTTAGAAAGTCCTCCATCAACGAGCAGCTCCTGGAAAACAGACATTCTAGGTACTAATATTGCCATATTGTTGGTGTGAGCCTGGTTTTATATCTGTTGTAACAAATACCACAATGTCGACTGCTGGTATCAGGGTCGATCATTCCTGTCTGACACATAAGCAAACAGACTGGACTTCGCCGCTGTGCTTGTGGTTAAATGTATTGCTTAAATATTATAATCATGTTAACACAAGTTAGGCTGAATGTTAACTGTAAAAGTATGATGAATCTCAATTGGGGCAACTGGTAAAAGGGATAGAGATTTAATGGCAAGTGTTGCATGCAAGAACGTTTTACTGCCACCTTCGGCTCCTTTTGTGTGGCTTGTTTCCCCTATTTTTTTAAGTCATTTATTGTTTCCCTGAGGTTGATGTTTCAATCATTTCAGCTAGAGGAGAACCCTGTGCATCCATCTTGCTCATGTGAAAATTCTAGCCAGAGCACCGTTGTAGTACAGTTGCAGATTTCAAACGCTGCTAGGTATGTAGCTTCTGGAGACAGGCGAGAGAGTAACTATGATCTCAGCCTGCTACCAAGCATAGGGCCAGAGCCACTTGGATGCTGAGCTCTCTCAGCTCCCAATGACATCAGTGAGAACTGAGAATTCTAAGCTCTACAGGGTCAGGCCTATGGGGCTCATAACCGTGAGTTAACTTACTGACAGTCCTATTAGTAAGTAACGTGGGCCCAATCCAATGCCCCTTGTACTCAGTGCAAAGATTCCCATTGACTTTAATGAGCTATGGATCAGGAACCACGCTGGATAGTAAGTGCTTGCAGGATCAGGCTCTATGAATATACAGTATGTGTAAAAAATATATATATATTAGTGTGCGTTGGACAGTGCTGGGCCACTGACTTTTGATCAGTGCTCCCCTGGAATTTAAGCAGAATACTCTGTCACATCAAAGTCATATATAGAATTATAATTAGTTTAATGTCTATAACTTTGAATAGTGCCGTTGTGTTATTCCTTGGCTTCTAGGCTTCCTTTTCTGTTTTTTATGCTCTGCATCTCTGTCCCTTGGCAGCAGCTATTCCTACAAGTTATCCAGTGGTGAACTTCCTTGCTGTGTTAACCTTTTGAACCAGAGGGCTTTGAACTCCTTGCTGTTATAACAGCGCTAACCTTCACCACTGGTAGCAGACGCTGCCACACTGACCTCTGCTTTCTCTACCCTCGTCTATCTTTTCCTTTGGATCAATATGCAGTTAATGTCAATGCAGTTGTCCTTTGCATTTTATTGAAGATATTTTGGTGATGGCCATGTGCTGGATTCTTCTGTTTGTAGTCACAGGGACCCTCTATCGACACACAGTAGTCCTTACCGAATTCTGGAACGACAGCCCTATGGAGGGAGAAGCATGCCTACAACGCCGGTGCTCACACGCAACGCCTACAGTAGTAGCCATTTACAGTAAGCATTCAGTCATTGGGAAGTAATGTGTCTCTTGTGCAGAGAAGTCAAATCAGCAGTGTCAGAGGGTAAAGAAATAGGATCCTTTTGTGTGTGTCCTTTGCCAAGATAGAGGCAGGGTTGTCAGCCTTTGATTTTTCACATGGATAATTGGACATCAGTCATCGCTGGCACATGGAGCTCTGCACCAGCTTTTCAACATGCAAATGATGGACTTTCCAGGCTCAAGTGCCAGCTGTAGATTTCCAGAGAACAGCGTGTACAAACTTGTGCATGCAACCTTAGAGATGGGATTGAAGCCGTTTGGGAAACGTTGCCCATGTGGGGAGAGAGGGCTATATACATAGATAAGAACGCTATGATCGTCCTGGTTTTGTAAACATCCAAACTTCAGGGGGTTTATGTTTAAGCTACGCAGTATTGCTTGTTTCAGAAAGGTAACTATAAAATTATTTATTTATTTTTTATTTATTTATAAAATTCTTAAGACACCGCTAGCCAGCATTATTTTTATCATCGTACTGTATATTTGTGGATATTAAATGTAAAGACTAAGCAGTGGGTGAGATCCACTTGTAACTCATTACCAGAATATGACCTTGCTAGTCTCACTTTTGTCACAGTTTTGAATCATCTGTTGCTGCAAAGGTAGAATCTTTAAGTCAAGTTCCCTTCACTGTCATCCAGATCTTTTATCCAGAGAAAATAAAAAGCTGATTTTGAGGCCATGCCCAGGCATTCCAAGCTGCTAGGGAAGGTGCTGCATATTCTAAATGGGATTTTTATCTTCCCTATCCCTGACTAAAGGATCTGGATTATTGTAAACTGAACTTGGTTTCAAGCTTTTTACCTTGTTCTACCATGCCACCGACAGCAAGAAAGGATTTGCCCTGGTTGATATGGCAGCTGACTTAGGAATAGTCCACCTAGGACTTTGCATCACCTGCCAAAACCTGACCCTGTACTTTGCTTGGAAAGAATTCTTTGTTTTGCCACAACACTAACTCTCAAATGCTTCATGTCTGCATACGACTTCTACATCCAACCTAATTTTCTGCCGTTTCAGGCCGGATATTTCCCCAGAGCACTGCAGACAGCGCAGCGGGAGTCTAGAATCCCAAACCCCTCTGCTGTCGGAGACTGCCAGTGAAAAGCCTGTGTTCTCCTTCTCGAAATCCCAGCGAAGTAGCAGCACTGAAATACTAGACGATGGATCATCCTACACCAGCCAGTCAAGTGCAGAGTATTACTGCGTGACGCCTAACCCCAACCCATATTACACCACGCAGACGCTTGACAACCGCACGAGAGGCCGAAGGAGGTCTAAGAAACAAAACATTTCTGCTGCAAGTTCAGGAAGCATGCCAAATCTTGCCCAGAAAGACTCACGGAATGGTGTCTACCAAAAGAGTCAGGAGCAGCCTTCCTCTAGTTACTATGTTCCTGGTTATTCACCTTACACTGAATGTGACGTTTATTACAATGGGGGATACGTTTATGAGAATGACACAGAGGGACAGTATAGCGTCAACCCTTCATATCGCTCGTCGGTGCACTGTGGGTACGACCGTTATCGGGAACTCAGGTCCTACCACGAAGGGGAGATGGAAAGAGTACCACACAATCCATATGCAACTCTGAGACTTCCAAGGAAGCAGGTTGCTAAAACGCAGCATATAACCAAAAACATTCACAAGGCCTTAGTAGCAGAGCATCTCCGTGGTTGGTACCAACGTGCCTCCGGTCAAAAGGACCAGGGTCAGAGTCTGCAGGCAGGCTTTGACTCTGACCGAGGATCCCAAAGGAGTCTGGGCTTTGCAGGGCTGCAAGTACCGTTCTCTCCTAGCAGCCGGGCTTCTTCTTTCTCTTCAGGTAACATGATTTGTGATATGCTAAATATTTTATATGTCCCTTCGGAGGGTCACATCCTCTCCACATTAATACCCTTGCAAACCCACTGAAATCCATGAAGGAAATGGGGCTGCATGAGCATAACCGAGGGCAGAATTTCATCCAACAAAACTAAAATGCAGAATAGCTAAATATGAATCTTTGTATGATAATTGAATGATGCAGGTGGCACAGGCCCTATCAGTAGGGATAGGTACATGCTCCAAGCTTACCTGGATGCACCTTGACCTGCTTCAGACTGTTCCCAGAAGCACTGCCGATGGGAAAAGGACTTAGTTGTCCATGATGGTATGTCCGTGTCAGACATTCAGGATTTTCAAAGGCTGAGGTGTAATTCCTGGGAGCACCACTTTTCTGCAAATCCCACCAGGAAAGGACACCACCATCATAGTGGTACCTTTAAAAATGGGTACACGCCCCGTGTTCTGTAAACACAAGTGGTAGACATACCCCTGATGCCGGTCAGAAGAATGCTACGGTAATAGGACTTAGTCATTTTCAGTTGCTCACTGAGTCATGAGTGGAACACTGCTGTGAGGCAGGGAAGTTTCATTCCTGTTTTATAGACATTGCAGATGGTGCATGGCCCCAGGTCAGCAGGTGCATCGCCCTAGGCTGCAGCAGGAGTCCGTGTCTAAGGGGTTAGTAGGCAGGGGGCCCAGATTCCCTGTCCCGTTCTCACATTGCTGAGTCATTTGCCCTTTATGCAAAAATAAAAATCTGAAGAAACCTCACCGGCACGGTGGGGTCCAAATAGCCATGTTCACCACATCCCCAGCACATGCCAAGCCTAGTTCAGTATCCACGCTGCTTCTCTGGCTGGTTTCTAAAGCACAGAATACAGCCACTCTGACTGGGAGGCTCCACAAACTCTTTTTTAAAGGGGAGACCACCCGATTCCCCTACCCTACACACACCATGCCTCACTCTCCAAAGTACATGTAAAGACAGATGTGTTTGGAGTCTGTGTCCCCTACAGAAACCTGCCGAGATTGTTAATGAAAAACATCTCGCTTCTTTCAGTCCTCTGAGCTACCGAAAAATCTAATGTGCTCTCATTGTTTTTACAATTCTAGCGTCTTCTACAAACACTTCTGGAAACTGGCGGAACCAGATTGCACTAGGGCTTTCCGATTATGATACATCGTCTCATTCCTCTTATACCAGCTGTTATGGGAATGTTTATGGCAACCTTCCACTGCAGAGCAGGTGAGCAAAGTGCAGTAAGACTTGCTGCCCTCTCCTCTGTACTGTGTAAGCTTTTAAAACTTATCTAGGTAGCAATCAGGTATCAGGGAGCCAACTCCTAAACCAAGAGCAGTTATGAAACCAACTTACTGAGAGCAGATCTGCTCCATACCGTACAGCTTCAGCTGACTCAAGCAAGAATATTCCTGCGTTTCTTTCTAGCTGTCCTCAGGTAATGTTTTACTTTACTGATCATACTGATATGGCATCTTTTATCCAAGGATCTTAAATCAGTAACACTAGACCAGACCATCAGTTGGTGTAAACGGGCAGAGCTCTATTCTAGCCACTGGAGCTAAATTGATATACGCCAGCTGAGAGTCTGGCCTATTCACTAAGTTATCTGCACAGTAGGCCTGGGAGGGAGAAAGGTATAATTGTGTCTATTTTAATTATGGGAAAACGGGCACAGAGAAGAGTTAAGGGCTCGGTTGTACTTGTCAATATGAGAGTGTGCAAGGATGGGACAAGGTGCAAATAGCATTCCCCCTTACACCTCTCTGCAAGGGCGCGGCATGTCATGCCCTGACAGCAGTGATTATCAGGCCAGCATTGCTAGTGCACTAGCCTCCCCAGAGAGCATAACTGTGACCCTGTCCCACCCTCCCTCAACAGAGCAGACCCTATGGAGACTGAATGATACTTTGCCCCCTGTAAGTGGCCCGGCAGCCATGTTGTCCCTCCGCTTCTGGAGCCGTTGTGCCTCCTCAGGAAGAGGCTGTTTTTCTACAAGCTCATATCCACGTGATAGCGTTCAAAGGTGCTACCCACAGTTGTAGTCACCACAGATAAACCGAGTGCATCTCACAGTGGGGGTTTAACCGTTAAACCATCCTGACTTGACATGGCTACACAGACAGCTGCCTAGAGAGTGCAGAGTGGGGCTTTATGCCTCTTACTCCCTTTCACATAGACGTGGGAACTGGCCACTCTGGGTACACGTTTACTCTGTGAAGGGCTGGAACAGTCCAGCATTTCGCTCTAGTGCTGCAAACAGATATTCACACGACTCTTCTGCTTCCTGTTTTCTGTCTCCTTCCTCCTCCGCTTTCTAACTCCACCTGTTATCAGTCAGAACAAAGGTCTTCTGTCCAGGAGAATGATTGCGCCTGCAGAAATGAGATCATTTTTAAATACTCTTATGCTAACTGTAGCCAGCTGTAGTAAGTACAGTACTCCACATTTGTGTGTGCTTCTTCATGGATTGCGGTTTTTGCTTGCTGCTGGGCTGACTGGTGTGAAGTTACCTAGTAACGTATTTATTTGTTTTTAAACAACCAGAAGCATTAAGAAAGGAGTCTAAAAGTCTTCACATTGATTTTCATTAAATGACTTAAGTTTGGGGTGGTTGTTTTTTTTATTGCCGTGACTAAAAGAACTACAGTAACAACATTTTAAAAATAGCATTTCGACTAATTACTTACCCTCCTACAGTTGGGGTTTGAAACATGTAAATGAGCTGCCTTATTTTGACAACTTTATCCATACGATTTACGTTAACTATCACTTTTTTTATATTCTGATCACTGTCCAAATCTACCCCAGTATCACACCCTTTGTAGTGAACATATCCATGTGTGACTATTGTAAATGACTGATTGCCATATGCTATATGGCCCTTATCTGCAGGCACATGCAGATCAAGGATATTGGATATGACTCTTATTACCTTGCTGACACTGGGAAACACACAGGGGTAAGTCATTGTCATAGCTCTATTTGAAATCAGTGGAACTATGACAATTTACACCAGCTGAGGATCTGCTCCTTATTATCTTCCCTGTCTGGAGAACAAATCACAGGGTTACATTTGGATCCCAATTACACTGCTGTAAACCCAGAGTAACCTCATTGACTTTCAGATACTCACAGTCAATGAGGTTACTCTGAGTTTATGATGGTGTCACTAAGATCAGAAACTGCTCAGTCTCTACAGGTTATTTACTTCTAAGCATTACCAACCCAGCACCTGAAATCCCAGTGCAAAGGTTACTGCGCCCTCAATTATCATTTACGCTATGTTTCTTTTGTAGAGCATATGCAGAGACAAGCCAACTGGAGGATGCTGACGAGAACCAGTTGGAAGCTGACTTGCACAGTAATGAGCAGAGGCTATTTTGGCATGAGGATTCTAAGCCTGGGACGCTCGTGTAGGCCATCGACAGCCCTGTATTTGCACCCCCCATGTGCCTTGCACAGAATGCAGTTCCCTCGAAAGAGATCTCCTGTGGAATTCCCCCCCACCCCACTCAAAAATGAAAGTATTTTGGCTTGTGGGTGAAGATTGTGTTCAGCATTAAGAGGGACATGTACAAAATTACAAAGTCTTTCCAACAAGGGCATTTCTTTCTGAATCCAGACAATAGCCTAACTGAGCAAGGGCAGGCCGCCACTGAATCTATGAGGAGATGCAGCACTTGGCTGAAGTATTTATATTTAGCAAGCACTTTTTAGAAGACTGGAAGGTGTTGAAGGCAAACCTCAACAAAATGTGAAAAGGTGACTTATGGAGAAAACAGAAATTTTAGGAGCACAATTCAGATGGCTGAAAGAAGAAGAAATAAAAATGTCTTCTGCCGTCACTTATGATGACCAAGAAGGACTTCATAAGCTGATGAAGGATACTGTGTGTGTGTGTGTGTGAATGAGGCAAAGATTGACTCAGTCAGTATTGGAACATTACTTGAAGGAAGGCTGGATTTTTTAATGGAGGTTTGAATGAGCTACAAAATTTTGGGGGAGGGGGTGTTATTACGAGTGTTTGTATGCACCACAAAATGGATTCTGGAAAGAAAGGCAATTTATTATTGCAACATGTAATGTAAAACTAACCCTAGAAGGCTGTGGATTTTGGAAATAGAAGCAGCAAACGTTGAACTGTTCCCATGATAAAATGTAATTAATATCCTCACGTTTAAATGAATTTTCCATGGTACAATTTCATTGTGCAGATGGGCATGCAAATAGTCGTGTTGAATGCACAGTGAACTCTTAATGAGATAGCTATTACATTTTGCTCTGCCAGATTGATGGAAAATCGGAGGTGGAATGCTCTAGTTATCACATGTGGAACAATTTTATTAAACTGGCCAGTATTCTAAGGTGGATGCAAAAAAAAAAAAAATAAGAAGACCAAGTCGGTGCCTTAAAATTGAGGGCATTAGAATTGTATAACGTCATCTGAAACGCCAGGTGCACTACTAAGTCACTAAGTGACAAAACAGCATTTTCACAAAATCATTTACATTGTTTTTAAAAAATCAACAGCAGTTTTGATCTAGGAGGGATAAGCCTACCTCATATCATCCATCTGTAGAAACCAATTAGTGTGGACTAACTTGTGTAGTTTACAAAAAAAAAAAAAAATTGCATACTGTAAAATAATGCTTGTTTCTCAGCTGTACTGTGCTTCACTCCATAAAATGGTGCTCTTTTATTTCTTTTATACACAGGGTTAGTTACTCCTTGTTCATATTGTGAATAGCAAAGTTTCTGATAAACTTTTTGAACATTTTTTTACCAGTATTCCAAAGCATGTAATATAGACCGAAAGACAAATTTGTTAAGCTGGTCCTCAGTCATTTGTATTATTAGAGTTGAGGTTTGGAATAAACAAAACAATAAAAAATAATTTATTTCCTTTTGCATATTTGTATACCCTTCTAGAAACGCGAAAGTCCTTTTTGCTTATTCCTTTTCTACTTCTGACTTTTTGGGCCTATTATTTTGTATAGGTCAATAAACTAAAAGTGTGCTACCAAAAACGTTTTGGTGTTCTGCTTCTCCTGTGCTATCCGGAAGAACAGTTCTCTGTGTGCTAGTTGAGTGCTTTATTCTAAGCAATTATAGGCAGAACTCATCAGCCTCTGATGTCTCTTAGCCTTTACCATCAAAGCTTTATCACCATTCAGCCAATGAACAAGGGCTGTTTCCTAGCACAATTATCACACCACTCATCATGAGGGTTTGTGTAACTTTTCCGAGTGAGGCCATATCATCACTTTGTAACGTACGTCCCAAAGCTATTAAACCTTCATAGAACAACATTTGGAAGCTCACTGGGGCAGGGACTGGCTTTTTGTTCCCTGTTTGTACAGGGCCTAACACAATGGGGCCCTGACCCATGACTAGGCCGCCTACTTGCAACAATAGTACAAATAATCCGTAATAATAATTTCTTAACATCTGATTTTTCAGCCATTTCTGGGCACCCGCAGCTCCTGCTGAAGTCGATGAGCGCTGCAGGGTGCACAGCATCTGTTTATGTTACCTAACACACTTTTTTTTGGGGGGGGGGGTCTGAAACCATTTTAGATGCAACAGAAAGTTAACAAACATAACAGAAAGCTTAGTGGCAGCACTGGGATAGTCCATTGATTACCAATTTCCTGGGGCTAAGCATCATAGTACAAAAGGCCTCTCTGGACGGCGTGGGTATGACTGAGAGCCATGTGCTCACTGTAATCTAATCTATACTGTCAGATTCAATATGTCATCTGCATCCCTTCCATTGATTTTCCTTTTCCTGCCGTGACAGTGCAGTGGGATTTCTCCAAAACAAACTAAACAAGCACGCCTCCTCTCTCTCCTGCTCACCCCCCTTAACAAAAAGAAACACTGTGAAGAAAATTCTTCTACAAGTTGGAACACAAGTTTGTGAAATTAAAATCCAGGCGCTGATGGCATCACTGACAATTCTTTTTTTATCTCCCGAGGTGCCCAGCTGAGTTACTTTTCTGTTCATGCTGTTATTGTCGGTGAGTCTAGGCCCCGGGGTAGTCCATTATTTTTGTCAGGTCCAAATTACTTGGTCAAGGTCCAGACTCCAAAGAAGAAAATGATACTAAAAAATAATAACAATAATGATAATAATTAAAGAAAGATTTCAAGGTCCCTTCAAAAGCATCTGGCAGTCCAGATTTGGCCCATGGTCTGCCTATTGACTACCCCTGGTCTAGGCCCTATGAGGTGAGAAGAGGAATAAAATTTGGCCTTCTAAAATGGAGTGCAGCAAGTGGAATTTACCCTTTGACCTTCAGTCCACCCAGAGCGGAGATACTCAGGTATAATTTTTGCAAAGGACAAAGCAATTTGTTGCCAGCAGCTGACTTTAAAAAAAAAAAAAAAAAAAAAAAATCACGTGTGAAAAGATTTTGGGGGGGTGGTTTTGTTTCTTCCCCAATAGAAAGAAATGTCCTTCCCATGGGTGAGACCTTTTCCTTTTGCCTCTTTCTGACTGACTCATGAATCGCCACACAATTGTCACTGGCTTCCTAGCTAACCCAGAATTGGAGACCGGATCCTGCTGCTTTGGAAGTCAATGCAAAATGCGGGTTCGGCCGTTTCGCGTCAAAGGAAATGAAAAAGCTGCTCCCAAAGAACAAACTGGCCGCTGCACAGCCCCTTCTCCAGGTCTCGCCTGCACTGGCTTAGCAGGTTCTTCCGGCTCAGCCTCCACATCCGAGGCAGAGGAACACCTCTGTGATCCTGCGTTATCAAAATAAAAACTACCCCACAGCCAATGTCATTACCGGCTGAAGACATGAGAAAAGTAGGGCACGCCTCTGCCACCGCACGCTCCCCGGGGAGCATTGGGTAAGTCCAAAACATACTGTCAATGCAACGAGAAGCTGGCTGCTCAGGCTTACTAACCATAGTACCATTTGTTTTCATATGCTGTGCCTGGGCTAATCTGAGTCCTTTTTCAAAATCTGCCCGAGATTTGGAGGAACGCTGACACAACGATTGCAGGTCCAGGTGTAGGACCAGGTCCAGGACGAGTATCACATTAAGATGGGGCTCTGTATATGGCCTCCTGCTGCAGGATGAAGGATGCAAGGATCCTGTGAGCAGGCACGTCCTGCAGGTGTTCCTGATGGAGGATGGAAACACCATCAATTCATAAAATTTAAAGCCAGGCGATACCTCTACATCATTTAGTCTGACCTGTGTATCACACACCATTACATTTCACTCAGTTACCCCGATCACTTCTTTGACTAAAGCACAACTTGTGTTTGCATCTCTTCCAGAAAGGCATCTAGACTTGATCTGAAGACATCCAGAGAGGAAGAATCCACCACTTCCCTTGGGAGTTGGTTCCAGTGGTTAATCATCTTCACTGTTTAAAAAGGGGTGCCTCATTTGTCATAGCTTCAGCTTCCAGACACTGAATCTTGTTCTGCCTTTCTCTGCTAGATTAAAGAGCTCTTCAGTACTCGGATTTTCTCTCCATGAAGGGACTTACACTCTGGACTCAAGTCACCTCTCAGTCTTCTTTATGCTAGATTTAAAGAGCTCAAACTGTTTAATTTCTCTCCCGCCCTTGAATCATCCTTGTGACTCTCTTCCGCATCCTCTCCAATTTTGCAATACCCTTTTTTAAAAATGTGGACAGCAGAACTGAATGCATTAGCTAGTATCGGTCTCACCCATGCTGTACAGAAGGGTAAAACCACCTCTGTGCTAATCTCATCACTCCCCTGTTTCTGCACCCCAGGATCACAATAACCCCTTTATCACAGCATCACACATGTTCAGTTGATTGCCACTAGGACTCCTAAATCCTTTGGATATTTGCTGCTTTCCGGGATGCTGTCCCCCATTCAAAAGGCGGAGCCTGCATTCCTTGTTCCTGCATGAATAACTTCGCATTTGACTGTATTCAAATGCATTTCGTTTGGGCCCAAGTTACCAAGCGATTGGATTGCTCTGTAAAACTGCCCTGTCCTCAACATTATTTACCACTCAACCAATCTTTGTCATTGTGATGGGCTGTACTGCCCACACTGGCCCTGCAAGAGCTGAATTAGGCCAGGTGGGCCCAATCAGCCAATTCAACTGCAAATGGGAGAGATTTAGGCTCTGTGGAGGGAGCTAATTAGAAGGAAGCTCACCCGTGAGGGAACAGGCAGGGGCTTCTATAAAGCCAGGAGGACAGCAACAGTGGTGGGGAGTAGCAGGGAGGAAGCCTGCTGTTCTCCCTGAGGCCAGGGAGAAGGAAGGGGAGAAGCAGCATGGTAGGAGGAGTCCAGGGGTGAGAGCAGTAAAGGGGCGTACATGCAGACCTTAACTGTTCACTACAGGCCCCAGATTGGAACCCTGAGTAGAGGATGGGCCTCAGTTACCCTACCATCCATTGCAGAGCGGCATTGCATGGGACAGTGGATATGAAGATCTGTGAGGACTGCCTGGTGCTGCTTGTGCAGAGAGACTTTGAAAGACCACTCTGGAAAGGGAGACTGCTGAGTCACGAAGAGGAAGCAACAGCTCCTCAAGTGAGGGAAGGGCTGCAGACCGAGACAGAGAGATGGCATGCAACTGCAGGAAGGGGCATCAACTTGGTGGAGCTAATCCCCAGAACCGCCAGAAGGAGGCGCTGTCTAGTAGTGAGTAGAGGCCCCATCACAGTCATCCACCAATTTTATCAGCAGTGATTTTATATTTACTTTACACATCATTGATAGAAAATGTTAAATACCATCAGGCCTAGGACCAATCCCTGTGAAACCCCACTGAAAATACCCTCTCTTGATGATGATTCCCCATTAACTAGTTTTTGAGATCTGTCAGTTACATTTTCCTACTCAATGTAACAGGTGCTCTATTGATACTATATTGATCTTGCTAATTTTTTTAATCAGAATGTCATGCAGTACTAATGCCTTACAAAAATCTAAGTATCCTATATCTGTGCAGTTACCTTTTATCGACCAAGCTTGTAATCTCATCAAAGAATGAAATCAGATTTGTTTGTCAAGATCTCCTTTCCAGAAAACCATGTTGACTGGCACTAATTAGATTCCTATTCTTTAATTCTTTATCAGTTGACTCCCGTATCAGCTTTTCCATTATGTAGCCCAGGATTGGTGACTGACCTATTGTTACCCGTCCTACTTGCCCTTTCTGAATATTGATACAACATTAGCACTCATCTAGTCTTAGGGAATTCTCCCCGTAATCCATTAGTATCTTGGATGTGCAGCGAGAGAATGAGATTCAGTGAATTTGGTGACATTTTAAAAACAGAGGAGCCCGATCTGCAAAGTTTGGGTCAGAATTTTTCTGATATTTAGGGATGTTGTTAGGCCTGAAAATTCCGGAAGGCCTGAGGTTAAAACATGCTCCCCTTGAGGATCAACTGCTGGTCTACTGGTAGCTAAGAATGGATAGTTCTCTGAAAACATCTGCTCAATGATCAGCAGCAGTCAAAAAAACTAATGGAATGTTAGGAACCATTCGGAAAAGAATAGATAATAGTGCCAGAAAATGTCATAATGCATCGTACCTGGTACACCCACACCTTGAATACTGTGTGCAGTCCTGGTTGCAACATAAATGATGAGGGATATGGAACAGCTTCTATATGAGGAGAGATTAAAAAAGATTGGAACTGTTCAGCTTGGGAAAGAGACTATTGGGGAGGGATATGATAGAGGCTTATAAAATCATGACTGGTGTGAAGAAAGGGAACAAGGAAGCGTTGTTTACCCTTCACATAACACACGAACCAGGGGTCACCCAATGAAATTAATAGGCAGCAAGTTAAAAACAAACAAAAGGAAGTACTTCTTCACACAATGCAGTCAACCTTTGGAACAAATTGCCAGGCTAAGTTCACTCTAAGCTGCGCGGCCGTGCAGCAGGCTATCAAGGGCCTCGCAGGTGAGGAGAGGCACCTCTCTCCCGGCCCCAGTCCCGGAACTGCCGTGGCCAGCAAGAGGCACCTCTCCCCTGGCCCCAGCCCCGGAGCTGCTGCGGCTGGGGAGAGGTGCCTCTCCCCCAGCCCAGCCTCAGAGTTGCCGTGGCCGGGGAGAGGTACCTCTCCCCACAGCCCCAGCCCTGGAGCTACCGCAGCTGGGGAGGCACCTCTCCCCCACCCCCGGAGCTGCCCCGTCCGGGAAGAGGTGCCTCTCCCCCTGCCTCAGGCTGCTGCGGTGAGAGAAGGCTGGGGGCACGGTGCATCCAGCCCTTTTTTAGGGTAGAAGAAATAAAGTGGAAAAACAGAGGCAAGGGAGGAGGTCTCTGCAACTCTGAAAGGGGCTGAGAACATGGAATTAAAACGTCCACTCCCCAAAGAGCCCAGCGAGTATAGATCGGGGAGAACTGGAATATATCGCCAACCAAAATGGGGATAAGAGAAGAAGGGAAGAACTTGCAGATTTCACACCCAGCCTAGCATCAGGACGACGAGGGCCGCTGATGCGTTCCATCTGGGGAGGCACCGAGAGATGCTTCACAGCTTGCCTGAACTCTGATGTTACCAATTACTCTCCAGAGCTCTGTGCTGCAAAGAGCGGCACACCGGGGATACATGTGTTTAGTTTCTTGTGGGTTTGAAGCAAAACCCCAAATCTAACATCCCCGGGCATGTGAGCAAATTCCACCTGGTTCTGGCTCTGAACTTTTGGGAATCTCTAGTTTCTTATTTAACCATAGAACCAGGATATTTCTTTAGCCATGTTCCGCTTCAATAGTTGTGAACAACCACGGTTACCTGTACAGCCGAATGCACTTGAACAGAAGTCGTTAATAGTATATTTGTAATTATGATCATTTGTAAAGAACTGAAATGGGAAATCATAAAATTGTCATCGATGGATTGTTATTTCGTATATGCTTTCAGCTGTCTGAGCAACGGTTCACCCACCTTTCTTGAGCAGGAACAGCGAGGACATCTAGTGTCTGATCAGGATCACTGCAGGTAAGAGCTTTCTCACCTTTATCAGCTCAAATCCTTCTGCCTTTTATTTGGGAATATTTTATTTCTCATATTTCCACAACATAATACGTATTGAGAGACAGAACAGAAGCCCAGAGAGAACATATAAAGATATAACAACAAAAATCCCCAGAACAGGGTCAGATCGAAAGTTAATCTGAACACCACAATTGCCTTTTTTCTCTTAACAAAAGCAAAGACATCACCACACCTAGAGAATTTTTAGAGTGATTTCCTTTAAATATATTAAATGTAAGCTGATCTCTTAGTTATTGTTGTTGCATATTTTTTCTGTTCTGTTAACAACACAAACTTACATTCCTCCTTAGCGTGGCAGGACGAGCTTGTAAAAATTAAATTGTGCATGAGGCATTTTATTCAAGTCTGTTCTGTACAGGTTCTTATGTCTCCCTCATCGCTGTAGTACCTGAGCTGCTTCCACTAGCACATTACACGTTGTGACTAACATCTGTCACTTGAGGCTTGTTCTTTCTCTGGTCTTCTCCACAAAGGAGGAATAGTGTGTGCAGTGGAGGGTTTTGTCGGTGTTGTGGCTTTTTTAAAATACACACTGCTCTGTTTTTGTGTTAGTGAAGGCAAGTGGAAGATGTGCACCTGATACTTAGCACTTGGAGTGAAACGGGGAAGGTTTGTGATAGTCCGTAGTTCCTGGGGGGAGTTCATTCCAGTCTGGGACCAGCCTCTGAGGAAAGCTTTGTCTCCTGCACAGGTGAGCTTATCCTATGGTCAAGGGCTTAAAAGAGCATTAATTCACAGCAGCAGGGCATGCTCCCTAGTAAATATTACAAAATCTCAACATTAGCCCAGCACTAGACTTTGCTCCCTCTAGTCTCAGGGAAGATGAATATTCACCTAGTTCTCCAAAGAGCTCTGTGCAGAGGGCCAGAGCTAGGCCTATGCACCATTTGCGTCTCATTTAAGCCCTATTGTGAGAATTTAAAATGGATTTAAGTGGCACAGAGGCCTTGTGCTGCCCCTCTGCACAAGGGTGAATCTCCCCCGGCCCCTTCAACATTTGGAAGAAACCTTGCAGAACTCAGTTCTTTGTGAATGTACTGCATGGATTGTTTTATGAAATACATGATGCAATCACCAAACTGTCAAGGAAGAGTAGGTGGAACAAGGCAGGGGTTCTTTCTGAGGACCCCCACCCCAACGTGCTATATAAACTCCAAAGCCCACTGTGCCACAATACCTGGTTTTCAGCTTAAAAAAGCCAGGGCTGGCAGTAGGGGGTAGCAAGCAGGGCAACTGCCCTGTGCCCCATGCCGCAGGGGCCCGCATGAAGCTACATTGCTCAGGCTTTGGCTTCAGCCCCAGGGGGCAGGGCTCAGGGCCCCGGACTTCAGCCCCATGCAGTGGGGCTTTGGCTTTCTGCCATGGGCCCCAGCAACTCTAATGCCGGCCCTGTTTGGCGGTCCCCCAGGGGGCCCCAGACCCCTGGTTGAGAACCACTGGAATAAGAACTAAGGCTGGAGAACACACTAACTCTGCTTAGAATTCTCTGCTTAGCAGTGATAGCTAGTTCCTGTGACCTAGAGCTTCAGAGATAACCAGGTGAAAGGATTACTGTAGTCTGAAATATGTACATAAAAGAGCCACGCCTAACATTTGCCACAAACACCCAACGAAACACCCCTTTGTTCCAAACCCAAGATTCAGCTCATGTTTGTTGTAACGTTCTCTGAGGTTCATAGATCTTTAGAGCTCAGCTGGGCTCATTTATGGATTTGCATAGAAATAAGGTGAAATTTGCCAGTCCACGTGGGTTCAATGCAAAACTCAATCATTTCCACTCAGGTTTGATTTGAGATGGAACAAAGTCAAAATGAAACACTGGGGCTATGTAGATCAGAACAGCCACACAAGCTTGTATGCAGCAAAACAGCTAAGGTGCTCTGAGCGCCAATATACAGTGGGGCAGATCCTCAAATGGTGTAAATTGGCGTCGTTTCCATTGGCCAGGTGTCTGGCCCAGTGCATTTAAATATATGTGCCAGGTAATGAGGGCCTTCTTCAAACAGCTACTTAGTGCCCTCTCCTGATCATGTAAAATGATTGCAAGAGATGCAAGGTGGATTAGATAAGTATCTTGTATTGGATCAACTTCTGTTGGTGAAAGAGAGAAGCTTACATAGAGCTGTTCTTCAGGCCTCCAGAAATTGTGTCATTGTACATGATGATTCTTCAGCTTAAGAGAACAAAACAGTATCAATGCTTGCACTCCACTTTCTAGACAGGCTAGCTAATATCCTCATGTGCAGATTTCCACGCTCCACACGGCTTCTAATTTGTTTTATACTTTCCTGTCATCTTTAACAAGTTTTTAGGGTAAGAAACTCAGGCACACGACTTTGCCCAGGTGTAAAGACCCGTAAAGCCGACAGGTGCAGAGGAGCACGTGGTTCGGACAGAGACATCCCTTAGGGGAGGATCTATTAATGGAGATTCTCTATGTCCTAGTAAAGGGGAGAGGATGGACGTTGATAAAGTACAGGTAGGAATTGAAGAGAAACAGTCAATGAAAATGAGTCTCATTCAGTTACATCATATGAAGGCAAAAAACTAAAAAGTGATAAATTTTATAAGTGCTTGTATACTAATGCAAGAAGTCTAAATGCTAAGAGGGTAAACTTTAATGGCTGGTATTAAATGAGGATATTTATATAACAGGCATCACAGAAACTTGGTGGAATGATGACAATCAATGGGACACTGTAATAGCAGGGTACAAATATACAGGAAAGACTGAGTAGGTCGTGCTGGTGGGGAAGTGACACTATATTTGACCCTATGCTTTCTTTCACATAAAGAAAAAATCTTAAATTAATCAAACTGTACCACAAAATCTCTATGGATAGAAATTCCATGCTTAAATAAGAAGAGTATAGCAGTAGGACTATACTACCTGTACCAACCACCTGATCAGGATGGTGGCAATGATTGTGAAATAGTTGAGGAGATTAGAGAGGCTATCAAAATAGAAAACTCAATAATGAGGGATTTCAGCTATCTCCACATTGACTGGTACATGTCACCTCAGGACAGGATGCAGAAATAAAGTTTTCAGACCCCATTAATGACTGCTTCTTGGAGCAGCTAGTCCTGGAACCCACAAGGGGAGAGGCAATTCTTGATTTAGTCCTAAGTGGAGCATAGGATCTGCTCCAGGATGTGAATGTAGCTGAACTGCTCAGTAATAGCGACCAGAATATAATTAAATTGTAGGGGGGGGGGGGAAATAGCCAAGAAGCCCAAAGCAGTAATATTTAACTTCTGAAAGGGAAATGACATAAAAATGAGGAGGCTAGTTAAACAGAAATTAAAAGGAACAGTCACAGGAGTGAAATGCCTACAAACTGCATGAAAACTTTTGAAAAACACCATAACAGAGACTCAAATTAAGTGTACACCTCAAATTTTAAAAAATAGTAAGAGGACTAAAAAAAATGCCACTATGGCTAAATAACAGTGTAAAAGAGGCCATTAGAGGCAAAAAGGCACCTTGTAAAAATTAAAATCCTACTGACGAAAAGAGAAAGGAGCATAAACTCCAGCAAGTCAAGTGTAAAAGTATAATTAGGCAACACCAAAAAAGAATTTGAAGAGCAACTAGCCAAAAACTCAAAAAAAACAACACCAAAAATATTTTTAAGTACATCAGAAGCCAGAAGTCTGCCAAACAATCTGTGGGGCCAATAAATGATTAAGATGCTAAAGGAGCACTAAAGAAAGACAAGGCCTCTGCAGAGAAGCTAAATGACTTTTTTGAATCGGTCTTCACTGCAGAAGATGTGAGGGAGATTCCCACACCTGAGCCATTCTTTTTAGGTAACAAATCTGATGAACTGTCCCAGATTGACGTGTCAATAGAGAAGGTTTTGGAACAAATTGATAAACTAAACAGTAATAAGTCACCTGGATCAGATGGTATTCTGAAGGAACTCAAATATGAAGTTACAGAATTACTACCTATGGTAGGTAACCTATCGCTTAAATCAGCCTCTGTACCAGCTGACCAGAGGGCAGCTAATGTGATGCGAATTTTTAAAAAAGGGCTCCAGAGGTGATCCTGGCAATTACAAGCCGGTAAGCCTAACTTTAGTACCAGGCAAATTGGTTGAAATTGTAGTAAAAAAACAGATTTATCAGACACATAGATGAGCATGATTTGTTGGGGAAGAGTGAACACTGTTTTTGTAAAGGGAAATCATGCCTCACCAATCTATTAGAATTCTTTGAGGGGAGTCAACAAACATGTGGACAAGGATGATCCAGTGGATATCGTGTACTTGGACTTCCAGAAAGCCTTTGACAAGTTCCCTCACCAAAGGCTCCTAAGCAAAGTAAGCCGTCATGGGATAAGAGGGAAGGTCCTGTCATGGATCAGTTACTGGTTAAAAGACAGGAAACAAAGGGTAGGAATAAATTATCAGTTTTCAGAATGGAGAGAGGTAAATACCAGTGTCCCCCAGGAGTCTGTACTGGGACCAGCATAAATGATCTGGAAAAAGGGGTAAACAATGAGGTGGCAAAGTCTGTAGATGATACAAAATTACTCAAGATAGTTAAGTCCAAAGCAGACTGTGAGGAATTATAAAAGGATCTCACAAAACTGGTTGACTGGGCAACAAAATGGCAGATGAAATTCAGTGATCTAAAATACCTGGTATTGTTAATTGCACTGTTTACTTGTAAGATGTCTCCGTTTACCCTATAGTGTTCCAGACAGAGAGTGGTCACTGGTAAACAAGTGATGAAAGCTAGAACTCAAGCTGCGTGAAAGCCTGTTTGTGTATCTAGTTTCTGGTTGTTATTTTTAAATAAGCCCCTTCTATTCAAGAAGGACAGTGATTCCACATATCGAGACACAACATAATGGTATACAGAAAGATGAGGTCCTTATTCTGAGGACCTTACAAGCTAACCCACCTGAATACAATACACAGGGCAAAAGATCAAGGCCAAAAAGGAGTAGATAGCATCAGACTGTTGGAAGGCTAAGCTGAGAATGGGGAGAGAGGTTTGAAGAAGGATTAAAGCTGCTTGGCATTGTGGAGCAGGGTGACTAATCCAAATTAATGAGTGGCTAGGAATAGTTTGGATAAATGTTGGGGGCATATATTTCTGAACACACTGAAATGCAGATGATTTTCAACATTGAAAAAGTGAAAAATACAGAAAAGTGTTGCCCAGAATTCTGCATTCATTAATTATTTCTATCACGGGCAACATCCTTATTCCATAAAAGATCCTTGTGAAAAGGAAACCTTCCAGGTTCTTATAAAGTGATTGGGGGAGACATTTACAGAGTGTCTGGCAAACTCTGACGCAGTCCTTCATCATTGACTGAGAAACCCAAGACAAATAGTGTTCAAGCTGTGCAAACATTAATAGGTTCCAAGGGTGAAGGCAGGAGGAAAACAGACCTCATCAGAGCAGGGAAAGAGCAAGAGGTCAGCAGCGATGCAGAAGGAGAATGGAAGGAGACAGGGATCACAATATTTGGGGGCTGTGGCAAGCCTAGAGGAACACAAGCTGGAGCACTCCAGTGAGCAGCAAAGCGAGACGGCAGAGCAGGGAGAGGGAAGCAAAGATCAGAACTGGGGGAGGGGATCAAAACAGTGCCCAGGACTTAGAACATTTTGGGCATCAGCCACCCTCATCCCCAGCAAAAGTGCAAGTAAATAGGATCTTTGCACAGAGGGGAATTAAGGGGGGTGGGGGGGGGGAAACTTCTCCACCTACTCCAGCAGCTTGGCAAGCATAGCCTCGCTGCTGCCACTACTACAATCTATGGGAGTAGCTGCTGGGGCTCCCGTGTGCCCCAAAAAGAGAGGTGGAGGTAGGCTACTGAAAGGAAGCATGGTCGTATGGTTAAGACACTAGACTAGGGATCGGCAACCTTTGGCACACGGCTTGCCAGGGTAAGCAACCTGGCGGACCGGGCCAGTTTGTTTATCTGCCGCAGCCGCAGGTTTGGCCAATCGCGGCTCCCACTGGCCGCAGTTCGCCGTCCCAGGCCAATGGGGGCTGCGGGAAGCAGCACGGGCCGAGGGATGTGCTGGCCTCAAGCAATCTGGGTTGAGATCCTGTGTCTGCCACAGACCTTCCCTCTTGCTTAGACTCTCTGGGTATGTCTACACTGTGATTAAAAATCCCTGGCACTGAGTCTCAGGTCCCAGCTCAGGAGACTCAGGCTTGTGGAGGTTGGGCTACAGGGATAGATGTCTAGAGGCAGGCTGGAGCCTGGGGTTCTGGGCCCTCTCCAGCCCAGGCCTGGACATCTATGTTGGGATCAAGGAGACGCGGAGTCAAGAGGTTTGTCAAGCAGGCGTCCCGAGCTCTCTTGAGCTGGGGTTTTTATTAGTAATTAGATCAAAAGGCATGAGATCATAGTTACTTGTAACATATTGATTGGTTCACCCATAGCCATCTCCCCTTGTACAATAAATCATGATTGGTGAAGGGACTACGTGAACTATTCAAGGGGACTACGTGAGCTATTGCCTAGTCTATGCTTAATCAATAACCTGAGCATAGCTTTACCTTGCATTGCTTACCTTGAGAATAAGCCAGGAGTAAATGTAATAAACACGTGTGTGGTTTGCCAGCACAGCATGTTTCACTACACCTCCCCCTTTTTGTTTTTAAGCAATTTGCAGGCATAATGAATGCTCTGTTTAGTATTAAGTCGTTGCCAAGGACAGCCTTGGACAAATAGGCTAATAAGGGAAGGAATACACTGTAATATACAACAACAAACTATTAATCCTATAACTATAACAATAACATATGCAAACATTTGCTTTAGCCAGTATAGGTCTGGCAGCCACCCAGTAAGCCAGTCCCAGAATCCTGAAAAACCAACATCCATTGTAACTTCTTTTGTTAAAGTATGTAGTTTTACAATTTGGTTGTCCACTGCTTTTTCATTATTGCTTAGGTTAAAGCAACACATACCATCCAATTTTTCACACCCATAATGATGTTGCATTAAAAGATAATCTATGGCCGCTCTGTTTTGCAAAAGTCCTGTCTTAATTCGCTCTGTTCCTCATTTAACAAGGCTAGAGCTCTAGAAGTTGTATTTAAGGCTTTTACTGCTGAGCAGGTTTTTCCAACAGTTGTTCAGCCTGATTAGCTAGGTTCTTCACTTGGCCCCATGTGGCAGGTGCATTTCGTTGGCCCCCTCGTTTTCGGCCCGTTGTCACTTTTTAAAGCTGATGGCTTTCCCATCACTGCAAAGGAACGAATGAGGTGATTACAGACGTGTTTTGCCTTTTCCCCTTTTTGTGGCGTTGCCCATATATATCCAGAATAAGTGTCTATGACTACATGCAAATAGGACCAGGGAGCTAATGGTGGGAACCGAGTGACGTCCATTTGCCACAATTGGTTTGCACCTAGCCCCCGAGGATTTACCCCGATAGCGGGTCCTGCGAGGTTTCCAGTACACTCAGGGCACTGCTGAATAACAGCTTTTGCATCAGATAGTGGTATGGAAAATTGCTTGGCCAACGCCCTAGCATTTTGGTGATGTAAGGAGTGACTTTCCATAGGAGAGCAGGGGAAAGCCTTTAAGGCGTTATCAGCATAGGCATTGCCTTGCGAGATTTCTCCGGGGAAAGGCTGATGACTTCTAACATGTGCGATAAAAAATAGATGTCGTCGGTGACGTAATATCAGTTGTAGGGAAAGAAATAAACCAAGCAAATTATTATCCAAAGATGCAGTAACACAACTAGAAGCAATATTACTAACAACATTTGCAGCATACAAACTGTCTGTTATGAGGTTAACTGGTTGATCAGAAAATGTGTTAAAGGCAAGAATTAACGCAGCTAGCTCCGCACGCTGAGGAGAGCGTTGCGGTAAGGTAAACTGGGATTGCCACTGGTCATTTTTTTTCCAAGCGACCACCCCTCTGGAGGGGCCACCATCGGTGAAAATGGTAAGAGCTTCTTTTATGGGAACGGGAGATACCAAGTAGAATACTTTCAGTGGAATATGTTGAGCAACTTGGAGACGAGGATCCTTTGGAGTATGGTAAGTTACGCACCCAACATAATTGGCTAGTGCTATTTGCACCTCCTCCGAGTGCATGCATGCAACTTCCCAGGTGGCGATGGGGATGGGTATAATAATGTTTACTAAATCCATGGCAAACAAGTTTAATGCTCGATTGCGTCCTTTAGTGATTAATTGAGCAATCATTCCAGACAATGGGACGAGTGTGTTTTTGTGTGTGTGTGGTAAATACATCCACTCGAGGATAAATTCTCTTTCATTTGTATGTTGAAGTAATGCCCCCATGAATTGCTTAATGTCCCCAAGAATGATTAAGGACGGGGGCACATTAGGTACTGCTCTATCTACCCACCTTTCTGCCATGGCTTCGTTGACCTTATGCACTACCTCCTCTTGTTCGTTTGTCAGTGATATTATGTCTCCCGGTTGCTTTCCTAATTTTAGGGCATTAAACAGTGGAGTCAGCATAGATGTGGGAATCTTGTAATACGGTCTTATCCAATTTATGGATCCCAGAATTTGCTGTAGCACTACATATGTTAATTTTTTTGGCAAGGTAAGTTTTGGAAGTATGGGCATGGAGTATGCTGCAAGCATTTTATGACCTAAATATTGAAAAGGTTCGGCTTCCTGTATTTTTTCCGGGGCTACTACCAGACCCGATTGACTTAAGATATCCGTTAACTCACTTTTCCATGTGGTGGGTAGGGGCCTACCGGCTATTAAGATATCATCCATATAATGGTATACAAGTAGCTTTTTGAACTTATTTCTGAAAGGTTGAAGAGCAGTGTTTACAAAATACTGACACATGGTAGGGCTATTTAACATGCCCTGGGGTAACACTTTCCAATGATAACGTGTTGTGGGTTGGGCATTGTTTAGGACTGGCACTGTGAATGCAAAATATTTTTTATCCTTTTCCTGTAATGGTATCGTAAAGAAACAATCCTTTAAATCAATTATTGCTACCTGGTAGTCATATGGGATTAAATTTGGATTGGGGAGGCCACACTGCAGGGGGCCCATTGGTTCTAGTATTTTATTAATTTCACGCAAATCATGAAGGAGCCTCCATTTTCCTGATTTTTTCTTAATTACAAAAACAGGAGTATTGTACGGGCTTGTAGTATGCTCAATGTGTTCATCTTTTAATTGTTGCTCAACTAATTGCTGCAAAGCTTCTAATTTCTCTTTAGGTAATGGCCATTGTTCTACCCAGACTGGCTTATCAGTTTTCCACTGTAACGGAAGAGCCTGAGGCTTACTCATCTTCCAAAACCAGTTTTGCCCCTATCTGTTCTAACAAATCTCTTCCCCAAATGTTAAACTGTAAAGGCAATATGCAGGGTTGAATATATGCTATTATGGGGCCTTGTTCCTGGGATTTTACTGGTAACCATTGAGAGCTCTTTTGAGATGCTTGGCTTCCTCCTACCCCGAATACCGCAGGGGCTAGCTTAGAAGGCCATGTAGGCTCCCAATCCTTTTCAGCTATGACAGAAACATCTGCCCCTGTGTCCAACAAACCGGTCAGCCACTTACCTTGGAGTATATACTTACGTTGAGGTTTTTGCAGGGATATTCGGTGTACCAATGCTGCCACCTGTGGGTGAAAGGAAGAATCGCTGTCGCCTTCAGTACGGGTGGATCCGAATCCTCCTGTGCGTGTTACCTGTGATTTTTCTCCAGGGAGCTCATATGGCAACAGTATCATCTGTGCCCAGGAGTCCCCTTGTCTTAAAGTAAAAGGCAGGTGACTCCAATACTGAACATATATTTTTCCCTGATAATCAGCATCAATCACTCCTGGAACTACCATAATTCCTTGTTTACTTGCTGATGACCGAGGGAGTATAATGCCCACCGTCCCTTCAGGAAGGGGCCCTTTCAGTTGAGTAGGCATTAAAAGAACTTCCCCCGGTAAGAATGAGGATTTTTCTTCTTGATTATACAAGTCTATTCCAGCACTGCCGGTCGTTGCCGGTTGTGCCCTAGTCAATTCTTCCGCCCCCGTTGTTTTTCCGGGGCCCGGGGAGGGCCCGATTACTGGTTTCCCTGCCCTAGTCCTGATCGACATTGATTTGCCCAATGATACCCCTTGTTGCATTTAGGACATTTTTTGGAGGGCCTACCCCCTTCCTGGGGTCTTCCTTTATGTGCTCCTCCCCCGGGTGCCCTACACTGGCTTTTAAAGTGTCCCGGTTTTTTGCAATTAAAACAATTTCCTGCTGGTTTATTACCTTGTCTTATAGCCCCCGCCAAAAGAGCCATAGCATGGGTTTGACTACCGACATCAGCGCAAGCCTGAATCATGTCCGCTAAAGTGTACGAGGGGCGATGTATTATAGATTGCAGTACCTTTTTGCAATCAGCATTAGCCTGCTCATAAGCCAGTCGCCGTAAAAGCTCTGTCTGTGCCTCCTCGTTATCGATCTGCCGCTGTACTGCTTCCTTGAGCCTATCTATGAACTGCGGATACGGCTCTGTAGGCTGCTGCCGGGTGGCTGTGAAAGACCTAGTCGGTTTCCCACTTACAGGAACCCTTCTGAAAGCTCTCATAACACTAAGTTTAGTACGAATATATGTGTCTGGGTCTAACTCCAACTGTCTCTCTATAGTGCTAAATTGGCCTGCTCCATAAATCTGGTCGGGTATGGCAGCTGGGGTTGAGTAACCTACAGCAGCTAACCTGAACTCACTATCCCACACCATATACTGGGCGGGGGTCAGCACCATACGAAATAAGTCTTTCCAATCTTGTGGAGCCATTGTGTAGCCATTCCCAATTCCTTCTAAGATGCCTGTCACGAAATTAGACCTGATGCCTGTCTCCGTGATAGCTTTTCTCACCTCCCTCAGTACTGTATACGGTAGCGCCGTCCACTGTCTGGCGGCATTGCCCTGTGCATCGACTTCTGCCGTTATAGGCATTAGCATGGGCAACTCCCCCTCCCACTGATGTTCTTCCTCCAAACTCAATTCCCCTGTCTCACGCGCCAACGCAACCGCCGCCCGGACGCAGCCCCCACGATTCCCCCGGAAACAAGGCTGATCAGTTCCTTTATCAATGGGGGGATCCGAGGGCCGCTGCCCCGTATCCGACACCGCAGGCGCTGGTGGTAGCACCCGCGGGTACGGAGGCGGTGTCGTCAGCGTGAGAAGCGGGGCGGCAGTGAGAGACGCCTGTAGCCCCAGTTTTCCCACTGCCTCAGTACAGCGCTGCCACATGAGCAGGTGCTGCACTGCTGCTCTCGGTTTCTCAAAGAGCTGTGTTCCTATTTTTTGCCAATCTTCTTGCTGCAGGGACCCCTCTTCGGGGTACCAGGGGCATTGACATTCTATTTCCTTAACAAAATCCTCTACATGCCGCAGCGTAACCGCTGGGCAACCGCTCCCCTCAATGAGCTTAAATAATTCCTTAGCATGAGCCTTTTGTGGCACTGATAAATCACCCCCCATACTCACGAGTGGCTGTTTCCAGCGGGTGCACCTAGACTATTCCAGTCGGATGAGCAGGGGTCCTCGGGATCCGGTGAATCACGTCGGGGTCACCAGATGTTGGGATCAAGGAGACGCGGAGTCAAGAGGTTTGTCAAGCAGGCGTCCCGAGCTCTCTTGAGCTGGGGTTTTTATTAGTAATTAGATCAAAAGGCATGAGATCATAGTTACTTGTAACATATTGATTGGTTCACCCATAGCCATCTCCCCTTGTACAATAAATCATGATTGGTGAAGGGACTACGTGAACTATTCAAGGGGACTACGTGAGCTATTGCCTAGTCTATGCTTAATCAATAACCTGAGCATAGCTTTACCTTGCATTGCTTACCTTGAGAATAAGCCAGGAGTAAATGTAATAAACACGTGTGTGGTTTGCCAGCACAGCATGTTTCACTACACATCTACACTGCAGTTTTATAGCCCTCCAAGCCCCAGGAGCCAGAGACAGCTGACCCACAGGTCTTTTATCACACAGCAGCAAGTCTCGGTACCTGGGTCAACTGACTCAGGCTCACACTACGGGGCTAAAACAAGCGGTATAAATGTTCCTGCTGAGGCTGGAGCCCAGGCTCTGAAACCTGGAGACAGGGGAGGTCTCCGAGCTCAGGCTCCAGCTATTTTGTGCTGCTCTTTTTAGCCCCATAGCGCAAGCCAGAGTCAAAGTCCTCTTCAGAGTTTTAAATCTTTTCAGTGGGCACTTATCAGGCGGGAAGGTGCAGTCAGGAATGATCCCAAAGGTATCATAGTAATGGGGTAGGTATCCGAGGGCCAAGATATCCAGTGGGCACAAAGTACCCCCCGCCCCCCTCCAAAAAAACAGTGGAAGACAAAAGCAGCAGCCATGAAGTGAGGCAGACAGGTGAGGGAAGTCCTGGAAAGAACAAAGGATCTCTGGGAATGTGTGGGCCTGGGACAAATTCTCAGGTCCAGCCAAGCTCTGCTAGGCCCAGGACCCAGCATAACAGGAAAAAGGTGCCCTGGTGCTCCCATTAAAGCCCGCTCCCCAGCCCTGCGGCCTACTAAAAATCCCTTCACACTGCAATGCCTCAGGGTTGTTCTAAGTTGTGCCGGGCTACAATAGCCCCCATGGGGCCATTGAGAAGTGATGGTTTGCCTGAGTACAACCATCCGCAAGCCAGGCTCCCTCCCCCAGGCATCACTACACCAAACCAGGGAAATCCACAGCTGGCCAAACAGGTCAGCTTTATAGCCCCTTTATGCTGCTGTGTGTTTAGTGCTGATGAAAAGAACTGAGAGGAAAGACTCCATATCCCATAACGATTTCCCTGATTCATCCCTTTCTCCTAAAAGAGCTGTGGGAAATGAATTGCCAATGGTCTAATCCACAGCACTGGTTTATTTTCATCACTGGTTGCTCTTGTCATTTATTTGTGAGCTGTTAACCCTGTCCATCTGGAGTACTAGCAAAGCTCCACTATACACAGCTAACATTTTGCACGTATCTTGCATCTTTCATCCAAGTATTTCAAAGTCCTTTACAAAATGCTAATTCAATTTCATGAGCTGGGTATGTAATACTAAGATAGATACTCTGAGACATGGATCAGTTAAGTGATTTTACCAAGGTCAAACAGTAAGTGAGAGCAAGGAATCGTCCCCACCTATATATATAACTGGAATATAGTCCAGCTTTTGATGAACGCCTAAGAAATATTCAGCTCAGCTGTTACCCATACCAAAGAACCTACAAACAAGCTTCAAACAAAGGCAGGTTCTCTTGGTTCTCATGAATGTCAAGTAAGCAGCATTGCTTCATTTGCTTTGAACAATGTGTACCTTGGATTTAAACAGGATTTTAACAAAGGCTGGGCCATATAAGTAACAATATGCTTAACTGTGCAATTAAAATAAGTCATGGATGTGAGGAGCTAGACAAATGTGGGACACCACTGACTACATTTAAGTGTTCGTCAGAGCCATAACTTCTGTGGCAAAATATGTGCCTTTTACGGGGCGAGGGGTTCATTAAAAAAAAATCATTAAAAAACTCATTCATTAAATAAAACCTGATCCTCATCTGATATAAAATGGTCTCTTCTTCTTTTTTACACTTAGCTGGCTCACTGCTCAGCTAGATTCTGTGCAGAGTGGTTACAAAATTGGTTCTCGTTCTCTCAGGTTTGATGGAGCTTGGTTCTCATTCTCTCAGGTATGATGGAGTATGGGGCGCTTTAATGGTTTTAAATCATTAGTTCAACATTATGAAATGGGTTTTAATGGTTTTGATTGTAAATATCCTTTTTCATTTGACTCATCTCATAATTGTCCCTGACAAGCCACTTCACGTGAATTAACATGTTCTGTCATTACTCTTACTTAGACTAAAATTATGGCTTCATTTTTTACCGTGACAAAACTGGCTTTTCCCATTCTTTTTGCCATGACAAGGAACCTGAATGCTGAGATCTGAGGTAGATATTGGTTTGGTGAGACCTCGTTAATGGGCTGTTGGCTCTTGTGGCATTCCTAGGCTTCTCTAGACTGTATTGGGAATGGAAATCCCAATAAAAGTGAACTTTGCTCTTTAGTCTATTATACCAACATGCCATTTAGAGCCTGCTTCTACTCTCATTGAAATCAGTGGCAGAGCTCCAATCTGAGTATAATGAACGCTCTAGTCCCCAATCCTCAGGTCCAGCCGAGCTCTGTTTGGTGCAGAGCCAAGGAAGGGAAGGAGACAAAGATGGCTTTACACAACTTTTGGGGCTCTCCCAGTTCTGGGGCCTGCCATTGGGGATTGCTGGAGCAAAGCACCCATCTATCCATATTGCTTCCCTCTGTCCATGTTCCCTAAGATGGAGTGTGTGAGGCAGTAGTGTAGGGCCAGCTTCTCCAGCTGTCTGTCACCCAGGAGGTCTGTCCCCACATCAGCCAGTTAATTCAGGCCACTGGGCAGAGGATCAGACCTTTGCAGCAATACCATTCTTTCTGTCATGTGACTTTAACGGATGATAAATTCATTTCTCAGGAGAGCTGCCTAACAACAAATCAGATCAAACATGTATTGTTTTTTCCAGAAGATTCCTGGTATCTTTACCACAGGATCTCTCTTTATGATCCCTCTAGTTACTTGGTGGTTCTTATTATTTAAAAGCCATCATCTGACCCTTGATAATACCCATATGGCATTACCGGGAACTGCTGGACATACTCAGAACCGGTCTGTGTTTTTCAATTTTAGACTGTCCCATCACCCTTACAACTATTTTACAAGTGATGTCAGGTTATGTTACATGGACACATTCTCCAGCCTTTTTTCAGTTAATGCTTTGGCACTTGGTAATGGCATGTATTGGTAGAGGGCAATAAATGGGTGGGTTTTATCAACAAAAATGAAAGCCAACAGTACAGAATTTGCTTTCTAAAGGACTTGGTATCAGCACATGTCCCTATCCGTTATCTTAAAAATAGAACCCATTGAACGTTTTAGACACTTGAAGCATGTTTTGATGATCTGCTACCTTGGAGTTGCACTGTGACGCACGAAGAGAAGTTGGTGAACAAGTCGTCCCCTCTCTTTATTCAAGTTAAAAGCTTGTTGCTGCTTTTACTTTCTAGACGGATTGAAGGATGGGAGCTTTTGAAGAAAATACTTGAAAGAGAAATCAATTTAAGTGAAACAATACAGTACCCGATTGTTCTGGGTTTCAAACAAATGTTCATGCTCTAAATACTTGCCTTAGAAACAATAAGCGCTAAGTATTAATCGGTCTAGACGGATTGAAGGATGGGAGCTTTTGAAGAAAATACTTGAAAGAGAAATCAATTTAAGTGAAACAATACAGTACCCGATTGTTCTGGGTTTCAAACAAATGTTCATGCTCTAAATACTTGCCTTAGAAACAATAAGCGCTAAGTATTAATCGGTCATTGATTTCTATAGGCATTTTTAATCTCTCAGCACAGTTAACGCTTATTTCTTAACTGCTAGTATTCAGCACTTGTAAAGTACCTAGTCAACATGACAGAACTGTAGCTATCATTATTCCATATATTAAACAGGCTTCTGTTCAGTTAAAGGGACTTTTTTCTCATCTATATTTTGGATTCCATATTCAAAAATGCTACCTTAATAATAAGGAATAATTAACAAAAGGAATTAACACTTAGTTCGGCTCTAATACTACACTTGATCTTAGCTCCGAGGAGCCGAGAAGTTTTACAATTTTCTGTACTGCCGTTTTCTGCAGTTTTGCAGTTTTCTGTACAGGTATGGAGTTTTTAACTCGAAGTATTCAGATCAATTCATGAAAGGTGCTGCCACAGTGACTTCTCAGAGCTCTGTGTGCCTGTTTGAAAAAATAATGTAAGTAAGTTCTTCAGCTTTATAGAGTACCATAAAACATACGCTTTGGATTTTATTAGTGGCTGTGTAACTTGCACTTCAAGTATCTATGCCAGCCCTGCAGTGAAGGCGAAAAGGACATTATTTTTCTACCAAGTGGGGAATCATTAACACGGTGCTTACTCAGTGCTATTATTGTGAATCTTTGACAGCCATTAATCATCTATGTCAGTAAGACTAGTGCCCAGAATGCTCGTAGAGTTCACTAAAGGAGAATTGCGTGAGATGGCCAAGCTTTCAAAACAAGTTGTTAATCATCGGCTGGAAGATGGGATGGGGGTGGGATGCAGTTGGCTTTAAAGATTGTTAGCATCAGCTGAATAAAAATAAAAATGTTGGCACTTTCCTGCTTTAAAATATCTTCCTCTACAGATCCCCTGTATGCTGCACTTTGATGCAATATGAGCATGACCTACAAATGCTTCGGTCAGTAAAACTGTGATAACAAATAATAGTTGTGAACATAATATACCCCTTTTTGGGAGGAAAAATAGGTCTCAGACCCTAATCCTGCCACTTGTGGCACACGAACAGAGCCACGCACCTGCCCAGAGCCCTAGGTTAATGGGGCCTAAAGTTTGAATATTAAGTTTTAGGCCTAAAATATAAAACGTGTAACTTCAGATGCTCCAAGACAAGTTATTCATAGATATCAAGGTCAGAAGGCCTTGTCTGATCTATATAACACAGACCAGAGAACTCCCCCAAAATAATTCCTTTTGCAATGGAGCATATACGTATTGATTGTAAAAAAAAATCTAATTGTGATTTAAAAGTTCCCAGCGATGGAGAATCCATCATGACCCTGGGTATATACATGACACCGTCAGTCAAAGGCATCCATTGAATGAGCAGAATAACACTTAGAGTCACACATTGTTGTACTTCAAGGGACTTTGCTGACAAAAACTCACCCATCTGTTTAAATTTTTTTACCCCTGTTACAGGTAACACCTAAAATAACTAAATCTGGTAGAGATTGAAGGGGGGGGGAATCCCTTTTTTTGTTTGTTTATGTGACAGCTACCGTCTTGGCTGCCACACTAGATTGAAGGGAGGACCTCCAGCACTAAAAGTATCAGCTAACGAGCCAAACCTCTATAGCTCAGGGCTGCGGACTGGCACAGAAGGGGGGAGACCGGTAAGACACACTCACCAGTGGGTTCCATTTACTTTGTGCATTTCACACCATTTTATATCTGGCCAGCTTCCCTTTCCCCTTGTAGAGGCAGCTGGTTCCCCTGCTGTTTGTGTGAGTCTCACAACAACAGGGGAGAGAAAAACATTTTTAAAAACAGGGCCGTGTGACTGTAAAGCCACAAATTCAGCAGGGAGCCTGAGAGGCTGTTGGTGGCTTCACTGGAGCCAGGGCAGAGACTCTTGCTGTGCCCAGAGCTGACTGAGGTGGGCCTGCAGTGACGGGGGTGTGAGTAACCACCACCCTTGTTTGGGAAAGTGCTTGCAAGGGGCGGGGGACAGCAAAGAGACCGTAAGGGGTTGTCTGAGTCTGAGAAGAGGCAGGGTGGTCTTGTCATCGAACCAGGGTTTCTGACCTCTGGTTAAACCATCTCCAGTCTTCAGAGGGGTTGTGCATCCTGGAATGCTCCCAAATTAGAATTGTTCTGCCCCTTGTTGCCTTGGCTGGACTGAATCACTGGACCAACAGAGCACTGGCCCCAGCTTCAAGATCTTCAAGCGTGCCCATGCAAGCAAGTGTCTAGGACTCTGATATGCAGAGGAGTGTATACTCAGGGGTGGGGTAAATGGTGGCAGTGTAAATGCAAGTTAGATAAATTTCGTTTACTACTCTAAACTGTATTTGTTAATTGATTTATTGAACTGCCCCTTGCTGATTTAAATGAGCAGTGACATTCCATCTCAGTCTGTTATACCATGTTTCCCTACGTGGTTAGGTAAAGGTGTGTTAACTCCAAGCTAAGTGTATATTGTTTATCATTGGTATTTTTGAGTTACACCCATTGCACAGATGAGCTCAGGTGTATTCCTGGAGGCTCCCCAGGCACCACCATTGAGTGTGTGCAGGGCCCAGCCAGGTGGAGGCACCGCCAATTTTAATTTCCTTGAGGAGTAAAGGGACTGCAGCAGAGGGGTGGATAGAGGATTCCCACCTATCCAACATCACCAACTCAGGATCTCCTTTACTGTCAGCAACATCAGATGCCCGGGCACACAGGGGACTGTTACCTGCTCCCGAGTAACCCAGGGAAAGGGGGTTACACAGTCTTCTCCTCCTTCAATTTCAAACAGGGTGGTAGGTGTCAAAAGAGTATCCCAATTCAATGTATTTTGAATTAAGTAGTGGTCTTGGTATTAAAGAAGTTACTGTGCAAGGAAATTTGAAATCAGATGTTTTAAAGGTTGTAGATGGGAATTATAATGTCTGTTAACTAATGCAGCTGCATATTGTGTATCTACTGTTATCTTGACCTTCTACCCTCCTTTCTGTCTACCTGTTGTGCACTGACTAAATCCCAGTCTGTTGCTGGGACTGTCTTTTTGTCATTTGTTGGTACAATGGCTTGTACAACAGTGCTCTAATCCTTGTTTGGGATCTTGAGGCACTATCAATAGAAATAATAATAAATTGTAATAATAAGGATAATAACTTACATATATAAAGCACCATTTTATGGAGATGGATCCCACAATGCTTTACAGATTTATTTTTTACAAGCTACGGGGCAAAAACCTGCAGTCCTTACCTAAGCAAAACTCCATGGGAGCTCAATGAAGGATCTGACCATGTATGTCCTCTGCAGGAATTAAGTCATTCATCACTAACCTCTGTGAAATTCACCTATTACCAGCGCACATAACACTACACAACCGGTTAGGAAAGGAAGTGTATCCTGTACCAATTTAATTTACAGGGGAGATGTTAGGTAGGCAGAACGTGACACCAAAATTGGAATTTGGTGGGACCCTAGAATTATCATCAGTGCTATTGCAAAAAGCATCATCTATAGGATGGACCTTTGTTTTACATCTAATATAAAAGATGGCACTTCCGCAAGCACAATGCCTTCTAAAGTTCTGATTCAAATGGAAAACTGCTGCCTACTGAATCCCCCGCAATATATTGCATCCCTGCCATATCCCAATTTCCCTGAAAGTCCCTCTGCAAAGTACACCAGGCCAAACTTGACTTAACTTAATGAATCTGATGAGATCACAGCCCAGGATGGAATGGCTGCAGACAGGGCCAGATTAACCCATAGGTTAATAAGGCTATTGCCTTATGCCCTCCTATTTTTAGGCCCTACTGTAGGCCCTCCATCCCATATTGAAGTAACAGCTGAGCGACAGTAGCGGGGCCATCAGAATTTTTTTGTCTCATTAGATATTTTTGTTCAAATTAATCCATCAAGATTGTGAATTCAATGTATGGTGGTTGTGATTTTGTTTTTGTGGGCTAAGTAAGTGTTTGTGGGCCCATACAATATTGAACTTTGTACACAGTAGGCCTATACTGGACAATAGAAACCATGTCGAAAAAAGGAGGATGGCAGAAATTGAAGGAGGCCAAAGAAAGGTGGCAAAGATAAGATGCAGTGCTGAAAGGAACTCCTTCTCTCCTAACATTTTTTCCTCCTGCTAAGTCTGGTGGTGAGGAAGTCCAGGCGAATACCAGCCCAAGTGAACCTGCTGCTCCAGAGCCTGATGAAAAGGAGCAGGCTCTTGTGACTTCTCTAGCTGCAGACTCGCCCCACTCCTCTGAAGACTTTCACAATGATAGTAATACAAACATATCCTTCTCCAGCGATCCAGGTGAGTGGGACATGACTTCTCAAGATTTCATTGCATATTGGACTGAGAAGGGCCCACAGAAATGCCAGAATCTAGATGCTGACTTTTCCTTGACAAAGCGAGAGTATACCAATCAGAATCGTTATCTGACCAAATCAATGTTTGAATATGTGAAGCCTAATAAACAGATTGGCAAGCAAGAATGGCTCATCTATTTGCCTTCTAAGAAGAAGGTGTACTGTTTTTATTGCCACCTGTTTTCTGATACCAAAAAGTGTGGAATGCTCTGCGAAGGCTTCAGTGATTGGAAGAATACTGCATACATTACCAATCATGCAGTGAGCAAGCAGCATGCATTGTCAGTTAGCAGCTACCATGCCTGAAAGAAAGTTGTGGCAGAATTGATACCCAAATGGAAAACCAGTTTTTGGAAGCTTGTGCTTATTGGAAGAACGTTCTCAGACGTGTAGCTGAAACCATAGTTTTTCTTGCTGAGCCGTGGTCTGCCATTCCATGGCTCAGATGAGACTGTTGGATCGAAACACAATGGCAGTTATCTTGGCATTCTAGAGCTAATTGCTAAGTTCGACCCTTTCTTAGCTCAGCACATCAATGAACTTGCAAATCGTGGAAAAGGCCATACATCATATCTATCAAAAACTATTTGTGATGAATTAATTGCACTGCTGGCAAAGAAGATGCTATCAGATCAAAGATATGGGATATTTTTCAGCATCCATCGACTCAACACCGGAGGTGTCCCAAGTAGATCAGCTGACTGTCATATTGCGTTATGTGCTACCCAGCCGACCAGTTGAGCATTTCATTACCTTCATAAACATCACCAGCCACACAGGGGAGAAACTTGCCTGTTACCTTTAGTGTACTGACAAATTTTTCGCCTAACATTTCAAGTTCCGAAGTCAGTGAAGGGATCAAATGTCTGTGTCAGAAGTAATTTTTTTGCAATATGTCATTCATACTGAGGCCTTTTCCCTCCCATTAGCCTTACGCCCTTCATAACTTTTATCCCGCCCTGGCTGCAGATCAGGGAAATATAAGAGGATGACTAACACTTTATTTACCGTCAAGAAATCAGCCGGAGATTTGCAACTGGTGACCGGATAACTTCCGTGACGCAAACAGCATTGTTTAAGAGAATCCCATGACAACTCCAGAACACAGATGATTTATTTGATAACATCAGGAAACCATTTACAGACTACATTATAGACAGTGTTTGCTGGGTTTAGAACTTGTAGACTAGACACATTGACATGTGGGTCTGATGTTGTGCTCACTGAGGCATAATAAATTATAAGGCTGCCTCTTGAAATACCAAAGGGGTGACAAGATCCCTTGTATTCGTAGCCTCTTTTTATTTTATTTTTCCTTTGCCTTTTGTTTCTTGATACTTTTACTTTTTGTCATTTCTACTCATGTCACTGAACTAGTTCAGGGATTATATTGGATTTAAGGCCATTTAACGGAGATTAACAGGTAGTCAAACATTCTGCATGACACGTTTGTCATTGTTATAAAATTCACCAAAGACTTAGGGCCGAATGAATTAAATTGGGGTTACACCATTGACTTTAACAGGACCTGGATTTGGTGCTTAATGTGAAATATGCCTGAAGGGCACAAATTGCTTGGAGATTGGATGTGAGTGAAGCGTACACTGATCTGGCATTCAGTGGTTGTGGAAACATGCATGGGGGACAGGTATCATAGGCCAGGGGAGGCTAAGCCTCCCCTAACCCAGGTCGTGGCCCCGCCCACACTCTGCATTGAGCCCCTGCCCTGGCTCCCCCTCTCCCTAGAAGCCGGCGGGGGCTCAGCTTGGGCCAGCAGCCTGGAGCTCGGGGCTTGGGCCAGCCGGCGGCATGGAGGGCTTGGCAACTGGGGCTGCCATCTGGAGGCCCGGGGTGGTTTGGCCGAGGCTCCTCTGGCCATGGTGGGGGGGCCTATGGGCTCTGGCAGGTGAGGGTGGTGGTGGATGGGGCCTCAGGTGGAAGCAGCTACAGGAATGTTTAAGATAAAGCATGGGGCATATATTCTACCCAGCATCTGGAAGGAAGGGTTTCTGGAAGGCAAGGTTCATGGCACAAGCTATCAGACCTGGAGGGAGGCGATAAGCGCTGTTGCCTTGCTAAGAAAGCAAGGTCTGGATCATGGGAGAAGGCCATGTTCCCAAGGAGCACACTGCCCAAAGTGGCCCAGGACTGTGCAGCCATTTTTCACCAGTGAAATACAATCACTCACCCGCCTCTTGGAGTGCCCCAGAGAGGCAGGATGGATGGGTGTGGGGAAGTAGCTGCCTTGCCCTCTGCACAAGTTGGGGGCGCGGAGACAGGGACCACGGGGAAGCCTGGAGAAGCCAGCAGGGATAAGAGAAGTGGAGGGAGCAGAGGAACTTGTTTGGGGAGTGGCACAGTGGCAGGTCAGCCCGAGCAGGAACTTCTCCATCCGGCCCTTACTTCCTGTTAACCTTTCTGCTCCCATCCCCCAGCCTGCTCCCTTCAGTTCCCCACTCTCCCGGTTTGCGTGTGTCTCCCTTCTGCTCCTCACCCTCCTGCCCGAGTCACAGGAACAGCCAGCTGGCAGTGGGGGCACTGAGAGCAGAGGAGATGCAGTCTCCCTGCCCTCTGTGTTGCTGCCCTGTGCACAATGGCTGGGAAGAGTATTACAGGAAAAGTCCTCTCCACTCCCCGCATCCCTGCTCTGGGCTGGAGAATCCCAAAGGGCTGCAGGAATGTGTGCGGGGAGGGGCAAATGCAGTGAGTGTCAAAACTTGCCCAGTGCCTGGCACTTGGCAGCCTCGCCAGAGATCACTCTGCCAACAGGGTCCAGAACTGAAGTCGAACGTGAGAGCACTCGGTCCGGCTTTAGGACTTGGATTGTTGTTGAGTTTCCAGGAGAACCAGGAACATTGTGAAGTGAGAGAACCCCTGGAATAAAACCATGGGAAAGTTAGGGTATGTCTACACTGGCACTTGGTCGGCAAAACTTTTGTCGTTCAGGGGTGTTAAAAAATACCGCACACCCCGAACGACAAAAGTTTTACCGACGAAAAGTGCCAGGTGTGAACAGCGCTTTGTCGGCAGGAGTGCTCTGCTGCTCATGGGGGGTGGAAGTTTTTTGTCGGCAGGAGAGCTCTCTCCTGCTGACAAACAGTAGCTACACTACTACTACAAGCTACACTTGCGTCTGATGAAGTGGGCATTCACCCACGAAAGCTTATGCTCCAATACCTCTGTTAGTCTTAAAGGTGCCACAGGACCCTCAGTAGCTACACTGTGTGCCTTTTAGCGAGCGGCACATCTGTAGGGGCACAGCTGTGTCGCTAAAAGCCTCATAGTATAGCCATAGCCTTAAAGTAGTGCTGTGCCTTGGAGCGTCAACTCTGGAGTCAACTGAAGCTGTTGGGGCTGCCCTGGCCTCCTCTTTACCTCATAAATGAGTAAATGCCACTCATTACATTTTTTTATTAAAGCTAATGTTAAAAAAAAATTATATAATACATAGGTTAAGAAAAGAGTGTCTGTACATCTGGGTATAGTGCTTAGATTAGCCATAAATACAAAGTCAGTTTTTTAAAAGTCATATGATACATAGAGTACATAATCAGCAATAACCCAAATTTAGGTGAATAGATTTAACAATACAGTTTAGATATTAGAATCTGAATACCGGGGTACATCACTCATGAAAAGTTGTGCAGAGAGTTGGTTGTGGAAAGCAAAATATATCAATGAGTGGAGATTGTCCCTCAGTAATTGAGAATTAGGTTGGTTGTCCATTTAGAAAATATAATCCATGAGGAAAGTATTTCAGTTACTTTCCTGACTGCGCTTCTCATCGGCACTCCAGCTCATCCCTCCTGATACTGCCAATGTCCAGTGATGTGTTCTATGTAGATGTCCCTCGACCACCTGATGGCATCTGACACCATGAGTTGCCGCATCAGCCGAGCGTAGCATTGACCGATTCCGTATTCTCTCAGCACGCGCTCGTTACTGGGATCCCATGTGCCCAAGGCTCCAACGATCAGCGCGTGTGTCTGAACCTGGTAACCCTTTGCTCTCAAGGTTTCAGCCAGAGGGGCGTATTTCTCCACCTTTCGAGCTCGGGCATCGTGGAAGGCCGGGGTCCTGTTCTCGAAGGGCACTGTGACGTCCACCATGATGATCTTCTTCCGGTCCTCGTCGGTGATGACGATGTCCGGTTGCAGTTGGCTGTCGGTTCCGGGGATGGCAGAGTTAACGGCAACCTTCCCCATGGGTGGCAGGATGGCTCTGGCCAGGCGATCTTGGATGGCGTTGTGTCGTAGCTGCCAAGCTCTCGAATGGGGCTTGCAGCTACATAGGACATGGGGTAGCATATCGTTGGCGTAGCCACACTTCCTGCATCGCTTGTCCCAATTCCCGTGCCAGACGGCTCTTCTACACTCACTAAATGCCAAATTAGTCTAAGTCACACGACTTACTCCCATTGTCTATCTTACGCTACTGTGTACGTCGCTGCCAAATTTATCCCAGAGATTCCCAAGGAGGTTTCACCCACTTATTCCAGGCTGCCGGTGGCCCACCCTAATCATATGATGGAAAAAATAAAACTTTTCAAGATAGACAGTTAGTTGAAAATAATTCCTAACCAGGTTCCCATGTCCAGAGGCAGAGCCCAGATTCTGACCTGACATATCTTGTGTGAGCACACTGCAGTCCAGAAGGCTGGCAGAGATTCTGATCTAAGATGGTTTGATAGTGAATTGGAAGGAGACAGGAAATGGTGGTAATAATTGAGGATTTCCCAGTCATTCACGGATACTTGGTAACAAGGAAATTCAGTGGAATGTTGTTGTTTTCTTTTGGTGCACTATTGCCTAGACGGATGCAAATACAGTACTTATTAGGTCTCAGAAAACTAATTATAGTCATAGATATGCAGCAGATTAGTGCACTGCTTCTTAGCTGTGAACCTCTTGTGAGACAGGTTAACTTCTACCAATATATTGTGTATTACAGACCCAGCTAGCTCCTTACACATGCACAGTAGAATGTTAAATAGGGTCTTATTTTTGGATCTGTAATCTCAGTGCATTGTAAAATACCTATAATCACAAGTAATGCTCTATATTTAATAAGCAGGAACAGTATACACAAGATACTCTTTCTGGGGGGAAAAAATTTGAGAACATTTGTCTACTGGGATACAAACCCAGAAAGACAAAAGTCTCTTTAGCTTTCTTCAACACACAAGGTGTAGGGGAAATCTAAATCAAGACTAAAGCTTCATGATGGTGTTCAATATATGTGGTAAATAGGCCCAATAGTTTGTTTTAAACTTGCACGACATCCCTAGTTGTAAACAATAACCACAATATCCTAACATTAGCCACTGGGTGTGAAAATGATATGGTAAACTCAAGGAGAAACACTACTGGTGAATTTCACCCATGACTACACAAGGACTTATGTCCCACTCCTAGGATGAGGCTTATTATGTGGTAAAGAGGCCTTATGAATAAAGAATTTACAGAGGTAACATTCACTACATACCTGGTTCTTTAGATTCAGGTTGTTATTAGTACCTAGGATCCCTTGTCATGGCCCAGGACCCTGGTAGTAGTAACAAGTGCACCTTATTATGATATATGGACCATGGTCCATCTCATCCAGTTTGCTGTCTCCAGCAGTGGCCTGTACCAGAGTTTCAGGGGAAGTGTACAGAACAGGGCATTTATGGAGTGATCCATCCCTGTCTTCTACTCCTGGCTTCTGGTAGTCAGAGGTTCAGTGTTGCCCTAAGCATGGGGTTGACCTTGATGAACCTATCCTCCATGAAATTATCCAGTTTTTTTTAACCCAATTATATTTTTGGCCATCACGATATCCCACGGCAATGAGTTCCACTGGTTAGTTGTGCGTTCTGTGAAAAAATACTTCCTCTTGTTTGTATTAAACTTGCTGGCTATTCATTTCATTGGGACGCTTGGTTTTTGTATTGTGTGAAAAGATAAATAATACTTCTCTATTCACTTTCTCCACACTACACGATTTTATAGACTTCTATCATATCCCCTCTTCGTTGTCTCTTTTCTAAACTGAACACCCCTAATCTTTTTCGTTTCTTGTCACATGGGAGCACTTCCATACCTTTAATTGTCTTTGTTGCCCTTCTCTGAACCTTTTCCAGTTCCAAGAAAACTTGTGTGTTGGCTCTCTGCACAAATGTGAATTTAATCCTGTATATATAGCAGATTTATCAATATGATGAGATTTAAAAGTCATCCTCTGAAGGGAATCCTCTAGAAAACTATCATCTTCTCTATTACTCAATGAGAGACATACCGGCTGTACTGAAATGTCAGAAGGGTTTGCACAGCTGACAAGTTGCTGAAAACGGAGCATGGCAGCATCTCCATAAATTCTCTTTATCCAGCCAAGTGCAGCAGCTTAATATAGACTTAGTAAAAGCTTTAGTTCCACTGTCTCTCTCACACACTGAGATCCAGCACTGCCACGGGCCACGACAAAAACATGAATGTGGGGATTTAACAGCGTGTAATACCATTAGTAGCACAGCGTTTTATAAATTGTTTTCTGCAGGTTTAAAAAAATGTCTGAATTCAGCCAAAATTCTGACCAGGAAGTCAGAATCGAGGACATTGATGAAGATGAAATCTTAGGAAACTTATCCCCTGAAGAGCTGAGGGAGCTCCAATGTGAAATGGAAGTCATGGCTCCAGATCCAAGAGTCCCAGTTGGAATGATACAGAAAGATCAGACTGAAAAACCTCCAACGGGAAACTTTGACCACAGATCTCTTGTTGATTACCTGTATTGGCAGAAGGCATCAAGACGCATGCTAGAGGATGAGAGAGTTCCCGTCAACCTCTTGCCATCTGAGGTAATAAGCGAGAATCACAACTGTTTATTATGCATCTGCTATAAGACTTATTGTAAGAGTATATTGCCAAAGATCAGGGCCTTCATAACAATAGGTTTGATGCTTTTGTCTTCCTCTCTGTCAGTTCCTTCTACAAATTAAAGCACAGTATAGTGTATGAATTTAAACTCAGTCAAATCTTGTTTCAAAATTCTCTATAACTATAGGATGTAACTTGAAAGATTACCCCAAGGTTTTTATTTTTACTTTTTGCCCTAAATTGTTAACTAAATTTTCAAATGTAAGAAAATGACGTTTTTATTTCATCAAAACCTCTGACTGAAAAAAACACCATATGAAAGCAAATCACAAAATAGAAGTCAAGCTTTTTATTTTGCCATAATATATATAAGAATATATATATTGGCTAGTGTGATTTTCCCTTATAACCTTAATATAATTAGAAGGGCTTAATAAACTCTAAAATTAGATCATAATAATAGTAATAATTAATATAACAATGTCACATTGAAAATGTTTGTCTTTTGGACTATGAGTTACAGTCACTAGTGACTATGAGCCCAAACTTCATGGGCCAAATACTCAGCAGATGTAAATCAGCCAAGTTAATGGAACTGGGGATCCAGTTGTATGTCTTATGGTGGGCTCTGATTCAAGAGTCCAATCCTATTCAGCAATGCACTTAAGCACATTCCTAAGTCCCCTTGACTTAAAGTTAAGCACGTACTTAAATATTTTGCTGAATTGGGGCCATAGTCTTTATGCAGGCCAAACTCCCACTGAATACAAGGGGAGATGTGCCAGCGTAAATACATCTGCATTAGGACCTGTAGGAATTTTAAATGACTCAAGGGAGAAACAGTGTGCGACTTTTTACCATCAGTCCAACCTTATATAATATGGTTGTATTCTAGTATGTCAGTACTGTATATCCCTGAATTCCAGTAAAATTTGTAGTGTCCCAGTAGCTGTTTACAAAGAAGATAAGCTGTCACTTGATCATTGTTGGCCTTTAACAGGTTCATATATAAATGTGCTTCCTTTTATACTTTGGGATGTTGAAAGTTGTTGGGGTTTCTTTAACCTCTATTGTACAAAATCTAGATGGGCCTGGATATAGTTTGGATCCAGATTTGAACTATTCCAAAGTTGGGAGTTGTGTGGTTCATTCCCAGTTCTGTGTCAAGTGAAATCCATACGAAAACTCCGAGGGCTTCATTAATACAGCAAACAGATGTGATTTATTTATATTTCAGCATCCCCTCCTTTGTCACTTCAGAACTTGACAAATAGCAACCTCCACTGGTACAAAGGAGAAGTGCAGTTAAGTGTCACTGTGGTCCCAATCCTGGTCTCAGTGGGGCAGGACCACCACCACCATCTGCATCCCTTACTCTTGTACATACAAAGGGCCTGATCCTGCATTCCTTATTTATAGATAAACTCTCACTGGAGTCCATGGGAGTTTTTGCTTGCTAATAGCAAGCTGCAGACAAAGTAAAATGGGTCCTAAGTAGTAAAATCCAGTTCTTACCCATCATGAGGAAGGGACAAGAAAATTAAATTGTACCTGAAATAGACCTTCAGGGAAAGTGGCTAACCTTCCTGGCAGGAACAGAGCAGATGCCAATATGATGTTATTACTGATGCTAAGAGCACAGCCCTTGCATCAAGCAGTGTTCAGAAACCACTTTCCCGCTGCAGAACACAAAAGCAATTGAACTAATATTCACCTACATCCTCAGTGATGCCCCCTTAATGCTAATGCTCTACACAAAAGCCCAAACTCCTAAGGCTTGAACACTAATACAGGGCCGCCCGGGGGGAGGGGGGCCAAGTGGAGCAATTTGCCCCGGGCCCCTCAGGGGCCCCCACGAGAATATAGCATTCTATAATATTGCAACTTTTTTTTATGGACGGGGCCCCCAAAATTGCTTTGCCCCAGGCCCCCTGAATCCTCTGGGTGGCCCTGCACTAATCATTCTACCCGTTACTATGATGTTCTCCTCTTTGATCTTCATTAGACTGAGCCACAGAGCCAATAGCTAGAAATGTATCTCCAGTTTTTTGCTACATGAAAAACAAAGGTTTCCTAGAAATGCGATAGACAACCCATTGTTATATCAGAGACAATTAGGGCTGATCTACCATTGATGTCAATAGAAAGATTTCTCATGACATCAATAGACTTTAGATCAGGAATGTGAAAGAAGTTATTGGCATTCTTGGAAAGTTTATATGAGAGATTGCTGTATAACAGTATTTAAGTAAGGAATTATTGTTCATTCACACTTAGGCCAGAAGTACAATGAACATTGTTTCTTTTTTCTAAAAGCATTCTCTTATATATGATGTGAGGAAAAACAGATATGTTAAATCCATTTGCTATATTTTTATTTCAGCGCATAATAAATGTCACAAAACCATTTTAAATTATTTCAGCTATTAGCATTTTGTCTTCTTTAGAGAAACGTTGCAGAGAAGTTTGAAGAAAATACTGGGGATATGGACAATATTGCTAAGCAAAAAATGGCACAAGATACTACAGAAGCAGACCGAAAAGAAACATATTACAAAAACGAACATGTCGAACAGGCCAAGCCTGGTTCAGCTCAACAATCGGGAGAAACAAATGAAGAGAGAAGCTATAAAGAGACAGAAGATGAGGAAGATGATGAGGAGGACGAGGAGGAAGATGATGATGACGAGGAGGAAGATGATGATGATGACGAGGAGGAGGAGGATGACGATGATGAAGAGGAGGAGGAGGAAGATGATGAAGAAGAATCAAGAATGAAGAAGCCATATGGAGACAAAAACAGCAACAGTGATCAGGTAACTAAGAAGCCATGTACAAAATCAGGGGAAAATCCAGAAAACCAAGAAAACCATGAGAAGAAAGTATCAAAACTACAAATTCCAAAGAAGTTAGCTGTAGATACTAGTTTTATTAAGTTAAGTGCAAGACCTTCAGGAAACCAAACCAATTTAGATGAGAGCTTGCAGAAGGTCCGGAAAAATGATCCAGATGTGAAGGAACTCAACCTGAACAACATTGAAAACATCCCAAAGGAAATGCTGGTGGACTTTGTGAATGCCATGAAAAAAAACAAGCATGTAAAAACATTTAGTTTAGCCAATGTGGGAGCTGATGATAATGTAGCTTTTGCTGTGGCCAACATGTTACGTGAAAACAGGAGCATCACTACTCTAAATATTGATTCAAATTTTATTTCAGGCAAGGGAATCGTTGCTATAATGAGATGTCTGCAGTATAATGAGACGTTAACCGAACTGCGTTTTCACAATCAGAGGAACATGTTGGGCCATCAAGCTGAAATGGAAATTGCCAGGCTTCTGAAAGCCAACCCTAAGCTGCTGAAGATGGGCTATCACTTTGAACTTCCAGGCCCCAGAATGGTTGTTACCAATCTGCTCAGCAGAAATCTTGACAGACAAAGGCAAAAAAGGCAGGAGGAGCAAAAACAGCAGCAATTAAAACAGCAGAGAGAGTTAATAGCCATGTTAGAAAATGGACTAGGGTTGCCTCCTGGGATGTGGGAAATGCTAGGGGGACCAATGCCTGATTCAAGGATGTATAGCTCAATACAAGCCCCCAAGCCGCCACCTGTCCCTAAAACTATGCCCATGAGCAGGAAAAATGAACATGCAAGAAAGCCAGACCCTGAAGAACAGAGCAGTGAGGAACCTGCCTCCTTCAAAACGGTCAAACTCAAGAGAACTCAGCGCAAGCCCACTATACCAGAATACGTGGAACCAGCTGAAAAAACAAGTATCAAAGATGTGATCAAGACTCTTAAACCAGTTCCAAAAAAACGACCACCTCCTCTGGTTCAGATAACCCCAAGAGAAAAGCTCTTAAATGACATTCGTCAGAGTAACGTCGCTTATCTTAAACCGGTAAGTGTTTATGAAACAGAATGGTAGCAACAGGGAAATATTTCCATCTCTGTAATTTAATGCAAATCAAATCTAATATTCTATTTTAAGGGCTTCCACAAAAGCATCTACAAAAATTGTGGGCATATTCATTTTCAGGCATATAAACATGTTTATTGTATGCAAGTTGGCATTTTTGTGAACAGATTTTGAGCATTAGTCACGTGTTCTATATGCACAAATGCAGACTTTTGCACAGGCAAATTAATACAACTGCAAATTTTGCAGGTGCAATTATTAATGCCTGGTGAAGATTTGGCTGCTATGCTTTCTGGATAGATTCATCATCATTTTAAAATTAAGTACATTTATGTTATGGAATTTTGATAAAGGGTTTGTTAGTTGCCTCCTGGGCCATTGTGAGCTGTTAGATGAATTCAGACTTTAATTCACACGTTACATTGCAATAATGACCAACCACAGTTTTACTTCAAATGTGGTGAATATTAAGCCCAACTTACAGTCCTTATATAGGAAAAGCTCCCACTGAGTGTTCTTTGAACAAGGATGGCAAGACCCACACCATTATCTGCCCATAGAGTGAGATTTCATGCCTAATTTCAGCTCATAACTAGACAAATCATAAGCCCCTCTAAATAGCAGTCAGTGAAATGGTACCACTGACGCAAAGTCCTAAAGGGAGATTTCAAACCTCTGTATGCCCACAATCATAAAGGTAAAAGAAAAGGACTCAACTCAATAGATAAGCAAAAAAATTAGAAGTGTAAGTGTAAGTGTGTGTGTGTGTGTGTGTGTGTGTGTGTGTAAATCTGTTTCTTTTAGGGTGCAAATAGTTGCAGGAATGATTTATTACTAATCCTCCAAACATTATACAGGGTCCTTAACAATTTATGGTCAATCCTATGAGGTTCTGAGCCCCATAATAATACTTATCTAGCACTTTTCATCCATAGAACTCAAAGCCCCTTACAAAGTGAGTATCATTATCCCCATTTCACAGATGGGGAAAGTGAGGCACAGGGAGATGAAGTGACTTGCCCAAAGATTACCCAGCAAACCAGTGGAAAGGCCAGGAACTGAACCTAGGTCTACTTAGTCACCTGTTCAGTGCCCTCGCCTTAACATAAGAACATAATAATGGCCATACTGGGTCAGACGAAAGGTCCATCTAGCCCAGTATCCTATCTTCCGACAGTGGCCAATACCAGGTGCCCCAAAGGGAATGAACAGAACAGGTAGTCATCAAGTGATCCGTCTCCTGTCACCCATTCCCAACTTCTGGCAAACAGGCTAGGGACACCATCCCTGGCCATCCTGGCTAATAGCTATTGATGGACCTATCCTCCATGAATTTATCTTGTTCTTTTTTGAACCCTGTTATAGTCTTGGCCTTCACAACATCCTCTGGCAAGGAGTTCCACAGGTTGACTGTGCATTGTGTGAAGAAATACTTCCTTTTAAACCTGCTGCCTATTAATTTCATTTGGTGGCCCCTAGTTCTTGTGTTATGAGAAGGAGTAAATAACACTTCCTTATTTACTTTCTCCACACCAGTCATTATTTTATAGCCCTCTATCATATCCCCCCTTAGTCGTCTCTTTTCCAAGCTGAAAAGTTCCAGTCATATTAATCTCTCCTCATACAGCAGCCGTTCCATACTCCTAATCATTTTTGTTGCCCTTTTCTGAACCTTTTCCAAGTCCAATATATCTTTTCTGAGATGTGGCGAACACATCTGCACGCAGTATTCAAGATGTGGGCGTACCATGGATTTATATAGAGACAATATGATATTTTCTATCTTATTATCTATCCCTTTCTTAATGATTCCCAACATTCTGTTAGCTTATTTTGACTGCCGCTGCACATTGAGTGGATGTTTTCAGATAACTATCCCCAATGACTCCAAGATCTCTTTCTTGAGTGGTCACAGCTGATTTAGAGCCCATCATTTGATATGTATAGTTGGGATTATGTTTTCCAATGTGCATTACTTTGCATTTATCAACATTGAATTTCATCTTCTATTTTGTTGCCCAGTCACCCAGTTTTGAGAGATCCTTTTGTAGCTCTTTGCAGTCTGCCTGGGATTTAACTATCTTAAGTAGTTTTGTATCATCTGCAAATTTTGCCACCTCACTGTTTACCTCTTTTTCCAGATCATTTATGAATACGTTGACTAGAACTGGGCCCAGTACAGACCCCTGGGGGACACCACTATTTACCTCTCTCCATTCTGAAAACTGACCATTTATTCCTAGCCTTAGTCCCCTGCCTTCCCATAACTCCCTCTCCAAATGACACAGAGAACAGGGGCTCAGTAACTTACAAGACGAGACATAAATGAACTCCCATCGATATGATTTGGAGTTATGGAGGCTCAGCATCTCACTCACTGAAGCCTTTAATGCACACCTGTAGGGAAAGTTCTTATGGGGCTTTTACCACTCAGAAGATCTCATGAGAGACTGTGCTCTTGTTTTAGTGGGGAGAGGAGTAAATTTGTTTGTTTGTTTTACTGCAACTCTTCCTTACTTTGTTTGAGATTATCATGATATTACAAATGGTGTGTTTCACTCTATGCATCTGAAGAAGTGAGCTGTAGCCCACGAAAGCTTATGCTGAAATAAATTTGTTAGTCTCTAAGGTGCCACAAGTACTCCTGTTCTTTTTGTGTGACTATAGTGACTGGACTTGGTCCTGTTCCCATTTAAGTCAATGGCAAAATTCTTGGCAACAATCAGAGTAGGATCTGGGTCTGTTATGCATTTTTACAAAATATGGGGCAAAATTATGAAAAGGACTAATGATTTTGGATGCTTCCATTTTTGTGTGTCCAACTTGAAATACTTTAAGGGGTCTGATTTTCAGAAAGTGGTGAGCCCTCAACCTCGGAAAACCAGGCCTCTTTCAGAAGACTCAGATTGGGCACTCAAAATCATGGCCATAGTGTTTAACATTCTGTTCTTCTAGGATCTAATAGTGACCCCGTAGCTCTTACGAAAGTGATCAGGCCCATTAAATTCTGTGAAAATCATCATCCAAATGGAATTGCTTGTGTGATTAAGGAATACTCCCATGAGCAAGAGTGTGGAGGATCCAGTCTAAAAAGTAAATTGCCAAAAGATGCCATTCCAATTTCTCAAGTAATTGACACCTGCTTCATAACTTCCTTTGAATTTTTTTCAATGTATTAATTTTTTTAAATTACAGGCCATATTTTGGTCCCATTTACATTTGTACAAACTCACGATATTCAGTGGAATTACACAGGCATAACTGAGACAAGAATTTGGCCTGACATGTTAAAGAAGATGAGCGGTCTTAAAATGACACCTGCCTGTAAATTCAAAGTTAATGCTGCCACGATGTCCCTAACTCACATCACTGGGGTATTTTTATTATTATTACTACTACTACAGTGGCAAGGATTATTTAAAGACTAATTTAGCTGCAAAGAAAGACAGTCTTCAGGACTTCTGACCTTTTACATTGGTGTATAAGTGTTGTATCTTGGATCCGGTCATGCTGTCTAGTACGGCTCACAATGGATTAGAAGTAAAATATCCGCAGTGGACAGGTCACTGGACTTGCATTCAAGGCACATAGACGCTGCCAGTGACTCACTGTGTGATCTTGGCACATCACTTAAACCCTCTCCAGAGTCTCTCTTTCCCCATCTGTCATATGTGGGATAAGAATGCCTCCTCACCTTGTAGAGCACTATGAAATCTATGGGATCTCTATCTGGGCTAAGTGGTGTTATTGATGGCTACTTGATTTATCAAGCAATAACCAACAGCTCTGTGAATTCTAAGAGACAACAATGTGCCAAGAATGTCTTAACCATTATAGCCATAGAATTTCCTGTTACATTTTCAGTACTTTGATGTTACTGTCTAATTATAATAAGCACACTTATTTTTGGAGAAAAGAGGGCAAAGCCAGTTTTTCCTGCTATTAACGTGTCTTCTTATTGGTCTTGTACAGGTGCCAGTGCCAAAAGAGCTAGAGTAAAACACCAGATTCCCCTGAAGGAAACAACTTGAAATAAAGACTATTCAAGTTTCACTTACAATTGTTTCAAAGGATGCTTTCTTCAGAAGCTAAGTGGTAGATACGAACATGTGGGAACAATGCTTGTAATATGCATCTGTTTATACGATGATGAAAAAGGGTGGAATGGAACAAGTCAATGCTAAAAGGATTTCCATCAGCTATCAAGTAACAATGATGCCCTGGTATAATCTCTGTCTGCCAGTTGGATTCTAGTCTCCAGTTTGTCCAGAGGTATTTGCCCAGCAGCTGCAACAACTTAACAGGTTTTACAGATTCAGTCAGTGAACTCTATTGCTTATATGGTACTTTCTGCTGTTAAATTCTCCTGCAACACATAGTGTCCTATTGTGACTTTCCTTCTTTACACACACAACTTTCTTTTTTCACACTGCTGTATGCCACTGCTTTTTTTATTAAGTACACATGTGATTTCTATCTACACAACTTATATTTTCAGTCCAGAAATTATTTTCGTTTTTAGACTGAGGAAACAAACAAACAAAAGAGCAAAAATGCCCTGTCTAGGAGAGAGCACAGTGTGCATTTCTTCCAAAACAAACTGCAGTAGTTCTGAGAACAAAATGGCTGCCATCTCTGCAAACAGGCAGAGTTCTTAGAAACTTAAAGGCACAGTACACAAGAAAAAAAAGAAAGTCATAACAGTTTCAAACTTCATACTCCATAGAATGTGTTCTGGCAAGTATTCTATCTGGTTAGCATTTAAAACATGAAGCCATGAGCTGTTTTGGGAGCTGTGTGATCATTATTCCCCTGGCAGATTCTCTCTGTCCTTGCTATAACCCTGAACTGTTTTGCCACCCGCATGCTTCAGACCACACATTGCAGTCACCTTCTGAGAATAGAACTGGACTGTTTCAGATGTCCCTCAATACTACTGATGAACTGGCCAGAGTTGCTGCTACTGAGTATTGTTGGGCCCTTGCCCTTTTCCCTCTGCTTGGGTCTCAAACTGCCTGCCAGTTTGAGGAAGGAACTGAATGTCTCGCTTGTATGGCGATGGCAGTGCAGAGCTCTAGCTGGAGGTAACGGCACTTGCCCATCCTTGCACCAGTTAATGGTTTTGAAATATTCTGATGGGGAAAAATGCTTTAAATGGTCAAAGTGACAAGCCTTGATTCTGTACCATCCAAACCCAGCCCAAGCACCCACAGAATGTGCCCAGGAAAGGAGAGGTTATTTCTGGTGTTGGGGAAAGTCTCTATCCCAAAGCGTGTGAAATCCTCCTCAGTTCCTCTTATCTTTAATGAATCTCTTTTCTGGATGCTTTCCCTTTGCTACCAGGCATGCTGTTGTCTTCCCCCTACTTCAGTCTGTTCGTACCAGTCTATCCCCTCACACTGCTTGATTCCTATCTGCCAACTCTCCTTTTGCTCCCCACAAAACTTCACTCCACGCAAACCAGCCTCACCAAGTCCATTAATGGCCTACTCTGCGTCTAATAGCTAAGACACAAGGCTGTGTCTTGCTCTTTTTTCCCTTCTTGGTCTGCCTATTACTGCTGCTCAGTTCCTTCTCTTCTTGTCTGAATGTCCTTGGCCATCCCAATAATCTGACCTCTTCTTTCTGCAGCTCCTTTGGTTGCGCCTCATCCTTCCCTTCTCACTCAATATGATCACCAAGGCTCTAAAAAATCTTCTGCCAGCCAGCTCGCATTTCTCTTACACGATCAATGCTTCCTTCCCAAACCTCTTTTCTCCCACTCACAGCTTCATATCCTACTGCTCCCACATAGGGAACAGTTGCCTTCTTCATGCCAATCAACCCTCTCCTTTCAAATCCACCCTTCCACCTTTGTTCACGTCCCCTCCCTGTACCTTAACTGAGCTGCTGTCTGATTCCCTTTAAGGCTCTTTGAGGGTGGGGGACATGCATGCAGGGAACTTGATTTACTGTTTGTAAGGTACTGTATGAATTTACAGCACACTAAGGAATTTTTTAAACTATGATTCAACATTGCTTGTGCAAATGTTGAGAGGAAAACATAGTTTTACTGTATTTCTCATGTACAGCTGTCAAATGAAGAGAATAACCTAGGTGGGATGTGCCAGTGTTGTAGTCTCTCTCTTTCAATTGAAAGACTAGCAGAAAAAGAAGCATGGTCAGGCAGAGGTGGGAAGAGCCAAAGCAGCTTTGAGCCACTCTTATTCAGCCCCATTCCCAGAGGCGATTCAGGACTCACCCTAAACTGAGCAGCTTTTCAAGGGTCCGTCTGGAGGGAAGCGTGTGCCTTGACCATAACTCCTAGTGCTTAGGTATCGTTGCCAGCCAGAGAGGGTGTGAGGGATGGCAGAGCTGGTGGAGTGACCCTATGCCATCAGCCGATCCCTACATGAAGGGAATGCTCCCAGAGCCCGTTAAGCTGATTTTATGGCTGATCATTCTAGTGAATCAGACCCATAATGGTCATGTAAAATTTTCAGTGCGCTCCTACTGTCTACACTGTGTAGTAACAAAGAGGGGGAAGCAAATGAGCGATAGGAGCCGCTCTGCACTCTCACAACCGGGAAGGGTGTCTAAGTGTTTGGAAGAAAATATGGCAACCCCATCCCTTCCTCTGAGGGAAGGCAAAGCAAGCAAAAGCCCATCACTACTTTATGTATAATCATAGGTGGGACCATATGCTAATATGGCACACAGACCACACTCAGGCAGGAACTGGCAGCATAGATGAAAGATGCAGAAGGGAACTATATGGAGAAGAGACTGGAACATGCTATTCTCAGTGGCATCAGCACAACCCTTGCCTGTGATTGCAAGACAGTTCAGAGGGTGTGTGGCTAAAGGAAAGGTAGGTGGAGTCTAGGAAAGTGCCACACAAAAATGGTGCCTTCTGAAAAGGCACAAAGGCTGTTCAGAGCCATCAGATCCTACTGTAAGAGAGAGATGGGATCTTTTCCTACTGCACATTCCTCACCCCTTCAGAAAGAATGCAAAAGCAAACACCAGGAGGCATACAGCACTACCCCCATTCAAGCCCTGCTCCACTGGAGGACTGGTTTGTTTCAGCGTAGGGACTCACTTACCATTAAAGTTTATCCAGACTGGACTGAGCCTCATGGTATGAAGATCATCTAGTAGCACCTTGTAGGTTTCTGTAGTTAGTGTGGTCATGTCTGGTGTCATGCCAGTCACAGGGTTCAGGTCTGAATGGTGGTTTTGGGGATGCGTATCACATCACCATCCTTTTTCTTCAATGAGTTACATCCATTACCACATCTACTACTTGTTGTCTCCTACCTCAACCCTAATGAGATTGCACTACTTTTTCCACCACTTATACCTCTGCGGACTCCTTATTTTCAATAGGGTTGGAAAAAGGGAACTGAGCTTATCTCCCACACTTTTCTGATAGCCACTTATAGTTCCTGCCAACCATATTTGGGTGGGGTATAGCTTCTTCTAAAAATCCAACAATGCATGCCCCACTCTTGCCTTGTGTCCTCCTTTAAGGGCCTAATGGCTTCTGCTAAGGCCAGAAATAGAATCAAACTTTGATAAGGGGTTGCTCTAGGCTTTGTGCCCCACCCCCTACAAAACCCAGTAGCAGATATTAACTGGAATTATTGTTATTGTAAAGGTACAGCCTGTTATCTTGTATAGGAAGGTGTCCCCATTTGCTTCAATTTCCTTTGAGGACATAGCAGTTTACCTCTTTCTCTATTGCAGAAGCTTTTGTTCAGACGACAAAAAAAAAAAAAAAATCAAATCAGGCTTCCCCCCTCTGACACAGAGTACTGATTTACTCCCACTTGGTTTGGAGTTTTGCGGAGGGTTTTTTGTTGTTTAAGTTGAGAGGTGAAGGCAGAAATCTTCTACTTTAGATGTGGCTTGAAGGGAGAATTTTAGTTTGGTGGGGCTAGAAACTGAAAATTATTCACAGAAGGTAGCTGTGTTCTGGTAACTGGTCTGTACATGCACTTTGGAGTTTTTGTGCAATTTGGCACGCTACAAAGCTGGGTTTTCTTTGTTTGTTAAACCAAATTTTCCAGTGTTCAGATGTCTGACTTTAAAAAACAAACAACAAAAAACCCAAACCCTACCCCGCCCAGTTTGGTAAGCATACCATTTTTCAAAGTAGTCCAAGAAGCAGCCCTCCCTACCCTCCTCCACCCAGAAAACCACTCACCCAAAAGGATACAGATATCCAATGACTCACTATGGCATGTTCCAAATCCATTCCCTTTCTAAAAGGAAAGAAGACCCACAGTGCATTGTGTTGTGCTTTTGTTATATGTAAAGTAGTGACCATAGTTCAAAAAACAAAAAAGTTTGTCACTTAAGCTGCATCGTGTTATTGTAGAGTAGTGTGATCTTGATTAAAGCTCACTTTTCTGCATTAGGATTAGTTTAAAAAGAAATAAATGCACTCAGTTTTATCAATTGTTAAAGTTTATTCTTCATAACTCATTTTTAAAATTCTACAGTGTAACCATATATTCATGAAGTCATAGGCTAGTATCTCTTCTGTAAGTGTAGCAAGAACTACTCATCAAAAGCTAAGACAAGGTACTACAATAAAGGAGCAGGGCATTGCTTCTTACCCTGGAATATACACGTAAAGACAAACTTCCAATAAATACTGATCACTCTGGAACATTTGCATGGAATGAGGTGTTCAGACTCCTAAACAATTCATTTTGAAGAGACACCGTATGTGTGCACACGCACATGTCTATATACATGAACTTTGAAGAGGTTTTTGGGTATCTGCTATACCTGCCATGTAAATCAAGTCAGTTACAGATAAATACTTCATAAAAAGGAGGAGAGATGCAAGAGTGCTAGTTACACACTATGTTAATCTGCATACGTTTTTCCATGCATATGGTTTAGGTAGCACAGACTGCAGTCAAGCTGAAGTTTACTGAAGAGATTTGTAACAAGAGCTCTTGAAAGTAATTGCTTACATGAATTTGGAAATGGTTCTAAGAATATGCAATTTATTGTTTTTATTTATAAGTCTGAAATCTAGTCTTATTTCCCCTGAACAGAGCCACAAGTGGAATAAGTTAGCAAAATGTATGTTTTAGCCAGTGTCGTCTTTAAACTGGAAGAGAGTCAGACCACAATTTGGACAATGAGGCAAGTCCTAAAATCTCAAGTGACAGTTTTGTTTTTCAAAAAACAGAACTCCAAATAAGAGAGTGTCCTAGCTATTCTTACAGTCCAGTTTTGTTTTTTTAAGCATAAAAAAAAAAAAAAAGAAATCAACCACAAAACCCCACACCTTATAAGTGTGAAATCGTGGCTCTCTTGAAGTCAATGGCAAAACAAAAAACAAAACAAAAAACAAAAAACAAAAAACCACCCAACTTCCATGGACTTCAAGAGAGCCACGATTTCACAGAGACATTTAAGGCTCATAATAACCTTCAGAGACACATGTGCCTCTCCTATGGAATTCAGTCGAATTTGCATAGGTGTATTGCGGGCAGAGCTGGACAAGGGTGCTATATAGTTTACATATGTTGCCCATTTAGACTTTGATCTCCTGCTATAAGAAAATATTACATTTTGTGAACAGACTAGGAGTGTGTGAAGTGACTTGTGCGCTCTAGTCAATGTATTCTTTCCATTTGCTACTTCAGATAAGATGGCTTGAATATAACCCACTTGAAAAGGTAAGTTAAGATGACACCCCCCTAGAGGGTCTTTTAGGGAAGTCGGGGGAGGGGGAGGAAATGAAAAAAAAAAAAAAAAAAAGTATTGGCAGAGCATTCAGCCAATCCTGACTTTGACAGATTTTTGTCTGGTGACATTGTTAGCCAACCAGTAGAGCACTAAACAGTCCCCCCACCCCATACCATCCCTCTAATGAAGTGCATTATAAATACTTAGACATGACACTGGCTACCAAGAACAGGTTCAGAGGCTGCAATTCATGTTTGTTTCTCCCCCACCTCCCCTGCCAGAAAACAAGTGCTTTAAACCATTACACACATATGCACTAACAGGAAGACATTTTATCATATTATAGAAAGGTGACTCTCTCCTCCCCAGTCTTAGAGGAGCCCTGAATAACTTTGTATACCTGTATCTTGCCATTGTCAATCTGTACAGTACGTGCATCTCACAGACAAATTGAAAGCAAGCTTTGACAAGAGTAAATAGCAACTAAATTCCTGCAACAGATAAGAGCCATATTATGTGCCCCTTATTCCTTCACTTTAGCGATGTAATCAGCCAGTTTGTTGATGTTCTCTTCCTGCTGATCAAGGGCATCAAGTACTATGCCCATAGGGGTCTTCTTCAAACCTATTACTTCCATTTTATTCTCCAGCTTGTTCTTTATGCTCCGAAGCCTCAGAGACGCATGGATAAATATCACTAAGAACAGAAATACATGTTTGTTAACTGACATGCCCCCATTTAATACCTAGCTCTTTAGTGCCCCTCATCTGGCACTTTGAAGGACTCTGTAAATGAGCTGACATCCAAAAGTAGGAAGTCTAACACGTATGTACTGATATGGTCTGCTTAAGAAAACAAGTAAGTATATGTCCTACCTCCAATATAGTTTATTGTTCTTAAAAGGAAAACTATAGATTCCTTCAAGTTTCACTTGCTAGCAGCCTTGAAAGTCAGTTGTAGAAGATTTGTTTTGGGACAATTTTTAAAACCTCAAATTTCATATATTAAGTGAAGCCAAATGTTAATTCAGAGTGAAGAGACTTGAGCTTTTAGTTCTAGCCCTGGGAAGTGGGGAGAAAAGCTATACTTACACAGTAGAGGAAATGTTATCCCAAATATGAACACCATGACACCTCCAAAATAGGATATCAAGAAGTAACTAGACAGCAGGATGGCTACCACAAACACAGTTGGGTACTGCTTCTTGAACTTGCGAAGGATGTCTTTGTTGTGTGATGCCCACACAAAACCTGTGAACACCAGCACTACTACGGTGCCACCAAGGATCATGTTCAGTGGGCTCAGAAATCTAGGGAGAAAGGGAAGGAAAAGTGTTTGAGCAACATCTTCATTTTATAACATAGGAGTTACACATTCAATTTGAGTGTCTCACTATTACACGAGTAGGAAGATAGAGACAGTTGACAAGGCTTATGCTTCAGTGCCTCAAAACCCTTATCAGCCAGCTTCTGGCATTCACATGTCGTGCTTTGTTAGCCACAACGTTGTCATGCAGAGACCGTAAGCCACTGGTAAGTGAAGCACTGAATTAGTATTGTTCTCATGTGTATTTACACACACTATTCTCCCCTGCCCTGGTTTTTGGAGGAGTTCAGTACTCATGAAAGCAAGGAACTCACATCTGGCTAAAGAGTCCTGACAGGAATCACCCTCAGCACATTTAAACACGACCACCCATTTCACTCCTGGGCCTTTCCTGAGCAGCATCTGACAGTCATGCCAGATTGTATGATGGCCTGGTGCTGGTCTTCTCCATTTGTGGCTTAAAACTGGATCTAACCTAGTCTTCAGGAGGTGAGAACGCTAGTGATTACCCACTGTACTGCCTTGAGCTTCAGATAAGGTTCGGGCCAGGATGTTTCATTTACATTTCCCCCCCCACTATATTCTGCAGAATGGTACTTTAGAATACAAATAGAAATCAAATCTTCAGAAATAGTAAATGTAAGAGAGAAGAGATGCAGAGATATCACACGAGTCAAAAATCAGGACAGTCTGTATCCCTATGTAGGGCACTTACTTTCATCAGCGTGACAGGTGCAAACTGCAGGTAGAAGGTGTGTCTCAGGGTCAGAAGGAACTAGGGTCTAGGACAGAGTTGATGGACCTATGCTCCATGAGCCATTTATACTTTTGGCCTTCACCACATCCCCTGGGAATGAGTTCCACAGGTTGGCTGTGCATTGCGTGAAGAAGAAGTACTTCCTTGTGTTTGTTTTAAGCCCATCGTTAAGAACAGTTCTGTTCTTATGACCAAGATGATCCCGATTTGCCACTGTCAAAGGGGGTTCGACCCTACTATAGGGATTCCAGTATTTCAGGCTATAGTTCATCTCAGACATAACCAGATGCAACACTAAAGCTAAGTGAGCTGCTCACACTTACATCAGCAGTAAGCTTGGCTCATCCCCTTGGACCACTGCTGTAGCATATGGTAGCATTTATAGTCTGTCCTTAACATCCAACAAAAACGAAGAGCCGTTTCATACACATTATCTAGTTACACTGGCAGCATTTGTATCCACTACTCTGACACAGGGTTCTGTAGGAAAGGGGAAAACTAATCACTTTTGTTTGAAACAACTCGCCTCCAGTTTCCTCTGTAGATCAGCTGTCCCAACAAGGATGGGACAACTGGATTGAAAATAAAAACCCAAGTTAGCTACCCACCTGCTCCGGTTATTCATGTCTGAGCTCCAGCATGGCACACAGGAACTCTGATAGGGCAGGCCTGTTTGCAATATTTGAGTCATTTGTCTTGCAGTCAGCCACAGACTATATTTAGTTTAAAACAGTCTCTTAAGCTTCCAGGCTGGAAAAAGTGACCAGCGTTACTCCAGGCAGAAGTTATTTTAAATCTGTGCTCTGCTGCAGCAGGATTTCTGATCGGACTACACTAGTAATGCTAATATATGTTTCAGAACCACAGTGCTTGTATTTTTTTTTAATTTTTTTTTTTTTTTTTTTTAAGTCTAAATACACTTCCTTTCCCCCTCCACCAGGGGAATTAACCTTGTTAACTCCTATTAAACAGAGCAGGTCATTTCTCATAGTTCGCCAGTAGCCTGTCACTAGATTTGGGTGCAGAAGATAGAGCCTTGTCCCTAGTTAAACATTTGTAGCAAAGTTGATATATTCCACTTCAACATTCACAGGCTTTTATTTATTTTTCCACTTTAGGAGTTGGGGGTTTGTATAAATCACTTCTGCCCAAACATTAAATGGAAGAATATTTTTCTCCCTATTGACAGGTAGTTCATACCAAATCTCTACTTTAAAAAACATGTCAAGTTGTATTCTAGGGAGTTTGTACAGTTGAACTTCCTCAGCTACAGAGGCACAGCTGCCAGTGATCCCACAAGACAGCTTTCCCAAGGAAAGAGTTAATCTGAAGTACATGCTTTCTGAAGTGGGATGAATTGCAAAGAGTACAAAGAAGCTGTGAGTGTAAGTATCAAATGAGATCATTCCGAACCACATAAAGGCAGATTAGTAGTAATGCTGTCCAAAGAACATGAATATTCATGTTGTGAGCCATGTGGTTCAGATTCCCCAACACTACTGAATTCAATTTGGATGTTCTGTTTTATGCCATTGTCCCCTATAACATCACTGAAAGCCATTTGCATTATGCAGTACTGCTTCCTGCTCCCAAGTGCTACAACAGGATCATGCTCACAAGAAATAAAGGCCATCAGAGAGAAGGAGTCAAATGGTGGCATATTTCACAAAGGCTGCATTCTGCTACCTGAGCGCGTAAATCAGACTTGTGATCACTTTCTAAATATCTGCTATATTTAATGCACACCCTGATTTAAGCAAGGATGGAACAAATGATCAGGACAATCCTAGTTTTCCAGGTAGAATATTTTGCCTCTGAACTTGTGAACAGTTAGGTTTTCACCTTAGTCCAAAATATCAGAGTAAGTGACGGAGGGTCCTGTTACAGATCGTGTATGCAAACAGAGTGCAGTGGAACTGCAGTTAAACCTAGGTATTGAGTTTTGGAGCATAGGTTTGAGTTCTTTGCAGCATTTATCCAATACCAGTGATTGGTTAATATGTATTCTTTGAGATTACTTCCTCCCAACCCAAAGTAGAATAATTAGTTAAGTAGATTGTGAACTTCAGAATTGCTTTCCGAAGGGCCAGATTTTTCTCTTTTACATCATTGTAAACCGAAGCATCTCCTCTGATGTCAGGGCTATCTAAGAAAATCATCAGAATCTGTCTCCGGGATGAGCTACACCTGTCTGTCTGTCGAATGGAAGCAGCATGCTAGAGGAGTATCACACCCTAACACTCACTTGCGCAGCCCATGCGCTGCTGAATGCTAGGGAGTGAATTAGGGCCCAGTACAGCAGTTCATTGTTAAGGTAACGAGAGAGAGAGAGACACACACACACACTAGAGCACCCAGTATTGCATGCTTTTGTGCTTGTATCTAAGAATAGGAGTTATATTGACCCACATGCAATCTCTTAAAACTGTGTCCTGGAAGTTCCCCTTCAACAGCACAGTAAGTACCGTTGTGGCCTTGCTTATATCTGAGCACAGTCTGATAGTGACTTCCCAGCCCTCATGTTTGAAGCCTAGATTGAAGTCTTTCAAAACTTGTAAGGAGATACTTATCTAGTCTCTGCATCTCATCACTTTCTAAATACCGTTCTCCTTCAGAGGTTTATTAGGCATCTGATAGGACAGCAGCACTGTGGCAATGAGTTTTAGGTTGCTCAGACAGCTTGAACAACAAAAGCTTGGGAAGAAGGCAACAACTAATTTCTCTGTGGGAAACAAGAACTAAGTCAGGAATAATAGTGTCAAGAGGAAGCATAAAGAGCCCAGAACCAACAGCATGCCAAGTGGATGCTGTATTGCTTTCTGGGATGAAGGAGGAGTGAGCCAGAGGTCTCGGTCCGGCAGAGAATGGAACAAATCAGTAGGGAAAAGCCAGCCATCTAGAGATGGAATTTCTCTGTAGTCTCATGATTACAGCAAGTACCCCTCTGCCTCCTTTCTGAGACACCATTTGCTTTCATGCAAAGGTACAGTAAGACAATGCAAGAAAAAGGTCCATTCCCAGATCGGTTAATATTTGTGCCGTCAGGCTGGTAGGCCTGATTGGGTGAAGGGCAAGGAAGGAAGTCAAGCACTATTCCGAGGGAGCACCGGGGGGGGCTCTGTCTGCCTCTCAGAACTTGCTGGATTACTATGAAGCGTGGCCTTATTGAATCCAGACCTATAGGTGGAAAGTTTGTAGTTACAGTGGTGTTGGAGGAGCTGCCCAGCTACTTGCAGCTCCTCCAAGACACATCTGACCAGTGAGATGATGTTAAGAGGAGGTACTGAGTTGTTGAAATCTGAATTCTAAGACAGATGGCTTGCAGTTACCATCACAGGCTACAGGTTAGGTTTTCCTAAGGCTACACATATAATCCAAGGTCTGTTTATATTTTAGAGACACCATGCTACCTCTCATCTTGGTAGCACATTTTCCATAATGGCCTGGTCGAGGGTGTGAATCAACATACAAAAAAAGTGAAGGTGATGAGTTGCATGGAGAGGGGATAGCCCAGCTGGCTCGTTTTTCAGCAGCTAAGAATTCAAATAGTCCTTTTGTACGAAGAGCTGGCACTAGGCATAAGCAGATTAAGCAATTGCTTAGGGCCCCCCCATTAATTATTAGTATGTGTTGGGGGGCAAAAATATTCCTGCTGACAGCCCCCAATGGGCTAGCACCAGCACGGTTTGTAAATGAAGGATGGCAGACAGTGCTCCAGTGAGTTTGCTCTTTTACATGACTCTAGGCAGAGGACAGTTCAAGAGGTGGCACTCTGTCAAGCTATTAAAGTAGGGATGCTTTAAGAACAGAGCTAGATTGAGCCTGTGCTTTATTTAGCAGCTGTCACATCTGTCAGCTTGTTTTGCTTTGCATGTGACCTTACTTCAGGAAAGTCTCTATTAAAACACTGGCAGAACCTTTGTTTCTTATTGTGTAGCAGAGCTTTTTGCTGACTGCCTCGTGACTGACTAGGCTCACCCTCAACACAATATATTCATTTAGAGGGAATACATATCAAAGATATGCACCCTTTCTCTAGAGGCCCAAGAAAGTTATGCCGGAGTTCCCCCCCACGCCCACATTCCAGTAAATGAGCAGGCATAGTGTTGCTTTACTCACTTATAAGTTATTTCAAGAGAGCACAGATCAAATTCTGCCCTCAGTTACATCTATGCAATCTCACTGAAGCCAGTACAGTTTGCATAGGTTTAACTGATGGCAGAATTTAGTCCTGTACATTTAAGCAAGTGGGACTGCCAGGTGTTCGACTGGAACGCCCGGTCAAAAAAGGGACCCTGGCAGCTCGTCCTTAAAAGTCCAGTCGACAGCGCAGCAGGGCCGGCAGGCTCCCTGCCTGCCTTGACTCCACGTGGCTCCCAGAAGCAGCGGCATGTACCCCCTCTGGCTCCTTAGGTGTAGGGGCAGCTAGGGGTCTCCATGAGCTGCCCCTGCCCCAAGCACCGGCTCTGCAGCTCCCATTGGCAGGAACCGCAGCTAATGGGAACTGCAGGGGTGGCGCCTGAGGCTGGGGCAGCATGCGGCTGCTTGAGGTAAGCGCTGCCCAGAGCCTGCACCCCTAGCCTCCCTTCCCCCCCCAACCCGCTGCCCCAGCCCTGATCTCCCTCCTGAAAAGAAGAGAAGAGGAGAATGCAGGTAAAAATCACAACGTGAGGCTGTAGGTAAGCAGACTATTAAGCCATATCAGAACAGAGAGGTAAGGTGGGTGAGGTAATATCTTTTCTTGGACCAGCTTCTGTTGGTGAGCAAGACATGTTTTCAAGCTACACAGAGCTCTTTGTTGGGTCTGGGAATTTGGGAAATGTACTAAGATGAAAACAAATATTCTAACTTCTTATGCTAAAGTATGTGCTGTTTGATCTTGTATTTAGCTGTGACACTTAATACATTTCTCAGATCTGACGAAGAGCTCTATGTAGCTGGAAAACTTGTCTCTCACACAAACAGAAGCTGGTCCACTAAAAAAAGATATTACCTTACCCACCTTCTCTAATATCCTGGAACCCACACAGCTACTACAACAGAACAGACAGCTGTTGACTTACACTGCAGATGGGGGGCTCTGGAATCCCCAGCTCATTTTACACTACCAAATTTTATAACAATTTTTACATGGTGTGAAGGCTCTAGTAGCTAAAATTTAAGTCTTTGATGTGCATGACAAAGGAGTTCCAAAATACTGTGCAAGTTTAACTGAATACGCAGTGATTTGACTTTTACTAAAGCAGCATCAGTAAGGCATAGAAACCTATTAGGCAAGATTTCTTTCTCCTGCCAGAGTGGGAGTCTCCCACTAGGATGCAGGGATGATCTAGGTCAGGGGTCGGCAACCTTTCAGAAGTCTTCATTTATTCACTCAAATTTAAGGTTTTGAGTGCCAGTAATACATTTTAACGTTTTTAAGAGTCTTTCTACAAGTCTATAATAGATTACATACAACAATAGTTTATGCAAGTAAATAGGGTTTTAAAATGTTTAAGAAGCTTCATTTAAAAATTAAATTAAAATGCAGAGCTCACCGGACTGGTGGCCAGGACCCGGGCAGTGAGAGTGCCACTGAAAATCAGCTCGCGTGCTGCCTTTGGCATGCGTGCCATAGGTTGCCTACCCCTGGTCTAGGTATATTTGGTTCTCCCTCAGCGCACAGGGATGGAAGAAATGACCTCTTTGGAGGTCCCTTCCCAGCCCTATATTTCTATGACTCTGATCAGAATAAAACTAACACCGTACAATCTTCATGATAGGACAGATCTATAGTTGAATGTTTAAGAAGATATTTTTAGATCTTTGGGGGGGGGGGGTTAGGTGCTGTACAAACAGACCAAAAAACAATGGGGCCCTGTAACTCCTGCTGAAATACAAATTAATAACAAAGGCACAAAGGACAGTTAAGCACCCAATTCCTATTGATTTTTGGAGCCCTAATCAGATATTAAATATCTTAGAATAGCTACAAGGCTTCAGTGGGAGAGAGATTCTTAATATGGAGCTATATTGCTGTGTAAGTCCAGCCTTGAAAAAAAATCAAGTTACTGTATACAATGTGTTTTAACACAAAGCAGCACAGCACTGTGATTCATTCCCACTGGCACTTTTATTGTATACGTAAGCAACTACAATAGCCAAGAAATGTTAGCTTCTAGTTGCTGGATTCACAGTTTTCTACTTAGTCCTGGGGGGGCCTCACACATGAAGGATTCCCCCCGCCCCCCCCCCGCCCCATGCAGTGTTGTTGTAGCCATGTTGGTCCCAGGATTTTTCTTTTTAAATGTCACACAGGAAGTGTGCACATAATAGGCTGATTACTTAGTGGCCTTTATACTTTGCCATCTGGGACTACTACACAGAGGGATAGCTTTTATGGGGTAAGATTAGTGTTCATATGGTATAGTACCATATGAAGGTTCTCTATTCAACTAGGGGGAAGCTATACAGAGGTAATATTGCAATTTTACACTGTGTGCTCAGCATAAGGGATACAATAGATGCAGCTCCTTATCCCAGGTAGAGGTATCCTGTACTTACTTGAGGTTTCAGAGTGGTAGCCGTGTTAGTCGGTATCAGCAAAAACAACAAGGAGTCCTTGTGGCACCTTAGAGACTAACAAATTTATTTGGGCATAAGCTTTCGTGGGCTATAACCCACTTCATCAGATGCATGGAGTGAAAAATAAAGTAGGAAGGTATAAATATACAGCACATGAAAAGATGGGAGTTGCCTTACCAAGTGGTAACGAGGCCAATTCAATCAGGGTGAATGTGGCCCATTCCCAACAGTTGACAAGTTGGAGTGTAAAAAGCAAGAGTGTCCTGTGGCACCTTTAAGACTAACAGATTCTATTGGAGCTTATGCTCCAATTCAAGGAGTGAATATCAACAGAGGGAAAATTACTTTTTGTCGTCACCCAGCCACTCCCAGTCTTTATTTAGGCCTAATTTGATGGTGTCCAGTTTGCAAATTAATTCCAGTTCTGCAGTTTCTTGTTGAAGTCTGTGTTTGAAGTTTTTTTGTTGAAGAATGGCCACTTAAGTCTGTTATTGAGTGTCCAGGGAGATTGAAGTGCTCTCCTACTGGTTTTTGAATGTTACAATTCTTGATGTCTGATTTGTGTCCATTTAGTCTTTTGCGTAGAGACTGTCCAGTTTGGCCAATGTACATGGCAGAGGGGCATTGCTGGCACATGACATATATAACATTGGTAGATGTGCAGGTGAACGAGCCCCTTATGGTGTGGCTGATGTGGTTAGTTCCTATGATGGTGTCCCTTGAATAGATATGTGGGCAGAGTTGGCAACGGGGTTTGTTTCAGGGATTGGTTCCTTGGTTAGTGTTTCTGTTGTGTGGTGTGTAGTTGCTGGGGAGTATTTGCTTCAGGTAGTGGGTGTGTCTGTAAGCAAGGACTGGCCTGTCTCCCAAGGTCTGACACTGAGGGATCGTCCTCTAGGATAGGTTGTAGATCCCTGATGATGTGCTGGAGAAGTTTTAGTAGGGGGCTGTAGGTGAGGGCTAATGGCATTCTGTTACTTTCTTGTTGGGCCCGTCCTGTAGTAGGTGGCTTCTGGCTCTGTCAATCGGTTTCTTCACTTGCCCAGATGGGTATTGTAGTTTTAAGAATGCTTGATAGAGATCCTGTAGGTGTTTGTCTCTGTCTGAGGGATTGGAGCAAATGCCGTTGTATCTTAGGGCTTGGCTTGTATGCCCAAATAAATTTGTTAGTCTCGAAGGTGCCACAAGGACTCCTCATTGTTTTCACTTCAGGCTGGAAATCCAATGAGTTTCCATCTTATTGTCAGATTCAATTTACAACCATAAAAAGAGAAAGAGAGGGTTTTTATGGTTTTACTAGCAATGTGTAAGATATTAGGAATTGCGTAATGCTGATCATGTTGCCCAACACCATCATGACCACAACTGCCAAATTATTCCAGTATAGAGTGTAGAAATCATACAGCCCAGGGTTACAGACACACCCAGCTTGAATGAGATTAGTTAGGCTACTCTAAAACAGAGTTGACCATGGGGCAAATTTAGCCCTGTTGAGTGTAAGAATTTGGCACACTGCAATGGACTTTTTGCAGAATCCTGTTACTGCGGCCTTATAAAAGCTCTTGTGCAAGTTAAACCTCATCTTCAACAGGGTTTTCTAGAAGATGTAGAGCCATGATACAGCACTGGATTGCTGCCCAGTGAACAGTTAAGCATGGAGAATTTAGACAAATGACTAAGTTATGATTTATCAGCAGAGCTTTCTTTAGTTTTCCCACTCAGTGCACTCAGTATTTGAATTGAATTGGTGAAGTCAGCCACAATATGTGCCACATTAAAAAGGGCTGCTTTATGTAATGCACACCCAGAAGTATGGACTTTTGTTTTCCCATTAGGACTTGTTCTTTGCTAAAATGAGAGAGTTTTCCTATTCCATTCAATGGTGGCAGGATCAGCACTCCTAGTATGCAAAGTCTTCACACAGTATGGCACATAACTCAGGAGCAAGATCTCAGACTCCAAATGTGCCTTATCCTGGTGTTTTCACTTCAGGAATTATTTTTGAAAACTAAAACATCAGAACAGTTAATGTTATGGATCTGTCCACCATGCCTGCTGGGGTTTTTATTGGCAGATTCAACACACACACAGCTGGAAGAAGTGGGTAATATTTTTCCCGCCCTCAGTTACAGGTAGATAATCCTTATTCTAGAACAGGGATTCTCAAACTGGGGATCGGGACCCCTCTGGGGATCATGAGGTTATTACATGGGGGGGGGGTCACAAGCCATCAATCTCCACCCCAAATCCCGCTTTGACTCCAGCATTTATAATGGTGTTAAATATATAAAAAAAGTGTTTTTAATTTATAAGGGGGTGGGGGGGGGGTGAGAGAAACGCACTCAGAAACTTGCTATGTGAAAGGGGTCACCAGTACAAAAGTTTGAGAGCCACTGTTCTAGATTGAGGATTTGAGTATTGTATATCTGGTAGGGAAATGATTGAGGAGACCAAACAGGTTCAAGTTGTGGTGGCAACAACAGTTTTATAGTGCTTTTGAGATCCTTGGCTGAAAAGTACATTATGACTAATGGGTTATCTGCCTTTCAGAACTGAACATTAGCTAGCAACCTGAGGTAAAGAACTAACACCTGGCCAAGACACAAAGTTGCACTGATTTACCCAACAGTGAGACATCGCACTAGTCTAAACTAAAACTACTTGTCTATTCTAGACATGCAAGAATGCTGACAGTTAAGGGCAGACTAAAGTGATGTAAGCCAGTGCAACTTGTGTGTTTAAAGCAGCACCAAGTAGCCTGCTCAAGGTGACAGAGCTGGGAAAACAACCCAGGAGTCCTGCCTACCAGTTCCATGTTCTAATCATTTGGCCATACAACACCCCTATACTCCCAGTTACCAGCAGCCTTCAAGCTTAGAGCAGGTAGAAGAAAAAGATATTTTATTCCATGCTGCCAGTTCCATAGCTAGTATGCAAAGTAAAAATATCACCCACTTATGAAGACTACTTCACCTCTCAAAGTTCATTGATGCCAATTGAAAAAGTGTGTTGTTGACTTTCAGGGGGCTTCAGATTAGGCCATATGTGTTAATGGCCTCAAGAAGTCTGACTGGATGTAGGTTCTTTGCTTTAGCAAGTTTTCATACTGGTTTAATGTTTTAAAATGAACTATCTGGCATCTTTACAACATGCTATATAAACAAGATGGTGCCCTGGCTCATAGGCTTAAAGACAGACCTGATTCAGAGAAAACACAATTCACTATTTAAGTTCTCTGGATTCAGATAAGTGTTGCTACTTTACCTGCCTGGACATAATTGCAAATGGTTTGGTTGGTAGATTAAGAGGCCCCCCACCCCCATTATCACTACTTTCTGCATCTGCTTCTAAAACACCTTAACTCAAATCTTACAGCAATACTCTAGAGCAGTGGTTCCCAAACTTTAACCACCTGTGAACCCCTTTCACTAAAATGTCAAGTCTCATGAACCCCCTCCTAAAAATGAATATTTCCAGGGATTTTCTCCCTGACTTGAGTATAAATTATAAAAGCAGTGATCTTGGAAATATAAAATTTGTTTTATTACATTATTTATTATTAATTATTATTATTATTAATCAATCATTGCAGTATTTTTATTACATTATGAAAACGGCAACACTTCCAAGATCTCACTTTCGTAGATTGTATCACTTTGAATAAGCCTGTTATACGACAAGGCTCTTATGTTTCATCAAAGAGTATCAGATGTGAAACAGCATGAAGGTATTTAAGAAGCCAACTCAAAAAGTTCCTCCTACACAAGCATTCAGGTCTTGAAGAGTCCAGGCAAACACCACATATTATAACAAAGCCTAAACTTGTTTTTAAAATTATTATGAAGAACAATACTAGCTGCCTATTTAATTTTAAAAACAGCAAAAAATATCCACCTCCCTTTCCATTTCTTATAAGGAGTCTTGAAGTTTTAATCTCCTCAGTATGATAGATATGCTTGCTTTGATCTGCTTAGCTCTTGGAAGTCCAGGGGCTCCGGGCTGCTGGCCCTGTGGTGCCTGGAGTCTCTAAGGACAGCTATGTCCGCCATTAGGGAATTTTTTCCTGAGAACCCTCTATAACATTTCACAAACCCCTGTTTGGGAACCACTGCTCTAGAGGGAGCCACACCAGATCCCCATTAGAAAGGGGTTAAATTTTTAGTCTCCATACATTCTCCAGGAGCAGAAGCGCTCTATGGTGCAGTTGTGCTCAGAGAGTACACCAATACCCAAATGAGACCCCATGTGCAAAACAATCCTGCTCTTATCATTGGACTTCCGGCACTGATTGCTTCAGGGACTGATCCTGCTCCCCCTCAACAGACCTGGAGCCCTATCCTGACCTCAGACACAACAGACGCAATACCATGACTGAACAAAATTGGTCCCCTGCAGTTTATGAAAACACACACACAAAACCCATCAATAGCCAACCATGCACCCCTTTCACTTTCTAAATTCTAACTTGCCGGATTCTGCCCTATGGCTGGTAAACCTTTAAGCAGAAAGCACATCACTGCAGAGGAAGTGGTTTTATTTTTAAAAAGAAAAGCAGAGTTATGAAGAAAACACCACATCCAGTTCATAAAGTCAGTGTTGTTGTTTAAGACTGAGCAAGACATTAAATTTTTTGATTGGATGTTAAGCTTTAAACTATAGGACTCCAAAACAAGCACACACACACAAACATATACACACACATGCATGCAAACAACAGCAAACAGAGAAAGAGGGAGATTGGGGGGGGGGGGGGGGAGGAGCTGTTTTAGGACTCCTACTACACAACTGTGCTTTCTAAAGGAAGCCACACCAGCAAACCTTCCACTGAGTCACACCCTTTTTTTTTTTTTTTTGGCCAACTATACCAGATGAATAGAACCAACTCTTCTGGTTTAAATTCAGAAACCAAGTTATGTTTGCTGCCTCCCTTAATACAGCCAAGTTCTTGCACAGTCCATTTAGCCTACGCTGCTTATGCAGCTGTAGGCCTAACGGATACTAAAGAACAACAACTGCTGTGACTTGTGCTGCGGCCTGATAACTGTGCGGCCTCCACGGTACAAGAACAGAGCTAGAAGCGCTGCGTGGGTGACACATTGACACGGCCATCAATGTCCTGATCCTAAATCCCACTTTATAACCGCGTCTGCGCCACGCCACAGCCCAGGAAAAAGTTGCCTCGCTCATCTCCAGGACACAGCAACCGGCCTGCCGAACTGAACCCCAGCCCTTGCAAGTCGCGGGTGCAGGAGCCCAAACCCTGAGCTCCCCTCCTGGCAGCGCAGATAGGAGAAGGAGGGGGCGCCCCTTTTGCTACCGACCCCTCCTGCGCAGGAGAGGGGCAGACTCACCCCACGATGGAGATGACCACGGCCGCCAGCAGCAGGTAATTGGTCTGGTAATAGAGCAGGTTGCTGACCACCCGGTTGTTCCATTTGGACACGTCTTTGAAATCCGGCCAGGCGAAGCGCTCGAAGCCGGGGAAGAAGTCGTCCCAGGCTCTCCGGGGTGCTAGTTGCACATCCATCGCTCTCCCATCCGGCTCCGTGCGCTGCGCCGCGGCGCATCAGCTGGGCAGGGTTCAAGAGCTCCCGGCAGCGAATCAGCGCAGCCGGCTGGCTCAGCTGTGCGGGGAGCGACCCCGCGCCGGCCAGGCAAAGCAGCGGTAGGAGGGGTTTATTTTCCTCCTCCTTGCCTCCACTTCCTCCCCTGTGGTATACAGTGGGTGGGTGGCTGGGGCAATGTGAACGAGACGCGATGTGGCAAGCACACGAGAGCGGTGTTTTAAATGCCACCTTTTCAACAAGGATTCTTCCCCTCGGGGTCTTGTTGTTGTTGTTGCAACACTGCCTTTCAAGTTAATCTTAATGAGCCTGCTGTTGAAGGGATGAGATTGCAGCAGCTGGGCGAATCTCGTCAGGGGCAGAGAAGCTCAATAATTTAATAAAATTACATTCATGAGCCTATTGGAGAATTGTTGCAGGCCTTTCACTGCTCATCAAACCCAGGAGAAATCTACAATCCAGTCAGATGATTAAGAGTCTAGGGATTTATTAAGTATCAGAGGGGTAGCTGTGTTAGTCTGAATCTGTAAAAAGCAACAGAGGGTCCTGTGGCACCTTTAAGACTAACAGAAGTATTGGGAGCATAAGCTTTCGTGGGTAAGAACCCCACTTCATGAATTCTAAACGATTCATGTTGCAGAAATGTGCTTGAATTCAATGGGACTCCGAGAATGATGATGGCTAGTTCCTATACCCTTCATTTTGGCAAGGAGGGATGTTTTGTGGCGGCCTGTGCCCTACCGTTTGGCAATGAAGTGAGATGTGCTGGGACTTTGGCTTTGTGGTGAGCTATAGGGGACTATACCCTGCACTGTTGCTAGAGGGATGAGTTCTATAGGGGCAGAGTAAGGTTGTGGGGTCCCTTAGAGGGGGTCCGTTCCCTACGTTATTGCTATGGAGATTAGTTCTACACTCGTCCTGTATTGGAGCCACGTGTCATGCGCACTCCCTCCCTCCCTCCACCACGTAGCCTGTCCGGAGCACGCCGGGTGGGGCGCTCTATCCTCCCAGCCGCTCTCTATGGCCTTCCCCCGTCTTGGCGCTCTAGCTGAGCTGCGCCCATAGAGGCGCTGCGGTGCCGTTGGCCGGCTCGGCCCGTAGCGGTTTGGCAGCGGAGCATTGTGGGAAGCAGAGGGAAATATGGCGGATGGCGAGGAGCCGTAAGTAGCTGTGTGTGTGGTCCCCCCTCCCCTCGGGGCTCGGTGGGCCCCGGGCTCCCTCCCCCCGGGCTCGGTAGCGCGAGACTGACCCTTCTTTTATTCTCTCTCTTTTAGGGAGAAGAAAAGAAGGAGGATAGAGGAGCTGCTGGCGGATGGGTTAGTGTGGGGCCGGGCTGCGGGGCCTAGTGCGGTGACGGGGCCTCGGGGGGTGGGGGCAGCGTAGGGCCGGGCTGCTGGGTTAGCGTCAGGCCTGCCTGGGGGGCTAGTGCGGGGCCCGCCGGGCGGGGTAGGGCAGCTGCTGGCGGGTGGTTAGTGCGAGGCTGGGGAAAGTGGGGGCCGGAGGAAGTTGCTGTGGGATGAGTTAGTGCGAGGTCGGGTAGGGTGCGGTGCCTGGGGGCAGGAGGGTTAGTGTGGGGCAGTTACTGGCAGGTGGGTTATTGGAGGGGGTCGGGATCTGGATACTGGGGCGTTGGGAGCCTGCTGGGCCTGGCGTAGTGAACTAGAGTTGCGGGGGCTGCAGGCCCAAGTTAGCTTCTGTGGGATGGGCTGGTGTGGGGTTGGGGGAACTGGAGCTGTGGGGTGGGAGGAAGCTGCTGTGGGGTGGGGCAGTGCGAGGCAGGCTGGCAGGAGGTGGAGCTATGGGATGGGTTAGTGTGGGCTCCTGGGTGTTAAGGGGCTTGGGAAATGGATTGGAGAAGAGGAATGTCCTGTGGAGAGGGGGCTGGTGCTTGGGGGGCTGGAAGCTTGGCATGAGTATGGCCTGGCAGTGCTGGGAGATGCTATGCTGCTGGGCAGAGGCAGTGGCTGTTTTGGCTGCTGAGAATTAAAGATCCAGGCTACAGAAGAGCTGCCTTTGCTTATTAAAACCCCAGACTCTATGCACCTCCCCTCACTCCCCAAAAAGTAACATGTGGGAACCCTCAAGCTGTATCCTTCCCTCTGCTTGCAACCCTCTCCCTAAAGATCACAAAACAGACCTAGCTACTTAGCCTGGGAGGTAGGCTCACAGGCATTGCATGTGTATGTTTGGGATGGGGTCACAGAGGTTCTTGGGCATATTGGATGCATGCTGATGACAGGGCCCCTCAGAAGCATGGAGCTTTGGGAACTGGGAGGGAGAAGGAAAGAGTGTGGGACCTGGGACACCATAAGGACTGTGATACAGTGACAATTAAAATGACATTGAAAACTAAAAACGAGAAATTGAAACAGTTCATTGAAATACACTGTAAGATCCTTAATAAACATTTAAGTACACAGAGCTAATACCATGGTGCTGTAAAAATGAAGATTTCAAAAATGAATAAAAAACATCTCACTTCAAACAACAGATTTGGCAGGTCTCCAAAATGTCTAACTCAAAACCAAATCTTACTGCCTACAGTTAACTGTAAATTAAGAAAAATGTAGCCCTCTTCTCCTCTCCCCCCCCCCCCCTAAAAAAGTACAGTTGGATAATGGATACATTTAGACTATGAAAAATGCACAGAAAATCAGTTCTTAACTCCACCAAGCACAGCTCTACGCTTATTTCCAGCAGAACTTTTAAATTACAGTACATAGTATACAGATTAATGTTTGTGGTGCAAATAAAATAAGTTAAAAACATCTATGAGATTTGCATTTCTTTAGTAACCATGCATGCTAAGAACCAGTGTACAACAGGAGGATCCATAGATCTAAGAGTCAGAGAGGAGAGTGTGAATTGTACATATTGCAGAAGAAAGTGAAGCAAGTTTCAATTACAAAAGAGATTTTTGTGCTGTAGTACTTTTTATTAAGCCCATCATAAATTAGTAACTGGTGTAACTTCATAGAATTAGATGATTTCAGCCCACTGTCTAAAAATAGTCAAAATATTGACAGCTTGTGAAATATTCAAAGAAATCCAGTTTTAGGGTGGTTTTTAAAAAAAAAAAAAAAAACACTTTAGGTACTACAAGTTTTTGTTCCCAAATTATAGAAAGTCTTTTGCAGGGTTATAGCTTCATTTTAAAAAATGCATCAAATAAAATTACAATGGAGTTAACCCTATTTTCCATGTTTTGAATTTTGAAAAAAGGCTATGCAGTGTCTTGCCGCTATAGCTAGGGTTCCCTCTTTTTTGGCAAGTGAGGAGGAGGGAGACAAATAAATCCTAGCAATTACTGAATTAATCTTATATTGCATGAGAAATATAAACAACATTTGTACTAGAAAACAAACTCCATTTCTTGCATATTCAAAGTTGGGTGTGCATGCTCAAGACTGCAAAACTATTTTTTAATTTACGCAGCTCTTGCTAACACTGAACAGTAATTGTAGAGGCTGAGTTGAACTAAATTTTTAAATAGGAGATGTGTTCTTGCAGGGAAAGATTATTTGTTCCGTGTATAGATTAATTTAAAAGAGACAAGTGATCTTAAATTAAAAGCAATATTGAAGTGAGTATGCCGGTTCTGAAGTATTCCAACAAGTTATTTTGAGATGTAAAATTAAAATTAATTTAATTATGAACTACTAAAAGTGACCTGCAAAGGGAGGAAAAATGGGTTATGGTCTTTTTTTACTTTATGATGTAAAAGTATTCCTTAAAGCTTAAAAGGAAATTAACAATACACCTCTACCTCGATATAACGCTGTCGGGAGCCAAAAAATCTTACCGCGTTATAGGTGAAACCGCGTTATATTGAACTTGCTTTGATCCGCCGGAGGGCGCAGCCCCGCCTCTCCGGAGCACTGCTTTACCGCGTTATATCCGAATTCGTGTTGTATCGGGTCACGTTATATCGGGGTAGAGGTGTACAAATAATTTTAAAAATACTTATATTAGAATTTCAGATTGTCTGCCCTTGAATACCCTATGCTTAACTGTCAGATAGGTGCAATGAAAGTGGCACCTCGTTAATTGAGAAGAAATTACTTTTAGTCTGACAGTTGGCATTTTTGTTAATGCCTTTTTAAAATGCATGGAAGGAAAACTATTAACACTCCACCCCTGCTAAGTGCTAAGAGTGCCTAATATGCCTATCTGACTTATCTAAGAAGTCCGACAAAGAAAAGGAATACAGGAATTGACATTCCTGATATTTCTAAGGAAAAAAACTCCTTCAGGCATTCTTTGTACATCAGACAACAAAAGAGCACACTCACTTTTTCTTTCCAGGTCACCTTTAGCTGATTGTAGGTAATTAGCCAGATTATTTTCAAGTGTCTATTTGTCTTTGACTTTGGTGTGTAGTTAATGGTATTACTCTGTTGTTTCAAAAATACTATCTAGCTGCCACAGTCCTGCAAACGTTTACACATGTGCTTAATCAGAACTGGATTAAAGTTAACAGATGTGGACATGTTTTCAGGATTAGACCATAGTTTGGTTTTCTTTTAGCACAACTGATGGAAAACAAGCTGTAGAGGTGTGGCATTTTCTTTACTGATTTTGCAGCTGAATTTACTATGTTCTGTGCAGAATGGCTGTTGATGGTGGGTGTGGGGACACTGGAGACTGGGAAGGTCGCTGGAACCATGTAAAGAAGTTCCTCGAGCGATCTGGACCATTCACACACCCTGATTTCGAGCCAGGCACTCAAGTGAGAAACATTTATTTTAAATAAAAATGTTTGTAGTGTTGTGTTGCAAACTAATGTGAACACATTTATTGGTGTACCATCCAGCAATGCAAGATAACTAAAAATGCATGTGTGTGTTTAAAGTGAATCAGTTGAATCGTATGATTTTAGAATAAAGTACAGTGTTGTAAATAGACTTCTATATTTTTACACTTCATTATCAGCTACAAGCTTTCTCAGTAATATGTACATAAATTGTATAGTGCATGTGGGCTATTTCCTGAAGTTCCAACTGGAAAATAGTAACTTTCTACTGGTTTTAAATAATTTTGGGTGCAGTAAGGAATTATCTCCCAGATAAACAAGGAATTAAGCTAAACATAAGTAGTCACAGTACAGTAGAACCTCAGAGTTACGAACACCCCGGGAATGAAGGTTGTTCATAACTCTGACATGTTCGTAACTCTGAACAAAATGTTATGGTTCTTTCAAAAGTTTACAACTGAACATTGACTTAATACAGCTTTGAAACTTTAAAATTCAGAAGAAAAAGGCTGCTTTTAGCCATCTTAATTTAAATGAAACAAGCACAGAAACAGTTTCATTACCTTGTCAAATCTTTTTTTAGTTTCCCTTTATTTTTTAGTAGTTTGTTTAACGCAGTACTGTACTGTATTTATGGGTTTTTTGTTTGTTTGTTTTGTTTTTTGTCGTCTCTGCTGCTGCCTGATTGTGTACTTCCAGTTCCAAATGAGATGTATGGTTCTGGTCAGTCCGTAACTCTGGTGTTTGGAATTCCTGAGGTTCTACTGTATTGGGAAGGGAGGATGTTTTTAATGGGAATGAGCAAAACTCCATAATATTTGAAGGTGGGATAACTATTTGAACTGTTGCTATGAGTTCACGTGTCACACTCATATCAATTCTGATATGTATAAGGTAGCCTTGGCAATTACAAAAAATTAAAAAGTAAATAGCAAAATAAGTGAGTCCTTTGATTTATTTTGCTTTTTGCCCACTACTTTTTGTTCCCTCCTCTCTGTATCTCTCCTACTTTTTTCTTTATGGACAGTTTCCTAGTTCCTTTTCACCTGATCATTTCTCGTTGTTTTTCCTACATTGATTTTTCACTCTTTAAAAATTCTTATTTCTTACCCTTTTTCTTCTTTTTCCTACTTTCCATTTTTTATTCTGGATTCTTAGCCTGTGCTTTTGTCGTCTATATTTTAAATGCACTGTAGCTTTATGTTAAAAAACAAAACAAAAACTTTTCTCTAGGTTTTTTTTAAGTGGTTTTTTGTTTTTCATTTATTTTTGTTTTTCTCTCTCCTTTTTTCAGTGCATTTCATTTATTTATTCTTGTTTGTTATCAAGAATATTTGTTTTATTCCTTTTTATTTTTAGTGTACTGTTCCATCAGTTTCCAGTTCAAGCTAAATATCTGGTAGAATAGTCCACAGAGAGCAATTATCCAATGCTGCAAGTATTTCACTACTCTTTAGGCCAGCAATATTTTCTGTGTCTGGGTTTACTTTCATTTTGTATTGTGTGGCAGCAAACTTTTCAGTGGGAGAAAGGCACCATAATATCTTCAAATAAATTATTTTGTGTCTGAAAGGGAAGATGGTGGGCACATTGCTTATTTCACAAGCAAAATAAAATAGGAAAAATGAAGGTAATATTGAAATCAGCAGACATCTTTTACTAAAGTTAGTCAAGGTATAAGAATTGTGTGGACCGAACAACTGGTAAAGTCCAAGATCAAAGAAAAGTTTATTAGGTACTTAGAAGTTGTAAGTTAATCATACGTTTTGTAATGCAATGGGGAAATCTTAGTTTTCTCCTATTCAACATATTAATATCCTTTTTCATTCTTTACAGCCTCTCGACTTTTTGTTAAACACATGTAAAGTTCTAGTTATTGGAGCAGGAGGATTAGGATGTGAACTCCTGAAAAATCTGGTAATTACTTTGATTTTCCTCTTTTTCTTGGAATCCTACTCCTTTCCTCAGGAGATTATTCATTCACTTTGATTGTTTTTGTTCTCTGTCATCTCATCTTTGTGTGCAAGTGTTTGCAAGATGGTAGCTTACGTGTTGTCCTGCCAGTTTCTTTGTTCTGAAAAGCCTATTTCAGGGGTCAGAAGAGGAGCTGTAGTTTCAAGTTAATCTCAAATCAAATTCACTGTAGCAAGTGAAATAGTCAGCTGATATAAAACACAGTTTAAATATGTTAAATAAATACTGATGGTTCAATTTAAAATCTAACTTAATTTTCTTTAGACTTTTGGATGAATTTAAAGTGACAACTGAGCATCATCCAGTGAAACAAGATGAACATGCAGCACTCAGATATCCACTGTTAAATTCTCACTTGCTACTGCTGCCTAAGAACACATGCTTTTACTTTAAAAAAATAGATTTTGATTTCTGTTTAATTAGTACTTTGAATACAGCATTATTAGAGTTAATACATATAATGTGTTCATTTTTGGATATCAAATAATCAATGTTTCATATGTGTGCGAATATTGAATATTATTCCTATAAGAAATTGGAGGACAGGGTTCTTTGTCAGATTCTTCAGATTTTACCTATTCTGCTTGATAGTTGCTCATTTTTGAGAGGCCATGTTGCAGCCAGTATCCTTTCTGGTTTATGGGACTGAACTGAAATCTTCTTGGAACCCATAATTATGGCAGGAGGGTCACTGTTCAGTAACACAAGGCATTTTCTTGCTCTGAGGCAGTGTGCTTGTCTCCATAGCATTTCAATTCTTTTTACTGCAATTCAGACAAGGCTTCTGCGTGATAGTGTCAGGGCACTATCATTAAACTATTGGATCAGCCCCACAATAATTTTGTAGACATTATTGTGCTTTAATACCATTTGTCATTACTGAAGATGGGCTGGCCTAGCAACAGGATTGGGCAGATCCTCAGTGGCAGAGAGATTAAGCCTGCTGCGTTGTCAAATAATGAGGTGATTTTGCACTGCTAGTTGTACTTCAGTACTGACTATAAGTTCTTCATGGTTATTGTCAGCTGTGATTTGAGCACAGACATGGAAAGCCCCCATCTGCATTTTTCTTAACTCAGAAATGGTTGTTAACTCCATTGAAATTGTAAATACTTTTAACTTTCTGCCTGAACATTTTAGAACCATGTAGGTGAGGGATAAAGTAGATTAAGATAGTTCTGCAGAGTTTACTCTTTTGCAAAGTCTGACCTTATTTAAAAAAATTCTGTCCCCTGTGGTTGTGCAGGTACCATTCACACTGTAAATCAGCATATTACCATCTTGTGCTGCAGTCAGAGGGGCTAAAACAAAACAACACCAACTAAGTGTGAATGTCTCCTTCATCTTAATAGTGTTCTAAATTCAAAACGTTTTTTGACCATTTCTAATGTATTTAACCCAGTTTTTCGAAATACCAGTTTTTGTAATAAGTATTTTAACCAGAAAATGACTGCACTTAAATTCAAATTTATTACTTACATTAAATGTATGTAATATGCATTATAATGTCCTGTGACTTATCACATAAGCATTACAACACTAATATTTTAGATACTTTCTCATCGTACTCTTGCAAAACCAATTTTAAAGTGAACTGTCCCTAAAGCATGAAGTGTTAGGCTGTGTCTACACTAGAGACCTTACAGCGGCCCAGTTGTACTGCTGCAGCTGCGCTGCTGTAAGGTCTCCCATGTAATGCTCTATGCTGATGGGAGACAGCTCTCCCGTCGGCATCATTAAACCCGAGTGGCAGTAGCTATGTTGGTGCTTCTGTCAGTAAAACTTACATTGGTCAGGGGTATGTTTTTTCACCCTAGACTGACAAAAGTGCTAGTGTAGACATAGCCAGGGTATTCTGTACTACTAAGGCTATATCTGTGACATCTTGCACTTTTTTTATTAGTCTAACACAGGGGTAGGCAACATGTGCCAAAGGCGACATGCAAGTTGATTTTTAGTGGCACGCACACTGCCCGGGTCCTGGCCACCGGTCCATGGGGCTCTGCATTTTAATTTAATTTTAAATAAATGTTCTTAAACATTTTACAAACCTTATTTACTTTACATACAACAATAGTTTCGTTATATATTATAGACTTATCGAAAGAGACCGTCTAAAAACGTTAAAATGTATTACTGGCACACAAAACCTTAAATTAGAGTGAATAAATGAAGACTCGGCACACCACTTCTGAAAGGTTGCCGACCCCTGGTCTAACACTAGAATTTTTATTGCAGGGAAAAAAGTCAACAGGTTCCATGTTATTTATGTCCATTTGCCAATCTGTGTACAGAGTTGAACACATTTATAGATTCCTTCAGATGCTGGCTTTTTATGAACCCGTTAGCACTTGGAATGTTTTATTGACGAGCTATAAATATCTCACTTCCTCTTATAAGCTTTACTTTATTTCCACAGGCATTGTCTGGTTTTAGACAAATCCATGTTATTGACATGGATACTATAGATGTTTCTAATCTGAATAGGCAATTTTTGTTTCGGTAAGTGATATTTTCATAATTTAAATATTCTTAGATTTCTAAGCAAAAGGCATATGTATTAGATTGTGTGTCTGTTTAGTCCAGTAGAATGTCATCAACATTGCTAACTAACTTTTCATATCAAGAGAATGCTCATTCTTAACTAAACCGGGAGCCTGATTCTGTACTGCCTTGCACCTTTTGTAGTGTCTTGCACCTATGCAAAGTGAATCTAAAATTCTTACTGTTCTGATTTGATAGTGTTTTACAACCAGATTGAACTCAATTTTCACAGGTTTCAATGGCTACAAAAGATGCAAGACAGTGAGTGGAGATTAGAGTCCCTCATCTCTTAAAATATATTGGTTAATATATGCAAGATGATGATTATTGTAAATATTAGCCTCTATAGCAAGCATCTTAATCTTGCCAATTGACAATATTGAATGCTTTCTTAAATACCTTTTTGCAGGCATAGATAAATGTTGAATACTATTTTAAAAAGTATAAAAGTTATTGTTTGGAAGTGTGCCGTCAAGAAAATCCCAACATCCTCTATACATAAAAGTAAATTACTAGAACATGTCCTGTAGAAAAAGTAAATTACTAGAACATGTCCTGTAGAAAACAGTCTTGAATTGGTTGAGGGAGAGACTGGAGCACCTAGGTAGGGAAGTCTTCCATCTCTAATTTCTATGAGGAAATCTGGTGGCTTTCCAAGATTAAAAAATAAAATAAAATCTAATCAATTATGGCCATAGCTGGCATGGTAGAAAATATAGAAAACGTTAATGAGTATAGTGCCTAGAGACTTGCAGTGAGCTTCTCAAATTAATTGTACAATTTGATGAACAAAGTTCTGGTTGAAATATTGTTGTAGTCTTGATCAATGTCTACAGCAAATTAAATGTAACAAATTAAGTTAGCTTTTCTAAATATCTCAGAACCAAGATCTATCCTCGTGTTTTGTCAGTTCTAGAGAGAGAGAGAGAAGCTTTCAAGCTTACACAGATGTCTTCTTCAGGTCAAGGAAATGTACTCAGGCTGCCATAGCTAAATACAAGGTGGAACAGATTGTTTAGCATAAGTAGTGAATACTTCAAGGGACCATTTAAGGTCAAGTGGCCCATTAAGACCCCTCCAGTCATGGGGGGAAATACATTTTGTTAGTTCTGTCCTCAGTTGCTTTTGGTGGGAGTTGCATATGATGAATTGAGAGTAGACTTTGACCCCAGACTTCTGGTTTAATACCTTCTTAAATTTTAAATTGAAATCAAATTATGTATTGTTAAACAGCATACAAAAAGGGGTTTCCTATTGGTTACAAGTATGGTGCTTTTCTTTTTTTAATTAAACAGAATAATTAAAAGCTGTTAACAAGTAATACATAAGTATCAATTCATTGATGCCTAAGGTAATGGAATAAGTATTACTATAGAAGAATTTATACATATTAAAGTATCAGCTTCACAAGTAACACTTTCCTGCCTAATAAAATAAAATATCCACCAGTTTTTCAAATATTTTGTATCAGCAGCTGTTATGAAGATCTTTAAATGTGTTTAGTCTCATATCTGAAGCTTATAAGTAAAAACCATTTAACAAATGACAGGAATACGCCATAATAGTATCTGTTGTTAGATTCTCCTACAGTAATATTTCATCATGTGTAAATAATTTGTAAGACGTGAATTCTCAAAGGTTAATGATTTGCTATTAGAATAAGAATTTTAAAAGCCCCCCCCCCCTTTTTTTTTTGCAGTCCCAAAGATGTTGGACGACCTAAAGCAGAGGTTGCAGCAGAATTTCTAAACAACCGAATTCCTAGTTGTGCTGTTGTACCGTATCCTTTTAGAGAAATAATAGCCATTGAAGTTAATTGTGTTTTTAAGATTGCTGTAGGTGGTCAGGCTATTTAATTTTAAAGAATCTAACTTCACTTCTTTTCATTTGTTCAAAAAGTAACTTACTAATTGGACTGATGGCTTAGGTTCTTTCCCACTGTGGCATTATCTTGTGGAACAGCAGAAGTGTGCATAGGCACAGAATTAATTTTTGGTGTATGTATTATGTTATTCCTTGCAGTATGTAGTAAGAATCTGTGATACCTATAAACCTATTCATCAACTAGAATGAAATATGTTTGAAAAATTTAAAAGGAGCATTACCAGCATGGAACCTCCTGGGCCCACCAGTTATAGATAGATAGCCATGTGTTGTGTTACACCCGCACCTAACTATATCCTTGTGCACTGTGGTCAGGGTGTGTAAAGGGACGCACCTCTACCCACCACTCAGTTTCTTCTGATCTAAATAGGCAGCGAGCTGAAACTTGGCAGAATCCATTGTTACTCCCACCGGCCCCCTTTTTGGAAAGCTTAATGTTTTCTCCAATATTTTCATTATTCAAGTTAAGGTAGTTGAGTCTTTTCTGTGTTGCTGTGGACCTTTTTAGACTACGGCTGCTCTTGGCACTGTGACCAGCACTGCACCAGCATTGACTCTTGGACCTAAAGTGATGTCATCTCTGGCGTCCAGCCTGTCTCTGTGTGCCACAGTTTTATTCACGGTCTGATTTGTCTTGTACAGACTCTTGTCTCCTCTTTTTATCTATCTTCTTTGGTTTTCAACAGGGAATTCTCCCCTGCTCCCTTTTTCATGTATCCCTTACTGTGGTAGGACTCCCAATTCAACCTCATTGCTGTCTGAGATCTGCTCCAGGTTCCCTTCCTTTCACAGCTCTCCTATGCACTTAAGCTCAGATCATGCTCCTCATCACCTTGAGGAATATGAGGGTGAAGGGACTAGACAGCACTCTCCAGAGGGGCCACTATTGTCTTCATAGCCGATGATTTTATGGTCCTAATTTCACTCCAAAAATTTCCAGGAATTGTGAGGCTTCTGATCACTACTTCAATATAAATATTAATAGGGTACTATATAAAGCAGGGGTGGGCAAACTTTTTGGCCCGAGGGCCACATCGGGGTTGCGCAACTGTACGGAGGGCCCGGTAGGGAAGGCTGTTCCTCCCCAAACAGCCTGCCCCCCTCAGAACTCCCAACCCCCCCCCCCCCCCGCTGCTCCTTGTCCCCTGACTGCCCCCTCCCAGGAACCCCGCCCCCTATCCAACCTCCCTGACAGTGCCCCCCCACCCCCAGGATTCCCGCCCCCTATCCAACCGCCCTCTGTTCCTTGTCACCTGACCACCACCACCCCACCCGAGACCCCCCGCCCCTAACTGCCCCCTGGGATTCCACCCCCTTATCCAACCCCCCCCGCTCCCTGTCCCCTGACTGCCCTCCCGACCCCTATCCACATCCCTGCCCCTGACAGGCCCCCCGGGACTCTCACTCCCAACCCTCCCTGTTCCCCATCCCTTGACCACCCCCCCCCAGAACCTCCACCCCATCCTACCGCCCCCTCCTCCCTGACTGCCCCCCAGGACCTCCCACTCCCTTACCCAACCCGTTCCCCGCCCCCTTACCAGCAGCAGGAGCTTGCAGCCGCGACACCCGGCCAGAGCCAGCTGCGCTCCCCATGCTGCCCAGCGGGAGCGGCGGGCCAAAGCGTAGCCCGCATGGCTGCGTGGGAGGGGCCAGGGACTAGGCTCCCTGGCCGGGAGCTCAGGGGCCAGGCGGCCGGCCCGTGGGCCGTAATTTGCCCACATCTGATATAAAGTGATAATGATACATCAGGTCTTTTGATTTACTGATTTTGTGTTTAACCTATATTTGGTTATAATACTATAAAAGTACTAATTACCATAATATAATTCCTTTACTGCATATACATTCAGACATTTTAAAAAAATTCAGGATATGGATGAAACTTTCTATCGACGTAAGTAGCATTTGCAAATGTACAAATTCTCCACTTGTGCTTTGGGAAAGCACTGTAGTTGTTGATGGTTGCCATTTTTTGGTTAAGTCAGTGTTCACTTTTTATTGTTTGTTTCGAGTGAGCAGAAAATACTATTCACTTAAAGCCAGAACTTTTAAAGTGAAACTTTCTTATAAACTACATAGCATAGCTAAGTTAACTTCATTCCTGTTGTGTGAATAAAATGTATTGATTATTTAAAGGAAAACACACTGAAATTTTAAATAACATTTTTTCTTCTAGAATTTCATATTATTGTATGTGGTCTGGACTCTATAATTGCAAGAAGATGGATAAATGGCATGCTGGTAAAGACTTTATTTTAATCTTTCTAAAGTTAATCATTATCATTTGAGTATAGATAGCTAAATTTAAACAGCTTTATGCAAAATAGCAGTATGGAACAAAGGGTGTTAAAATAGAATTGTGAAACTGGTTAAGGTAATGGTAAAGACATATATTTTCCATTATATTTCATATTTGAGTATATTTTCATTTTGATGTATGACGTTAAACCTCTAACTCTTTGTGAATCATGATGAAAGGTATACCGCTCTATTACATTTTGGGAAAAATGTCAGTTTACATGTAAACTATAAATGGATTTTAATGCCACTGAAGCCAGCTCATCCTTTTTTCTTGAGTGGCTTACATGTAACGAGTTCCAGTTCCTGCTGGACAGCTATCTGTATCACAAAATCCACCAGTATAATTGGCACTAGTTTGGCCCTTTTTTTGCTTTCTGAAAGGCCAAGGGTTAAATAAGCATGGAGACTTAACTTTCTCTTTTCACACCTAGAACTGGTCCCTGTAGGCCAGAGTTGAGATACAGTGACAGGCAGCATGGAGAAGTTTGCCTTGCTGCTGCCTGTGCTAATGTGTTCTGTGAATAAACAGAGTTCTGTCTTCCAGGCTGTCAGTCCAACGCTTTTAGTGAGCATTACATTCACTTCAAAACAAATAAAAGCAGGATCTAATTTTAAACTGATGTAAATAAGGGAATTCAGGTTAAACTGTTTTTCCGTTACTACTCACCACTTTATTCCTTGGTGTTGGTGTTTATTCATTGACTCAGTGGGATGAATTAAAGATAGAGCTGCCTCTATTTCTTTGAATTTTCTTGCTCCTGTGAGTTTTTTATATTTATCTTGTATTACTTTGGATCTTATTCTTAAATTCTTTAAAATAAACAGCAAAACCTTCTGACACTTTATTTTGGGGACTATGCACTTAATAGTACATGAGTGAGACATCTGTGATTTTTCCAATGGCATTTTAGTGGTATCAGGTAAAAATAATACACTAAGGGCACATCCTGCTCTTTGTAAACATGACTTATCACAGTTGTGTAGAGCAAGCAGGATTTGGTCCCAAAAAGCGAATTATTTTTTAGTATGGGACTTTCTTGAGTTAAGATAATACTCTGACAGGAGGCAGCAAGGTCTAGTGGACTTGAGCATGGGACTGGGAACCAAGGTTTCCTAAATTTCAGTCCTGCCTCTACCACTGACTTGCTGTGTAACATTTTGATAACTCACTTAATCTCTCCAGGCCTCAGAACAAATTATGGCACTTGGCAAATGTATAACAGTGTGTCTTCAGCCACACCCCTGAGAATTTAGCAAGCTATCCCAGTATGAGTCTAATAGCACCATCTCCAGTACATTATATGAGCCTTTAACAGCACCATTTCATTGCATGTGTAAACCTGAGATGTTTACACCTGCACTAGTTAATCAGTCCTCCCAACACAATTCCACAGTGCTCTTGCTCATCCTTCAGTGATCTCTCTAGACAAGGACTCCTTGGCATTTGTGTCCCATGCTCAGTGCATACTATGGCAATCCTACATGAAGTTTTATACCTGTATATAATGTTCTACATTCACCTGCCATAACAAAACATGAACTTTGTAATCATTCACTTCTGTGCAATCACTGTGTTCTTGTGCTAGCTTCTGCATTTGGTTTGGAAATTCCTTCAGCAACAGTTGTCCTATGATTGTGCAGCTGAGCCAAATGTGTTAGGGCTGTTCTCAATATCTGGAGTGATGAGGGGATCCATTCTGAGCTGATTCTCATTCCAGGGCACTTTTGTTTATGCCACATGTCACAGCATCTGGTCAAGCTTGGAATAAGGCATAATGCAAAGCAGTACTGGGATAAAATTAAGAGCGTGAAAGTGTAGTTCATTTGGATCCAGAACAACACACGGATGTCTATGGAAGGAAGGCAAACCTTTCCCCATCTACAACATGTTAAAACATAGTCTTGGGCCAAGGCATTCATTGAGCCTCCCATGTCATTGGACAATAGAGAGGCATCCTGGTGGGGCAGGAGAAGTGAATTGATCAGCAGAAATTGGACTGGCAGGTCATGAACCTGGACTTTATGGATCTGCTGTTGTAGATCCCAGCTAACAGTGTTGGAATAGAAGAAGGAGCAGACTCTCCAGGTAAGGTGTAGTGTTTACTTATAACTTAACTGTATGCTTGAGTTGAGAGAAATGAGGTCCATATGTTAGTGATTCATTGCTTTTGTGTGGAAGGATGCTGCGGCCATTGAGGCTGGAAGTCTTCAATCTTTCCACATCCATGGGGAGCAAGTGAGCAGAGTATTGAGCCCCTCCTATGAGTGCTGTTTGGCCAAAAGATCGATATTTTTCTTCCCCCCAAAATGTGATGGCGCATGCTGCCCTTCACAGTCCCCTCCCCCACCATCATTCTCGTAGCCAGATCCTACCTTTCTGTTCTTTCTGCTGGTAGAGAGACAAGTTGGTTGAGGTAATATCTTTTATTGGCCCAAGTATTTGGTTTAATAAGATATTACCTCACCTACCTTGTCTCTCTAATATCCTGGGACCAACATGGCTACAACAACTCCATCTTGTGTTGTCAGACTGGCGACCTTTAAGCATAGAAATTCCAGTGACCCCATGCTTCCCGTTGAGTACTGTGCCCCATATAATAGCACTAAAGCAGCATGAAAAAGATATTAAAATGTAAAAGTTTCAAATACCCATTGATGGTATTAAAGCCAAATCCACTTACTGTACTTTGTAGCTAGTAGACATCAGTGACCTGAGTGGATCAGTCGAATCTCTGTCCAATAGGACCAAATCATGTAACTAGTGCTGATAACAGTTTATTATAGCTACAGTCTTTCTCCAGTCTCTGGGTGTTAGAGTAGTGAAATGCTTGGTTGTTCACTCCTGTAGCTCAGCAATGAGGTTGTTAGCAAACTAGCCTTTCATGACCCCTCCCTAATCCAGGGTCTCGGCACTGATAACTTGAAAAACGAATCCAAATTGTATTGTGGTAACCTAGGGCCTTTGATTTCAGGATATACAGAACCACAGTATTCACCAGTGTATTTAACAGTAAATGTGTGTAAGACCTTATGCTAAACTGAACACCCCCTTATTCTCCTCACAAAAGTGGCAAAAGTTACCTCTATTCTTGCAAAAAGGACACTTATTTCAAATTTTAGTTCTCCCTATTTTAGTGGTGGGCAGCTGCCAGTGAGACAGATTAAGAGAAATTAAATATCCCTGTTAACCCTGCTGCTTTTCATCCCCCCCCCCCAAGTTGCTATTAGAAGGGGGAGGAGACAGCATATGTTAGCAAGAACAAAGGAGTGTAATGTTAAGATCAGCTCAACAACCTTCATAAGAAGAGATCAAGGATTGATAGCTTCCCTGAGTTACAGAGGGGGGAAGCTTGATTGCTGGAGCCCAAGAAGAGGAGATGACAGAAGAAGTGAGCTTGACAAATTTAGCTGTTTATTGAGAACAGCTTAGAATGTGGAAATCTGACAGTGTAGGAGGTGAAGGATTAGAGACTGCAAAACTATATGGAACATGAAAAGGAAATAAGCTGGCTGGATATAGCATTCCATGGCAGTGCAGCAGATGATGGGGAATTAGGGTGAGCCTTTTTAAAAAATGAATGCCTGACATTCTCAGCCTGACTGTGTCTACCACCAGGCTTGTTCCAGCAGAGACCCCTCTAGCAGTGATGCCTTCATGAGTGTTCCCCTTGCCCTGGAATACCTACTCTGTTTCTCACTTCCTGGCTTGCCTTCCAACAGGACAGCTGTGACAGCCTAGACCTCAGCCAATCTCCAGCATCACCATCTGAAGTTCTATTACCTGCCCACTTCCTTCTTCCCACCCCCTATTTGTTGTTGTGATGTCTGACCTTGGGCACTGTGAAGACACATGATTGTTGTCTTTCCCCTTGCACATGTTCAGTTTTTTATAGTTGAATAAAACTTGTTTTAAAATATATATTGTGTGAGATGATTTTGTTTCATGTACAAGTGATTTAGTGGAGTTGAATCCCCTCTCAAGCTCACCATCAAAAAGCATTGATTAACTGTTACTAGTGTAAGAAGTAAATTGACTGTGATTATAACGATCAGCATTGTCATTCCCATTTGCTTCACTTGCAAAATACTAGCGGAGGGCATCCCTAATATTAGCACGTTGCTTACTGGCAGCGTTTGTGATATCCTTAACCAAAGCATCTGGGTCTGGCTGGTGAAATGCCGAATCTGCATCTGCCTGCTCTATCCACTCACTAGTGAACATTTCCCTTTTGCTTTCATAAATGCAAAATAAGTGAGCAGATGACCTTATCAGTAGCAGTGTAATTTCTCTTCAGAAGGTGTCTCCATCTTGCCTTAAGGCTGCAGCCATTCTGGCTTTGCTGAACCAACTAGTTGAAGTAACACCTGTCACTGTGTAGTAATCATGGGGCAGACACAATTATGGTATGGTGTAGGGCAAAAAGAGTGCATTTTTGTACATTCCAGAGCAGTCTAGAATTCTTGAAAATTAGCTCAATCATGTATTTTGTCAGGCCAGCCTAACGCTGAACAGTATGTTTGTATGATCCACCAGGGCTTGTGTTCCCATGAGGCCAGTAGCTTTTTTCAGTCAATATCTACATTGCTTGAGTGAGCACAGAATGGTGCCATCTACAGCTCTAATGCAGTTAGTGAAAGCTATCTCAAGAAATTATTTTGGGGGACATTTATGTTGATCACATTCCTCTGTAAAACTGATCTTCTGTGATGCACACCTCCAGCACACAGGCCCCCTTTTGTGGACTTTCCAAATCCCACATGTCCCAGTGAGCAATGGTTGCCCACAGTTGTCAGCTTCCACAAGGAAAGTGGATTTCTCTTTGAGTGGATTGGAACTTGTGTGTTGGTATGAGTTCTTGTGAGAGAGAGAAACACACACACAAGTCTCCTTCATTAAAGGTGTTCTAGCCACTGTTCCTCATCGCTGGTTTCTTGCACAACCCTGTTTCACAAGTGATTGGACATGTCATGGTCCAAAAATATTTCTCAGTCAATAAAAGATGGCAGCCACCTGAGCTAGGCATGAATGTGGATGCAATGTGTCTGAAACTGATTTTTCCACTACGAATACCACTCCTGAAAATGTCCATGTCGTCTGAGAGGATACCGAGGTTACATACGTGATTCTTGCATGTATTTAACGGCTTCAGCAGGATTCTTGAATAGATGCTGGACATTGTACTGTTGATGGATGTTTGGCTTGTGAGGAGTTGGAAAATAGGGAGCTGAGCAACAACTAGTCAACTGATAAAATTGAATTATGTGAATGTGCAGTGTATTCTTCGATGTCTGCAGTATAGACTTCTAAGCAGAGTGTGGTTCCTTGTAAACATAGGTGACAAAACTGGAACTGTTGTAGGTGAAAGCCTGTTTGTGTCCATAGTTGTAGCCATTTTCTTTATTAAACACCACTTGCTTAAAAAGGCCTGTGATTCTATGGATCTTGACAATAACGGAGAGAATTCAGTGTGTGGGCATACTATACTTAATCAAATCAGATTGAATTGTGAACACACACACTGAACTCTTTCAGAAACAAACAATACTGGAAATGCTTAGCTGTTATGTTTCATCTTGAAATGGCTCAGTCACCTCCCATATGTAAGCTTTCTGTGTCTGTTTCCTCATCTGTATGATAAGGTGATAAGTTATGTACCTACCTCCGCATATGTTTTGGGAGGTTGGGCTGGCTAATGTTTTATTGTGCTTTGCAGATGTAAAGTGCTAAGTATTTAGGCATAATACAGTTTATGGGACTTATAAGGAAGGAATCTTGGTCTGCATATTCCCTTGACATCTGTACAGTATACAGTACATATTGTGAAATATTTATATCTAAGCATAAACAACAGGCTAGTTTGTATTTTGGTCAGATCTAATGGTGGGTGCATTATTTTTTATTATTTTTTATTTCTGCAGGTTTAATAACATTGCTGTTCTACTTGACTGTAGGAACAACATTCCATGATAAATGAATTTGAGGTTTAAGTCTTATGTATCTAATAACAAATATGAAAGTGGGAGGATGTATAGATTATTATAACTACAATACCGAATATTTTTTAGCATGCCATGTTGTATTATATCTTTAAGTAATAGATGATTTCAAAGGAACTTTTTGGATCTGGTATAATTTTTTATGCAACTTGTACAAACTTGTAATTTTAACAGATGTCATTTTTAAACTATGAAGATGGCATGTTAGATCCAAGTTCCATCATACCTTTGATAGATGGAGGAACAGAAGGCTTTAAAGGAAACGCTCGTGTGATTATTCCTGGAATGACAGCTTGTATTGAATGCACACTTGAACTTTATCCACCTCAGGTAACTAAAATCATTGATTTTTTTTTTTCCTCTGTGTGTTCCATTTCTGCCACTTCTCCATTCTCCTTCCTCTCCTCTCCATCACAGAATATATGTTAAATCATTTTATGATCTTTCCTCATCAGATCAATTTCCCCATGTGTACTATTGCATCTATGCCCAGGCTGCCAGAACATTGTATTGAATATGTCAGGATATTGCAATGGCCCAAGGAACATCCTTTTGGAGGTAATCAGTGCACTGCATTTTATTTTATTTTTTTTAAATCAATGCACTAATGTGACTTTTAAATAATCAAAATACTTGCTGCAAAGTAAGAGGTGTAAAATCATACTTTAATTCAGTAAACAGTTTGTTTTAATTTTGCACTTTATCTTGCCAACAACCACTGGCCAAACTTCACTCTTGGATTAAAATCCTGTGTGTCAGTTTTCAGCCTGAAGCAAATATTTTACAACTGCATTAGAAAGAAAATAATAGACTGATCATGTTGAATAAACAGTTATTGATCTCTTGTTCATCACACATTGCTTATTCTCTTTTTTACTAATCCACAACTGCCATCAGCAGAAAAAAGAACAGACATGATTGTTAGAAGCCAGTAATGAAACTGTCTATTGCTAATGTAGAAATACACAGATGTATAATTTCGGACTGAATGTCTGTTGTGTGAATGGTTCCATTGAGAAAGGCCCTTTTATTATGCTGAATAATTGATACAGTACTGATTCATGTTATGGTAGCTTGTTATGGTTTTCACTGCTTATTACAGTAATAGTAAACTTAGTTTGTGACAGTGGTTTACTGACTTTGAATGGTTATTTAGATTATTTTAATGAGTTTAATACTATATCACTGTCAAAGTATCTCATAATTTTTAAAACTGGTTTTTATTTGCCATTCATAATAAACCCTTGAAAGCTTAAATATTTTTGCTGAACTTTTGTTTCCCTTGTGTAGACCTATAACTTTGCTGCTATGTTTGATTATGATTGCTGATATTTGCATACTACTTGAGGGGGGGAAAAAAGTATTGAGACTTTCAGGGAGTGTGAAGAGAGATGCAAATCTTGCAAAGTCCATGTAATTATTTAAGAAAAAAAGTAGTTCTAATATTTGGTTTAATAATCTTAACATCGCCCTTAAAAATATATGGTCTCAACTCTTGAGAACGTGCAGGGTTTTTTTCCCCCCAGCAACAAAACTGTACATTTAAAGTTAGTTATACTTAAAAATTAATATTGGGGAGTATGAAAATGCACACTTAAGGTTAGTTAACATTAACTCTGTCCCTTGGCCGCTATCCACAAAATAAACAAAAATCAGATAATCTTATCTTCATGTAGTGCCCATCATTGAGAAGCAATCTAATGTAACTACCGGACGTTTGTTAATTGATTATTATACCTTTTCTCTTTTAAGCTAAATGATAGATATTTTTAACTTAATAACGTTTTAATCCTGGAAGTTTCCTTTAGGAGTTTAAAAAGGCATTGAGCAAATCTCAAATATTAAACTCTCCAGAACTTGTTAGCTTTGGAGGGATCTTCCTTTTTTTCCCTGGCGGGAATTGGCCATATAGAATGGACTGTATTGGAGAGATTTCTCTCCAGGCCAGTAAATGGATTCCTTATCCTCCCCAGACCAGCTCCCTCTTCCCACATAGGTTTTTTCCCCCTTTCTGTTCACTCCAGCCTTCCCTGTTCTATTCTTCCCCCACCCCACAATGTAGTTCCCTGCCCATGACTCCCATATGCACCCTGTCATGGCCATCCATGTCATGACCTTGCAGATTCTATAAATTATGCATCGGGGCTCATAAAATGTATGGAAATCAGTTTTAACAACTAAATTGTTTTGCCAACACCACCTCCAAAACCGTGCTAATTCTCACCAAGACTAGTGGATTAAAACAAATATAGAATTTGTAGACAAAAAAAGTAGATGTTTAAGAGCCATTATGAATTTCGATAAACTTGTCTGTATATCTTTAATTTTACTATAGAGAGTGTTCCTTTGGATGGAGATGATCCTGATCATATACAATGGATTTACCAACAATCTTTAGAAAGAGCATCACAGTTCAATATTAAGGGTGTTACATACAGACTTACTCAAGGTAAGAGAGAGCAGTAGTTGGCATTTCGTTGAGTGTGTGTGGACAGTAACCTCTTGCAAATGGCAACAATAAATACCAAGAAAAATACCAAGGTACTTCAACAGCATTTAGATACAACAGTGATAGGCGCTATAGAAATGCACAATATAGGAAAGTGTGTAAAGTGATTTAGGGTATAATGTGCTGCAGTCAAAACAACCACAAATTTTGGGTAACATAGTCCTTTATATGGGGAAACTATTTTGGAAAAGGCTTAATGCTGTATGTTTTGTCTTTGTAGGGGTTGTTAAGCGGATCATTCCAGCTGTAGCTTCTACAAATGCAGTCATTGCAGGTACAGTAATGCCGAAAGGAAAATCTTTGGCTTTCATTAGAAGGTTCCCAGGCATCTGAGTACAAGTTTCCCTTACTTTGCCCATCCATTTGGGGTAGTGAGCTTTTTCATGAGGTAGCAGTTAAAGACTAGAGGGTGAGAGTGGGTAGTGTAGGGGTTTTCTAGTTAGCTAACTTTTCCTTTTATTATCCCATTTTCTCTACATGGCAGCTACACACGATCTTGCATAATTCTGAGTACTTTCTGTGACTTGAGAGTAAGCAAAAGTTTTGGAGGTTGCACTGACACCTCAAAAATGTAGAGATAAAAAGTACAGTGCAGATCTCCAAGACTGTCTCAGATGAGTACCAAGTCCACCACATATTAGTGTGTAGTACTACCACCTAAGTCTCTGAGAAACCTTTCAATCTGTTCAATCAATTTCGATTGTGTGGTTGTGTATATTTTGAGATTGAGAACAAAGCAACTGTTTTTTTTTCCTTTTTCAGCTGTATGCGCCACTGAAGTTTTTAAAATAGCAACAAGGTAATTTGTTGTTTTTTAATATAAATATTTTCAACAAACTTATTTGTATAAACACTAACACATTTCTCATTGCAGTGCATACATTCCTCTTAATAACTACTTGGTGTTCAATGATGTAGATGGATTATACACATACACATTTGAAGCTGAAAGAAAGGTTAGTCCTATTACAGAAGAACCTCTTGGGCTGGCTGGGTTGTTTCCTGATTTTTATAGCACCTGTTGCAACAGCAGCTTATGTGCTGAACTTAAAATTCAATGTCTGGTCCCCACCACTGTAGTATCTAAATATCTCCCAAGTTCTATGTAAAACTAGAAGTAACAGTATGTCTGACTTCTTTCCCATGGAGGAGTAGCCTGATGAGTATACAGGATATTTTTGCGGGGGAGGGTTGGCCTCGTAGGCAGTGATGTGCTAGATCCACAGAGAGCAGCTAGACTATTCAGCTTTCAAGGGGAATAAATGAAGGTCAGTTGTTGCTGATCTGGGGGTACATCAGATGTCTGGGATATGGCAAGTGTACTAGACAACCCTGGGCACTGTGCTGTTACTGTGGGAAGAAATCTTTCCATTGGTCCTCCAGATGTTACTCTGCTGGTGCCAAGCAGCCAGGCAACAACTGCATTAGAAAGAGGAGCATTTGATAGTTGGGGTAGGCCTGGGATCCACCTATCACACACCAAATTACCAATGCCCATCATAAAATAAATACAAAATACTGATGCTTTATTTAAGATATATTTATATCTGTTGGGCCAAAATTTCTCAGTGACTGGGGGAAGAAGTTCCACATGCAGGAAGTATTCTCCACCAGCTATTTATGTTAGCGTTGTTGCTGCATCCAGTGTTTAAAGTAGCAATCCCTGTCTAGAAAGGTGAGCCAGGTGACTAAATCCCTAACTCTGGCAATTGCTTTTGCTAATATAGCTGGAGGAAAACAGTAGCTGAGCCTGGAAAGCAGGATCAAGGAAATATTAACCCTCTGACATCAAGAATCATAATTCACAGAACAAAGTACATAGCCTTAAGGACACAACAGCAACTGTTGGCATTAAGAGGTTAGGACAACATAGTTAATTCAGTAACATACAGGATTAACCCTAAACTTTAAACCAAACAGAATACAGATTGACTGTACCTTTTTATATATATTGTTGTATGTTAGTGACTAACAACCTGATTCAAAGCCCTTTGAAGTTGATGAAAAGGTTCCCATTGACTTCACAGAGTATTGGATTGGGTACTTAATCTTCACAGAAGTATTAATTTTGCTAGATCCACGCGTTTATAAATTTTGCAAATAATTGTAATAGCGAAGATCTACATTTTAAATCATTACTGGTACTGATATAAGTATATTTGAAAAAGTCTATTAGTATAAGCTTGATTACTACACTTTTTTTTTTTTTTTTTTGGTAGGAGAATTGTCCCGCCTGCAGCCAACTCCCTCAAAATATAGAGTTCCCTCCATCAGCAAAACTGCAGGAGGTCTTGGATTATTTGACAAATAATGCTTCATTGTAAGTGTGCAACTATTCTGATTTCTTTGATTAGTTTTTAGAAATTTGAAGTTTGCAGCATGTTAAAATTTGATTTTTCAAACTGCATTTTATCCTGATAGCTCTCATATTTTACTTTCATGTTTTTCATACAGGCAAATGAAATCTCCAGCAATCACAGCAACTGTGTATGGGGGGAATAAAACACTCTATTTACAGGTGATCAGTACCTGCTTGCTTTTGCTTAGTTAACTCATTTTCATTTAAGTTTGGCTTGGTTTAATTTAAAAAAAATGTTTTATTTTACAGACGGTAGCTTCAATTGAAGAACGAACAAGGCCAAATCTTTCTAAGACACTGAAAGGTATTGCCTAATTGAGTCACGCAGAATATCAAGACATACATATAAATCAGAGATATGATTACTCAGTTTTAGTGCTGTTTTGTTTAATGCCTCTGTAGAACATATTGCACATTTTGCAATAATAGGAGAACTTTAAGCAACAAATCTTTAAAATTACATATAAATTAAATAAAATTAGTATCTGATGAAGTCATTTTAAGATATGTGCAAATATGCAGATTGTTGGATTGTCATAAAACTAATGGATTTGATTTATTTGTATCTGGGATTATTATTCCCCATTCCTCTCTCCTAATTGGGATTTTTTTGGAGGAGGAACTGTAGGGATTACCTACTACAGAACAGGATTTTCAGTGCAGTTAGCTGTCTGCTTCTATGGAAAGAAAAACTAAATTGCAGAAGACAGAGGAAGTAGAGAATTTTTCTCGGTTACCCCCTCTCCTTACATTCCCTCCACTCTTCCTGTTCTGCTGCTCTTCATTTTCTATTCTCTTCTAATTCACAAACACGGATACCTTAAACCTATAAGAGGGTAATAACCCACCTCCTCACTCACTAATTCCTGCAGTAGAATATGGTTAACTCCTTTTCATACAGTCAGCCTTGTCCTTAAAATTATTTTGGGGATGAGCACTAACTCCTTTAATAGCATTCATTATTTGGGCAGATGTCATTAGAAAAAAATATTTGAGTCAGCAAAGGATGCTGTGAAACTTACTTTTTCTTTGTTGTTGACAAATATCTTCTGCTAGTCATCTTCTTGGTTGAATTAACACTGAGGTTGTTATAGCTAATGAATTACATATAACTGAATTCTGATAGTGTTGTTTAAGCCTTTGTAGAACTGTAACTCTTTTTTTTTTTTTTTTTTTCCCTATTTCAGAGTTGGGGCTCGTGGATGGTCAGGAACTTGCAGTTGCTGATATAACTACACCACAGACTATGTTGTTCAAGCTTCATTTTACTACTTAATTTAAGCCTCATTAATCTTCACATACAGTGAGAGAATTCTGCACACCATGTAAAACATGTTGTGCTCTATGTGGATGTTCAGAGTAACCTAAAATGTCCCTTTTAAGTACTAGCCTTGCTGGAAGTTAGATTATCCCAGGTGAATCACTCTTATTTTAGAACTGTCCTTAGAAGCCAATATTTGGTGGATGGTATTTGTATAAATACTCATTAATGTACAGAACTTGATGTATAGTGATAATTTTTTTTCGGTTTATGTGTTGATGTTAAAATAATGCCAACACTCCTTCCTACACTTGGACATTTTATGGTGGTCAAAGGAGTTGTTCTCTGCTTGCATTTGAACACCCACATCTACAAAAGAATATCCTTTAAGGAGAACCACGATGATTTTAAATTAAATTTTAGAACCCATATACATTTGCTGAATCTTATATTAAAACCTGTGGGCAGTAGAGTAAAATAAGCATTGTATGTTTCCTCCTTTATTTAATATTCATTTTTATTGACCTGCTAAACAGATATTAAGTATTGCAGAGGGTTAAATCACTTTGTTTACAAAATATGGAAAGACAATGTAATTAAATTAAATGAACATCTGTGCATGAAAACAAAGTATTTTTCATGTTTATATTTGCAGTGGATTAGCGGTTACTATGCACAGTAGTTCAGTCAAAAGCCCACTGATGTTCAGGATTGGTGAGTTATGTTTGGTTATCATTGATGCTCTCAAGGTATTTATTAATAAAAATATAAAGATAAATTGTTCTGTAGTATGTCAATGGGAATTCGGGACAATATGTGACCATAAGAAAGAGAGACAAAAACATAAGATTACGTGGTATCACTTTGTCAGTTAAAAGAGCTGTTTCTGTTACCATAACAGGGACAAAAGGTGGGTGAGAGAGAGAGAGAGTGTCATTTGTGCACAGATTAACTCAAATGGATCTGAAATCTGTTATTTTATTTGATACATACCTCCCTTTCTCTTCTTAAAACATTTTCTCCCATCCCAGCTTTTAGAGATGTATAAGTAGAAAGAACTTGAAGACCATACACACTGAAAACAGTGACATGGCTGAAATATTTTTAAATATGGCACTTAGATGAAAAAAATTCATAAATCTTTACCAGTTTTGACAAGGTGTAGTCAAAAGAGAGAAAAAACTATTTTTAGCCATTTGAGTAAATTACTTCCAATAGTACTTGTCATTCTTAGAACTGACACTGTCCAAAAATTGACACACCTTTCTAAATAAGGAGTAGGCCCAGCTTCCCTGCTTTTGATTCTTGTAGTGAATAGACAAAGGCCGATTGCCCTCATATTAAAAAATGTCCTTTCTGTACTCTCGATCAAAATAATCAAATGTCCCGTCTCAATTTTCCTGGCCCTTTGGAGCTGTATTGCCAATTCCAAGCATTCAAAAATCAGCAGTCAGGCTGCAAAAACCATGTTTTGTTGGTTTGTTTTTGTTTTTAATTCTTTTGGCATTTTGTACCTGTGCATACACTGGGTTCAGATATTTATTTTCTCCTCTCTCTCGCTCTCCTCTCCCCGCAATCATCTGTGCTAGAAATTTGCCCTTTTTAAAAAATGAAAGGGAGAGTAATCACGCCTGTAGGAAGGCGGCTGGAAGAAATACACCTAAGGGTGCAATCAGTATCTTGGGATCCTCGCTGCTACCTGCCCCGTCCTTGCATCTGCAATTGCCCAGTCATTGCATGGGGCCAGGTCCTGGAAGATAGGGTGACCAGACAGCCAGTGTGAAAAATCAGGACACTTTATTTCCCAGTGCGGGAGATGGGGGAATAATTGCATCTATAAGACAAAGCCCATCATCGCGGGCGCTGTGGTGGTTCGTCCTGCCAGGGACCAAGGCGGAACTGAGCCAAAAATCAGGAGTGGAGATGTCTCGCGTGAGAGCAAGGCCGCGACCTTGCCGTCCGCCATGACACATACCCAGGCGGAAGTCACGCGAGCTGCGGGAGGTAGTGTTGTGCCGCGGTAACTATGGCGGCGGGGGCGGCAAGACTAGCAGTCACATGACCACCCGCAGGCTGACGCGCCGAGTGAGCCTGCGCTGGGTTTGTTGACGAGTTTGCGACGTGGAGGCGTGCGACGTGCGCATGTGCGGGGCCCTCCCTCGGGCTGGGGGAGGCGGTGGTGCGGGCCTTATTCCCGTGGCTGTTGCGACCCGCGCCCTCCCGCGGATCCAGGGGCCCGCGCGCTGCGTTCCCCGCCTGGCCGCGGAGGCCCCGGGCTCCGGGATCGAGCCGGGCGGGGGAATGAGCTGGTTCAACGCCTCCCAGCTCTCGAGCTTCGCCAAGCAGGCGCTGTCGCAGGCCCAGAAATCCATCGACCGGGTGCTGGACATCCAGGCCGAGGAGAGCTCCTGGGCCGAGGCCGTCATCCCCGACCGCGGCGACGGTAGGTGTGCGAGCGGCCGCGCCCCTCACCGGGGCGTCTGAACTGCGCCCTGGGGTCCCCGCGCTGTTCCCTGGTCCCCCGCTGTGTTGTGCCCCTCACCGGGGTGTCTGAACTGCGCCCTGGGGTCCCCTGCTGTGTTGTGCCCCTCACCGGGGTGTCTGAACTGCGCCCTGGGGTCCCCCCCGCTGTCTCCTGGTCCCCCGCTGTGCTGTGCCCCTCACCGGGGTGTCTGAACTGCGCCCTGGGGTCCCCCGCTGTGCTGTGCCCCTCACCGGGGTGTCTGAACTGCGCCCTGGGGTCCCCCCGCTGTGCTGTGCCCCTCACCGGGGCGTCTGAACTGCGCCCTGGGGTCCCCGCGCTGTCCCCTGGCCCCCCGCTGTGCTGTGCCCCTCACCAGGGTGTCTGAACTGCGCCCTGGGGTCCCCTGCTGTGTTGTGCCCCTCACCGGGGCGTCTGAACTGCGCCCTGGGGTCCCCGCGCTGTCCCCTGGCCCCCCGCTGTGCTGTGCCCCTCACCAGGGTGTCTGAACTGCGCCCTGGGGTCCCCTGCTGTGTTGTGCCCCTCACCGGGGTGTCTGAACTGCTCCTGGGGTCCCCCCGCTGTCCCCTGGTACCCCGCTGTGCTGTGCCCCTCACCAGGGTGTCTGAACTGCGCCCTGGGGTCCCCCCGCTGTGCTGTGCCCCTCACCGTGGTGTCTGAACTGCGCCCTGGGGCCGCCCCACTGTCCCCTGGTCCCCCGCTGTGCTGTGCCCCTCACCAGGGTGTCTGAACTGCGCCCTGGGGTCCCCTGCTGTGTTGTGCCCCTCACCGGGGTGTCTGAACTGCGCCCTGGGGTCCCCCCGCTGTCCCCTGGTCCCCCGCTGTGCTGTGCCCCTCACCAGGGTGTCTGAACTGCGCCCTGGAGTCCCCCGCTGTGCTGTGCCCCTCACCGGGGTGTCTGAACTGCGCTCTGGGGTCCCCCCCGCTGTGCTGTGCCCCTCACCGGGGTGTCTGAACTGCACCCTGGGGTCCCCCCACTGTCCCCTGGTCCCCCGCTGTGCTGTGCCCCTCACCGGGGCATCTGAACTGCACCCTGGGATCCCCCCGCTGTCCCCTGGTTCCCCCTGGTGCTGTAGGAGACAGAAAATGAGGTGATCTCTGCTCTGAGGTGCTTACAGTCTAGGCCAGTGGTTTTCAACCTGTGGTCCGTGGACCCCTGGGGGTCTGCAAGCTATGTCTAAGGGGTCTGTCATTACCATAGAACAGTGGTTTTCAATCTTAGACTATGTCTAAGATTTCCAAAAGGGTCTGCACTTCCATTCAAAATTTTTCGGGAATGGGGAAAAAAAAAGTTGAAAACCACTGATCTAGGCAGCAGCACAGAGGCCGGTGCTGTGTGGAGGCCAGGTTCTGCCCACCAATGTTACACACATAGTGAGTGATGTTTGAGGACAGAATGTGATCCTCTGGCAGAACCATCTGCTGTCATATTTATTGTAGAGGTGCTGAGGAGGCTGCCTTGAAAACAAATATTTTTCTGCCTCTTTCACAACTTATTCTGTATTTGTTAACACTTTACAATTATATAGCCCCATTGAAGGTATTCAAAGCTCTTTGCAAACAATTACTTAAGTTTCCTAATATGTTTACAATATTACAGGTGAAGGGAAATGAGGCACAAAGAAGCCTAGCGCTTTCCCCAAAGGTGTAAAATGAGGAATTGCTGGAACTGATATTGGTCCTTTTTCCTCTGCTCTAGTTGATGACTGACAGTAATACTCCCAATTTTGAATAATGTTAATATGCTTATGCCTTGAGGATAAACTTTTAATTCATCTACTCAAGAAACTTGTTAATTCATTGTTGCTCAATGAGGATGACAGGTGTGAAGAGAGAAATGTCTAAGTAATATGATTTCTCCACCACTCGTTTGTCTAATTCTGATACAGGCATCTCTGCCTCTACTATCAGTGTCTACTGCATCAATCCCTCTCCAAGTTCATAGAAATTCAGTGGAGTTTCATGCGGAAGTTAATGTATTTTGTGGCAGAATAAACTACTGCAACTTCCTGCTTGCAAATGTTTATTAAACAAATTAGATTGTAGAAAGTTTGCCATAGTCTAAATATGATGAGGTGATGTCTGTTATTTATATAAGGTACAGCATTAATACAGAACTTGAAAGAAAAATTCATCTTAAATTATAGTATTGAGTTTCTTTCTAGGCTATACTTTCAAGGTGAAGAAGTCCTGATATGTGACACTATTTTAAAATTAGGGATGCAGGATAAAGAGACTCAGGAAGCTGAAATGATAGCCAATCAATGTCCTTAGTACAAATGTTGTGTATATCTTGAGCATAATATAGCAGTAAAATGGAGATAACAGTATGTTTACCAGGCAGAGTAAACTTGAATCTCTAATAAAGGACAGTTGGAGAACATTTTCCAGGGTGATAGTGAAGTATAAACAAAGTTTAATATATAAGCATTTCTAGTAAAAAGCAGTAGCCACCTGTCAGATGGCTTCAGTGTCATATAAGTTAAATATTGGGGGTTTTGTGTGAACAACGGTTATACAAAACTCAATCCCTGCTTCTTTTAGTATTATACCAAATCATTTTAAAATGTCAGTTGTATTTAAGTTTTTGTGATAACAATATGAAATTCATAAGGACATCAGTAAAGGTAATTCAGAAGTCATGAGCAAACTCTGTGTGGACCAGATAAAAACACATTTTAGTGATTTCAGCTTATTTTTAAAAATAAGTATATGCATTGTCAAACTGTTGCCAGACTTTCAGATGTGCTGAATCACATGAGTTTCACACGAAAGGCAGTAAGAGTTTTTAGTGCTCAGCACTTATGGCAATGAAGCCATTAGTGTCTTACCCAAACTTTAAATATTGATGTTACTAAGTATGATGTAATCAATAATGTATTAGTGCATCAATTGCTATTGAGTGTTATAACTTAGAGATTTGGTATTAGTTTACTAATGCATGCCTTAACGAAATATTTGTTGGGACAAATCTCTTTTTACATAAGTCTGAAATAAGTAGTGAGATACCCAGTGCTTTGACTACATGCGGGAAATATCTTGGAAATTATTCTTGAACCCCAAACGTTTTCTGTTCCATATTGTCCTGTCAGTTACTGCATTTACGACACTACTAAAATTTGACAATGAAATTCTTCACATCCTACCCAACATATACTATATATGGAGATATACCTATCTCATAGAACTGGAAGGGACCCCGAAAGGTCATTGAATCCAGCCCCCTGCCTTCACTAGCAGGACCAAGTACTGATTTTGCCCCAGATCCCTAAGTGGCCCCCTCAAGGATTGAACTCACAACCCTGGGTTTAGCAGGCCAATGCTCAAACCACTGAGCTATCCCCCCCAGAACAAAACCGTCCAGAGGTTAATATGAGAGATGAGGCTGGGAGGGAAAGTCCAAAGTCCAAGGCAAACAGTTGCAGTACCCTGTTTGCTGCTGTGGGACAGGACTGAGGAGCAGAGTGAAGCTAACTGGATTGTTAGTTTTACTGTTGCCCCACAAGGCTGGGCATAGCAACCGTGAAAACAAAGGAATGTCTTGGTTTTAGCCTGTTTGAGAAGATTAGGAACAGCCCCCAAGGCACTGAAGTTGTTTGTCAGCTGCCTCAAAAAGTTTGTTCCACTGGTTTGTGTTTGGAAGTTTATTGTCAAGCCATAAAGGCTAGAACCTTTTAGTCCTAAATTCTTCAAAAATTGAAAGCTGAGACTGTCTCAGTTGTTAGAATTAGTTTTCCACTTGTCAGTGACAGGTAATTTTTTTTAAACCCTGATAATTGCAATTTGCTCTTTTCTGATCTGCCTAATACTCTAAACTTCAGAGTGTCCAGATCACTGTGACTAGCATACTCTCACTACAGTAAGCCGGTTATATTCCCTGTCCACTGTCCCCTTCACTAGTTTCCTTTCCATCTTGGAAATTGTCCTTTATGATTTTCAAAACTCTGTATGGACCTATTTCACTCTCTCTCTAATACTCATATGCACCTTTTTCAGCTGCTTCTCAGATCTTGGTATAACTCCTCTCTGCCTTCCTATCCCCCACTGACGTTTCACAGTTCCTGGGAAGAAGAAAAGTCATTTTCATCTGTGTTGCTCTACCTTTCTGGAGTTCCTTCTGTACATTGAATCATTATGGCTCCTTTAAACTTTGACAATTACTTGTAAAATGTAAGGTTGCAATAACAATAAAAGGTACTATGGCTATCTATATATCTTCTTTCATGCTGTATGTTCAACATCATATAACTTTCTTTGTTCATTTTCTGTATTGTTGCATCTCACAATGCCATTACTGCAAAACCGTAACTTTTATATTTTAGACGTTTTTCATATGGCTGATTTTCTTTACTTCTTATTTTAGGAACAAATTCCCTTACAAGTGGAGGATGGGATACTTCTACCTGGGGATTAAACTCAAATATAGAACCTCAAAGTCAGCCAATATCCTCACCAACAGCAATCACCAAACCAGTTAGGAGGACAGTGGTGGATGAATCTGAGAATTTCTTCAGTGCCTTTCTCTCTCCACCAGATATTCAGAGTATACAGCAGAATCCAGTGGTGTCTAAACCTCCAACCAAATCACAGCGACCCAAAGAAGAAGTGAAAAGCACTTTAAAGGACTCTCTATGCAGCAGTCAGCCAGAAATGCTAGTAGAAACTGAGACAGAAGCAAAAGATTCCTCTGCATCTGTGCTAGTGGACTTGAAAAACCTTGATGTTCCCCAGGAAAAACTAGAAGAAAGTTCTGCACTTGAAACTGATGCTAAGCATGAAGAGAATACAAACAAAGGCACTGATGATAAGGTGGCCACTCCAGATCTCAAAGTACCTGAAGTTGTTGTTAATGTGAAATCTAATGCAGGAAATGATGTATCAGGAAGTGCTCCTGACAGCCCTGCACAATCTCTTACTGCAGAGACAAAGGACATAGGTTTGGAAAGTAAGGAACAAAAAAATGAGGACAGACAAAGCAACACACCTTCACCTCCTATTAGCACTTTCTCCTCGGGGACATCCACAACTAGTGATATTGAAGTTTTGGACCATGAAAGTGTAATAAGTGAGAGCTCGGTAAGTTCAAGACAAGAGGCTACAGATTCAAAATCAAGTCTTCATCTGATGCAAACTTCCTTTCAGCTCTTATCAACATCTGCCTGTGCTGAGTATAATCGTTTAGATGACTTTCAGAAACTGACTGAGAGTTGCAGCTCCTCTGATGCTTTTGAAAGAATTGACTCATTTAGTGTGCAGTCGTTAGATAGCCGAAGCGTAAGTGAAATCAATTCAGATGATGAATTATCAGGCAGAGGTTGTGCTTCAGCATCTCTCACAGTCAGCCCTTTAACACCAAAGACTGAGATGGTTGATCTCATGAAAAATAAATCTAAAGAAGAATTGAATGAGACACTTGTACACGCAGAGGAAACTGAAATGGAGGAAAGTGGGAGAAGTGCGACCCCTGTTAACTCTGAGCAACCAGATGTTTTGGTTGCTGCAGTACAAACAGATGAAGGACAAACGGTCAAAGTGGAGGTTGTGATGCAGCAGCAAGGTGCTGAAAAGTTGCCTAAAGTGAATTGTGAAAAGGAAGAGCTTTGCAAGGTAACTATAGAATATGTTACGCAAACACACAACATGCATTCTGTGGGCTGAATTCATCCCAGTTATAAGTGAGTGAAGCTGCACTGATCTTGACCCCTAGTCATTGACTTATACCTGGACCAAATAAGTCCATACTGCATCATTCTGTACTACTGGAAAATTCTTTGATCCTGCGATGTAAGGCTCCATCTGTTCAGAATCTCAGTGAAATCATTAGAGCTCCACATGGGTGCAAGCATCAGTCTGTGTGGACCTGGCTGCAAGACTGGGGCCTTAATGGGTATGTCTACACCGCAGCTGGGAGCGAGCCTCCCAGCCTAGGTAGACGTTCATGCTAGTGGGGCTTGAGTTGGCATGCTAAAAACAATAGCATGGACATTGTGGCTGGGGTTCTCAAATCAATCTGTCCCCTACGCTTGGGAGCCTGAGATACAGCGTCCATACTGCTATTTTCAGTGCATTGTCTTGAGGCCTACTAACAAGAATCTGGCTCAGGCTAGGTCTACACTACAGACTTATCAGTATAACTACATCACTCGGGTGTGAAAAATACAGTCCTGAGTGACGTAGTTATACTGACCTAACCCCTTGTGTAGACAGTGCTATATTGATGGGAGAGCTTCTCCCACTAACATAGCTACCACCTCTTGGGGAGGTGGACTAGTTATGCTGATGGGAAAAGCTCTCCTGTTGTCATAGTAGCAGCGTCACTAAAGTGCTACAGCGCACCAGTGCAGCTGTAGTGCTGTACGTGTAGACAAGCCCTCAATAAGTATTTTTGTCAAGTGTACATACTTGTAGCTGTTTTGTTGTAAATTGGACTGATTATGAGATAAACAGTGAAAGGAGCCCATTGAAAATTTTATGATGTAAAATTATCAGGAATTATCAGTAACCGTTAACATTTCAACAGTAGTCAAACAATTTGCAGATATAGATATGTAAGCTGTGTAAAACTGATTACATGTAGAATCAGCTTGAAAATATTTTTAATACACTTTCATAGGCTTGTATACTTTGGCTTTGTAATATATAGATTTAGCGTTAACTCGTTTTCAGAAATGAGAAACAACTTTGATTAATCAGAAATCATGCTGAAAACATTTTTTCAGCATTATACAGTAGCTTAATTTACACAATACATCAGCATTATTTCAATTGTAAAGACCTCTCCTCATAGGTGCGGGAACTACGGGGGTGGGGGTGCTGTAGCACCCCCAGATTTTACACAGGGCTCCACTCTCGGCCCCGCACGTGTGTTCCCGGCACTCCGCATCCACCCCCAGTTGTGGACCCAGCCTCTGCTCCCTTACCCCTATCCGTGTTCCCCCCTCCCGGAGCCACAGCCTTGCTCCCGGCCCCAGCTCTAGGGGGCAGGGGTTACAAGGTAAAAAGTTTGGTGACAGTTTTTTGCTGACTTTCATCATCCCCACTATAAAAAAAAAAATGTTCCAGTGCCACTGCCTCTCCTAGAGAAGTGTTACACCTGAAAGATGCAAATGACCTAGTTTTTGTCACTAGTAGATGCTTTAGAAAGACTAGGTAAACTAGGTTTTTAAGGCCAAGAAGAGAAACGGGTTAGTGAGTATTGACTAAAATAAGTATAAATTGGATAGCTAACTTAATTATACAGAAAGGAGAAATGTAGAGAGGAAGCGTGGTCCAGCAGATAGGGTACTGGACTGGAACTTCAGAGACTTGGGTTCTATTCCCTGTTCTTCCACTAACCTGCTGGGTGACCTTGTGCAAGGCATTTTCCTTCTTTGTGCCTCTTTCCCCTCCCAGCCTTTGGCTATTTTAAATTGTCAGTTCATCCAGGATAATCTGTTTCTGCAGTGCCTAGCACAATTGGGCCCCAGTCTTGGTTTGGGCCTGTAAGCATAGCAGTAATATTACTATTAATAATAGCAATGGGAAAAGAGTGTCTCTGAGTTTATGAAACACCTTTAGTTAATCCACTTTTGAAAGAGAATTAATAAGCTTGTTCCTTTTAATGTCTGTGTAAAATTGTACAGAATTATGAGGTAAATGTCGCAGAAAAGTGTACAGTCATGGGCTATTACATAATTATGTTTAATTAGATAATTGTATAATTATTGAATAGGGAAGACTTTTTTTGGTTTAGAAACCTGTTATTCATGAAATATAGCAGATTTTTCAGTTATATGCCCTAATTAGATTGTGATACATGTTTGATGCACATACTTTACCTGTTATTGGTAGTTTGTAGACTCCATTTGCATTTTGTCATGCCTCTTCTGTGGTAAAGCGCCACAAAACAGTGGAATGAGAAGTATAAAGGAGTTTTTAATCATGCACATTTATTTATTAAAAATCTAGAAAGTAAAGAGCCTTGTTTTTCTTGTTTCTTAACTTCATGCTGATAAATGTCTTGAGTTTCTGTTTAGTACTTATGGCCAGTAGTTGTAAAACAAAACTTCTGCTCCCTATTGTAAAAACTTAAAACAGCTGTTACAAATGAAGCATTTTGGAAGCAATTACTCTTGCACTTACATAACATCTTTATCTCTTAGAAACATGAAAAAGATTCAAAATTAAGTTGTCAGATGCCACAGTTGTAATCTCTGTCATCTGCAAGTGTATCTGACAAAATAAGCAAATAGGAAGATAGTGGAGACTATGGGCCCTATTTAGCACTCTTTACTCAGACAGAACTACCATTGAACTACTACTGAATTTAATGGGAATTTTAGCTGAGCCAGGAATTCCCTTTGTTAAAAGTTTAGAAAACTAAATAGATTCAAAACGTCCAGATTCTGTTTCTGGTATAATTAGATTTAAAAGCTTACCATGAGGCTTGCCATTCTTCATTGACTTTAAAATAAAAGTTCCTAAAAGTATCAAAAGAATTCCAACCTCAAAACCCAGTTAAAGGAAAAAAAACATGCTATTTCCATCATTTAACTGTTTTTGATCTTCATGTCTAAAATTTTATTCAGATGATTGATTTGTTGACTGAGAAGCTGGAGAAGAGGGAAACACAATTATTAAGTGTTAGTAAAGAGAAGGCAGGCCTGGAAGAAGCTTTCGATAACCTGAAAGAGTAAGTATAAAAATAGCGACAGTTCTGAATGTAAGCGTTCTGCTTATAAGTGCTAAATTGTGACTTATTGCAACAAAAATGGGGGCTACTTAGGTGTGTGATACAATAAAACAAATATTTTTTATTAGTGTTCAAACATCTGTTTATTTGTGAAATCAGCCTGCTATTAGTGTGAAGTAGTCATGATTTTTTGTTCGTTTATTAAATAACTTAATAAACAATCAGTTGTCTTTTACATAGTAAAAAGAACAGGAGTACTTGTGGCACCTTAGAGACTAACAAATGTATTTGAGCATAAGCTTTCGTGGGCTACAGCCTACTTCATCGGATGCATGTAGTGGAAAATACAGTAGGAAGATAGATATATACACACACACACACACACACACACACAGAGAACATGAAACAATGGGTGTTACTATACACACTATAAGGAGAGTGATCAGTTAAGGTGAGCTTTTATCAGCAGGAGAGAAAAAAAACAAAAAAACTGTTTGTAGTGGTAATGAAAATGGCCCATTTCCAGCAATTGACAAGGAGATATGGGGGTGGGGGGGAAATAAGCATGGGGAAATAGTTTTACTTTGTGTAATGGCCCATCCACTCCGTCTTTCTTCAAGCCTAATTTAATGGTGTCCAATTTGCAAATTAATTCCAATTCAGCAGTCTCTCGTTGGAGTCTGTTTTTGAAGTTTTTTTGTTGTAATATTGCGACTTTTAGGTCTGTAATCGAGTGGCCAGGGAGATTGAAGTGTTCTCCAACTGGTTTTTGAATTTTATAATTCTTGACGTCTGATTTGTGTCCATTTATTCTTTTACGTAGAGTTACATAGTGTAACTCTTGTTGTACCAATGCTGTATGTTTACCCATTCATTAGCAGAGCTTGATTAGTGGATAATGTGTTTTAGATGAAATCATTGAAGTGCCAACCTTATTTTACACTATTTAACTAAATCGGTGAAGATCTTCTAAAGACCTGTGTTTCTGATGAGTTTCAATGTTTTGTGTCTTGCTAGTTAAAGTTTATTATGAGAGCTTGTTGAATGCAGTTTGAAATGTCAACATAACCATTGGACTATTCTAAAATGTCTTAAATCTAGTGAAATGTTTAGAGTGAAAGAAGAGAGCAGTAGCATTTCATCTCTTAAAGAGGAGTTTACTCAGCGAATAGCAGATGCTGAAAAGAAGGTCCAGCTAGCATGCAAAGAGAGGGATGCAGCTAAAAAGGTAATCAGCTTCCTAGCTGAATTAGTATTTATAACACTAAATAGTCTCAGCTTCCCTTAGGAGCAAATCATAGAAATTGAGGTTGGGAAAACATGATATTTACAGGAGCCACTGTGAAGTAACTTGGATATCAATATAAAGGTTTTGGGTTTTTTGTGTGTGGTGTTGTGGGGGGATGGGCTCCACAAGACCTGATAGAGATGTTTTCATGATTTTATTTAAAAAAAAAAAAAGGGGGGGGGGGGGTTGGGATTTAAACATTCACTGTTCAAACACTAAAGCATTTTGCTTAGGGTGGTCTGTTCATAGTCATTCTGCAAAAACAGCATAATTAAAAAATATTCTTAAAAATTTCAGATTTAAAAAAATGCTTTATTATTAAACACAGTTGTTTTGTCAATGCCCCTCTAAATGTGTGTTGGAGCAGTTGGGGTTGTACTTCTTTTTAGGAGGAAGTAGAATCCCACGTTATCTGATATTCACTTGCATGAATTAAATAGTTCTGGGTTTTTTTGCTACATCACAGAGGTTTAAAATAGGATTAGGTAAAGGCAAAAGAAAATTCTGATTGAAAAGAGAAAATAGGGGTATTCATAGATTCCAAGTCCAGAAGGGACCACTGTGATCATCTAGTCTAACCTCCTGCTTAATAGGTTATAGAACTTAACCTATTAACTTAATAGTCTATAGAACTCCCCAAAAATAATAGGGGTGTCAGTGAACTTAAAAAATATACACTTAAGGCTAGTTATCACCTTCTGCATCTTTGAGTTCACACAGTTATTGATTGCCTAGTTCTTGCAGAATAATTTGTTTTCATTCTTTTAACTGCTGGTTTATTCTAAAATACAAAATCTAAAGCAGTAGTTCTCAATCTGAGGTCCACGGACCCCTGGTAGTCTGCAAACTATGTCTAAGGCCTTGTCTACACTACGAGAGTACTTCGATTTTAGTTAATTCGACTATGTGGAATCGATATTACTAAGTCGAACGTGTGTGTCCACACTAAGGACAGTAATTCGACTTTGTGAGACCACACTAACGGGGCAAGCGTCGACATTGGAAGCGGTGCACTGTGGGCAGCTATCCCACAGTTCCCGCAGTCCCCCCTGCCCATTGGAATTCTGGGTCGAGCCCCAAATGCCTTCTGGGTAAAAAAATGTGTCGAGGGTGCTTTTGGGCGCCTGTCGTCATCCGTCCGTCACTCAAGCCCTCCCTCCCTCCCTCCCTGAAAGCGCCGGCGGGAAATCAGTTCGCGCACTTTTCTGATTACTGACAGCGCGGACGCCACAGCAGTGCGAGCATGGATCCCGCTGCGACCATCGCTGCAGTTGTGGCAGTTCTCAACGCCTCGCAGCTTCTCCTCCACCTGTACCAGAGGCAGCTGCAGATCAATCATGAGAGGAGGCTACGGCACTACCGTGACGGCATGAAGTCGGACACTAGCTCCGACCTCTCTGAGAACATGAGACCCAGCGCCCAGGACATCTCGCTGTCACTGGGTCTTGTTGATACTGTTGAACGGCGATTCTGGGCCCGTGAAACCAGCACGGAATGGTGGGACCGCATAGTGCTGCAGGTCTGGGATGAATCCCAGTGGCTGCGCAACTTTCGCATGCGGAAGGGGACTTTCCTCGAACTGTGTGAGTTGCTGTCCCCTTCCCTGAAGCGAAAGGACACCCGGATGCGGGCAGCCCTGACTGTCCAGAAGCGAGTGGCCATAGCCCTCTGGAAGCTCGCAACGCCAGACAGCTACCGGTCCGTCGCTAACCAGTTTGGCGTGGGCAAGTCTACCGTGGGGGTTGCTGTTATGCAAGTAGCCAGGGCAATCGTCAAGCTACTGCTATCTAAGGTAGTGACCCTGGGAAACGTGGAGCTCATCAGAGATGGCTTTGCCGAGATGGGATTCCCAAACTGCGGTGGGGCTATAGATGGGACTCACATCCCTATCCTGGCACCGGACCACCAGGCTAGCCAGTACATCAACCGGAAGGGCTACTTTTCCATGGTGCTGCAAGCACTGGTGGACCATCGGGGACGTTTTACCAATATCTACGTTGGATGGCCTGGCAAGGTTCATGACGCTAGGGTGTTCAGGAACTCTGGTCTGTGTAGACGGCTGCAGGAAGGTCTTTACTTCCCGGACCACAAAGTAACTGTTGGGGATGTGGAGATGTCTACAGTCATCCTCGGGGACCCTGCATACCCGCTAATGCCCTGGCTCATGAAGCCCTACACTGGCGCGCTGGACTCAGGGAAAGAACTATTCAACTACCGGCTCAGCAAGTGCAGAATGGTGGTGGAGTGTGCTTTTGGCCGTCTCAAGGGGAGATGGAGAAGCCTACTCACTCGCTGTGATCTCAGCGAGACCAATATCCCGATTGTGATAGCTGCTTGCTGTGTGCTCCACAATTTGTGTGAGAGCAAGGGGGAGACCTATATGTCGGGGTGGGAGGTTGAGGCAAATAGCCTGGCTTCTGATTACGTCCAGCCAGACAGCAGGGCGATTAGAAGATCACAGCGGGACGCGCTGTGCATTAGGGAGGCTTTGAAAGCCAGGTTCCTGACTGAACAGGGTCTCCAGTGACTTTTTACTTTGTGGACACAGATGCTGAACCTGCCCCCGTTTCTTTACCCAGTTACTGTTGACTATCCTTCCAAGTTACATACCCCCTTCCCCACCTTCCCAACAAATAAAATCTGTTCTGTTCTGTTAATGAACAAGGTTCTCTTTTTTACTGTTTTCGCGGGAATGTTTTAAACCGGGGACGCAGACTGTGGCGGGGGGCGGGCTTAGTGTTTTGATGCAAATGATGCTTCTAAAGTCCGGGAATGACAGGCTCCGCAGTGCTGGATTGGTTGTTTCAACGCAGCCTGCCAGCAGTCCTGGGCGGGACTGGATGTATGTGTCGGCCAAGTGACTTTCTGGCAGGGGGCGGAGGGTAACAGGTCCCCTGCTGCGTGGCTCTGTGATCCAGGATAAGGACCGCGGCATAGGATCTCTAACTGCCCTCCCCCGACACAAAGTCACAGATCAACCCCCTCGCACCCCAGAACAAGAAAACCGCCTCCCAGACTGACCAGGGTAACTGGTGACTGTGCTGTGTATGTGTCCTGATGCTGGACCTGCCCCCGCCTCTGTAGCCTGCTACAGGTGACTGTCCTGTCCAAGTAACAAACCCCTTCCCCCCCTTCAGACAGAATCCCCTCCAAAAGACACTCTCGGAAACAGTACTTAACAGAAACAGATGTTTTATTATGAACCGCACATGAAAGGGGGGGGGGGGGGGGGGAGGAAACTTGGACATGGGCTAGTGTGAGATGGGTAGGAAAGGACTTTTCAAACTTTGGAACGAGAGCCTTCCATTGCTGCAGCAGTGTGCAGTGGCCGACTGACAGTTTTAACGGACCTTGCCGCCCCTCCTTCTTTGTACTTTTGGTGAGGGGGGTGTGGGACTTGGTGGCGGGGGAGGGCGGTTAGAGATAGACAGCAGCAGTGCTCTGTCCTCCTGCCTCCGGTCTTGCAGAATATCCACTAGGCGCCGGAGCGTCTCCGTTTGCTCCCTCATTAGTCCAAGCAGGGTTTGAGTAGCCTGCTGGTCCTCCTGGCGCCACCTCTCCTCCCGTTCCATGACTGCTCTGTGCATTTGTGACAAGTTCTCCCTCCACTGTGTCGTCTGGGCTGCCTGCTCTCGTGAGCACTCCATAAGTTCATAAAACATGTCTTCACGAGTTTTTCTCTTCCTTCTTCTAATCTGCGCTAGCCTCTGGGAGTGTGATGCCAGGCTGGGTTGGGAGACAGTCGCAGATGTGTCTGTGGGAATGGGAAAAAGGGAGTAAATTCCTGAGACAGATAAATGAAGTTGCTAACAAAGAGCATAGTCTTTCTCTGTGAACAACACCATGCACTGCACCTTTCACATGCGCACTCAGGACAAGGTCGAATTTTCGGCCCTCGCCTTATGTGTCTGGGGTCCTGCAGTTGCGATCAGAGAAGCGTTGCAGGACACCTCTACTTCTGCTGCAGGAAAACATGGTAAGCCGTAGACTTGTGGCAGCTTAAACATGTAATAGTAGCACTGGGCTCCTTTCGCACTGAATGCAAGGCCACTCTCTGCTGGCAGCAATCAGGGAAGCATGAGCTCTACCCCTGTCCCACCACCTCGCGGCTGTCCCCGGGAAAGATCCCTGTATGCTGCCCCTCTGCCGCCTCCACAGCGTGGCTGTAAAGCAGTCCCAATACTAACATTCCCCTCCCTAATTTAAAGCAGGGCGTCATGTGTGACATAACACTCATGAGGATCTCGGAGACCGAGAGGGGAAGGATGCTGCGTGAAAGCATGCAGAGGCCTGGGCCGTATGCCGCCATGCTGTGCCGCGCACTGATCCCCGACTACCTGATGGACTCATGGCGTGGGAACGTGTGTTACCACGGGGGACCAAACAAGATCGCCCTGCCGTTGAACCTCGTGCGCATGCTGGAGCGGTACCTGCAGGAGAGCTATGCCGAGCTATCCCAGGAGGACTGTCTGTCCATTCCCGGGCACATTGACCGCCTTTTCCTTTAAGTTCAGCATTACGGACTACAGAGTGGAGCGTCCTGTGGTGGACTAATCATGAATATCCGGACAGTACTTGATTTTCTATACATAGTTAGGAGTAAATAGTTCACTAAGCCAACTAAATCATGAACAACAAATTACTAATATAGTTAATATTCCTGTTTTGTTATAAATAAAAGTTTCTATGTTTAAATGAGTGACTGAAAAGCCCATTCTTAACAATATAAATATTCCACTTATGTTAAAATGAAATGTTTAGATGTTTAAAGCACTCACTGCTTGATCCTTCCCCTGATTCGGTGTCCGGGGTAAGGGCTGTGGACGGTTGGTAGGGGATCTCGGTAAGGGTGATGAAGAGCTCCTGGCTGTCGTTGAAATCAGCGGTGCAAGCGCTGTCGACTGCCTCGTCCTCCTCATCTCCTTCCTCATCTTCCCCGTCACCTAACATTTCCGAGGAGGAACCGGCCGTGGACAATATCCCATCCTCGGAGTCCACGGTCACTGGTGGGGTAGTGGTGGCGGCCGCACCTAGGATGGAATGCAGTGCCTCGTAGAAACGTGATGTGTGGGGCTGTGATCCGGAGCGTCGGTTTGCCTCTTTGGTTTTTTGGTAGCCTTGTCTCAGCTCCTTGATTTTCACGCGGCACTGCGTTGCATCCCGGCTGTATCCTCTCTCTGCCATGGCTTTAGAGATCTTCTCGTAGATCTTTGCATTCCTTCTTTTGGAGCGCAGCTCTGAAAGCACGGACTCATCGCCCCACACAGCGATGAGATCCAAGACTTCCCGATCAGTCCATGCTGGGGCCCTCTTTCTATTAGATTGCACGGCCAACTCTGCTGGAGAGCTCTGCATCGTTGCCAGTGCTGCTGAGCTCTCCACGCTGTCCAAACAGAAAATGAGATTCAAACTGGCCAGACAGGAAAAGGAATTCAAATTTTCCCGGGGCTTTTCCTGTGTGGCTGGTCAGAGCATCCGAGCTCGAAGTGCTGTCCAGAGCGTCAACAGAGTGGTGCACTGTGGGATAGCTCCCGGAGCTATTACCGTCGATTTCCATCCACACCTAGCCTAATTCGATATTGCCATTTCGAATTTAGCGCTACTCCTCTCGTTTTCGAGGATTACAGAAGTCGAATTTAAAAGAGCTCTATTTCGAACTAAGTAGCTTCCTGGTGTGGACGGGTGCAGGGTTAATTCGATGTAACGGCGCTAAATTCGATATAAGCTCCTAGTGTAGACCAGGCCTAAGATTTCGAAAGGGGTCTGCACTTCCATTCGCAATTTTTTAGGGGTTTGCAAACAAAAAAAGGTTGAAAACCACTGGTCTAAAGTCTTTTTAGGAATCTGAGAAACTATGCTATATTTGGGGCCATATCTATTTTTCCAGTGGATAAAAGCTCCATGTAATTTAACATATGTATTTTTAAAAAAGGCTAACATTATTTGTAAATAGTACTAAGAATATTTCCTCCTTTTTAGGAAGTAAAGAATGTTAAAGAAGAATTGGCAACTAGACTAAATTGTAATGAAACAGCTGAACTATTGAAGGAGAAGGATGAACAAATCAAAGAACTAATGCAAGAAGGTAAAGTTGGTAAACGTGTTATAGTAAAGATATTTTAAAAGTGTCTTCTAATGCATTTTGTCTTATTTTAGATACATGAAAATGTCATGGTATTTCAAATAACTTCTACATGTGGAAAATGTTTAAGCAATGAGTCTCACTCCTATCCATACTTTTTTAAACATCAAAGTGTGGGTATAGTGAACCCCAAATTTGATGGAAGAACTTGGGAATTTCCATCCCCTGTCTCCACTTTCTGATTTGACAGAGAACTCTGGGTGTAGAAGCCTTGTACAGGTAGATATCGTAAATATTTTGCTCTGTCACAAACAAAGTTAGATCAGCAGCACGGGCACATTCATCTACATTAGGAAAATGTGGTTTGTCACAGCAGGTGTCAAATTCTCTATCCTCGAGATCACCTGAAATGTCTAGTACGTTTTGCTTGAATGCGTGTTGGCCTCTGTCAGGTTCACTGTCAGTCTTTCACAGCCCTTGATGAGGTCCAAAGAAGCCATTTTTAGTGACTTGGGGCAAGACACACAAAAGGTAGGCTGAATGGAGCTGCTTGTAAAGAGCCATTTGCAATGCTGGTGAAGTGCCTTCTCCTGAAAAGTTCCTGGCCTTCTGCCAGGAACCACCTCTTGCTGTTGCTGGCAGCATGCATGTAGTTACTCACCTGTCCCCACCTGCCAGTGTGGATTGATTTAGATTAGTGGTTTAAATCACAAATTTTAATCATGATTTAAATCAGTAAGCAGGAAACCTTGATTTAAATAATTGATTTAAATATTGTTTTGCATTTCTACTTTTTAGTTCGTTTCTTAAAGTTTAATTCTCGTTAGTTGGTGCAACTATTAAAACTTGTTGAATTGCAACCAGATGCAGCCTTTTCACTAAATCTGGTGAAGCCAGGAGGATCCACTATGTCTGTACACATTTATTTAAGCAGTTATATAGCTTAACGTGTTTATTCAGATTCTTACTTTTTACTTTTTTTATTGTTAGAAAATGGTGAACGATGCATTTCTTCTTTAATAGGTGATTTTTTTTACTTGGGATTTATGTCAAGCTGCATTTGGATTGAAACTGGAATTAAATTAAATGAATATAAACAACATTTTAAAACCATTTTTATTGATTAAATGAAATTACCTTACTGTGCTCAGTGCATAAGAAGGAAAAACAGGTTTATCAAAACATGTTTTGAATTTAAAACTGATTTATTGAACAAACAAGTATTAACTGTAGATAGTGAAGTGATAGGAAACAATTTTTCAACATGGGCCAGATTCTCAGAGGTATTTGGGTGCCCGAAGATGCATGTAGGTGCTTAGTGGGATTCTCAAAATTACCTAAGCAGGTTAGGTGGGAGTTGGGCTGTGTCTATGCTAGGAATGCCGGTTTATTATACCAAGTATAAGTATACCAAGGCCAAGTGCTCCTAGTGTGGATGCAGCTATACCAGCAAAGCTGGGCTTCGTAGTGGTATAGTAAAACCACCCCCCATGAACGAAAAAAGCAATACTGACATAGCTACGTCTACTTCTGCCGTCATAGCTGTGTTGGTCAGGGATCACACCTCTTCACACCCCTGACCATAGCTATTCTGACGGCAGAATTCCCTAGTGTAGACAGGTGTTGGTTTTCCATTGTATCTCCAAGTTTCCTCCATTCATATGTTGACTGTTCATGATAGTTTGTTCATAGCAACCCTGACACATTTCTGCAGTATGCACTGACTCCTTCCGATTGGGAGTGATGTGTAGTTTGTATATCAGTGAATTTATTTTATGTATCCATAACATGGCGAAACAGTGATAATTCATATCAAAGTGTGGCCTAGCGGATAGAATATAGGACTGTGACTTGGGACTCTTTGAGTTCAAATCCTGGCTGTGTTGACTTTGGGCGTCAAATGACTTGCTTACATGCCTCAGTTATTAACCTATCTGTTTAATGGGAGTTCCTGCTTACCACATAGAGGGTATATTAATGATTATGAAATACTATTAGGTGTTAAGTATTCGTTCACATGAATTGTATGCTGACTTCATGTAAAAAAAACAACAACCCACTAAACTAAAAAAATTGTATTTTATAGAGTTAGGGACTAAGGCCTGAGCTACACTACAGAGTTAGGTTGATGTAAGGCAACTTAACGTCAATCTAACTCTCTAAGGGCAGGTCTTCACTACCCGCTGGATCGGCAGGTAGTGATAGATCTATCGGGGGTCGATTTATTGCATCTAGTGTAGACACGATAAAATTGATCCCCGATCGCGCTGAGGCGGAAGCGAAGTCGACAGGGGAGCGGCAGCGGTCAACTCGCCGCCGTCCTCACGGCCAGGTATGTTGACCTAAGATACGCCGACTTCAGCTACGCTATTTGCGTAGCTGAAGTTGTGTATCTTAGGTTGACCCTCCTGCTAGTGTAGACCTGGGCTAAGTGTCTACACTAAAATGTTGCTCCTGCTGATATAACTCGCCCACTACACCAACTTAACTCCACTTCCACAAGAGGGGTAGAGTCAATGTAGATGTAGTTAGGTCAACACATTGTCAGTGTAGACACTGTTGCTGCCTTTCAGAAGCTGTCCCACCCTGACAGTTAAATTGGTGCAAGTGCTCCTGGTGAGCATGCGCACCGCTGACGGAGGGAGGGTAGTATGGACATGCAAAAGCGATTTAATTACTGTGGTGGCTGTATGTCGTCATAACTTAGGTCAGCATAATTTTGCACTGTACACATACCTTAAGAGGGAAGTTTTCAGGCATTGTGACATCACTAGGCTTGTTCCAATGGGATTGGAGGAATGACGGCTATATATTTAAGATGACCAGAATCCACTGACAATAAAAAATGTTATAAGGCTGCCATGTCAGTAGCAGTGTAAAAATACTATAGGTTGAAGTGATTGGGAGAGAAGAAAATAAGCAGCTTTAGCACTGATTCACTGTTAGCTTAATATTGGAATAATTGATGATTTATGTTGATTCCAGTGTCGTCTTACAGTAAATACTATAGTCCGGCGGCAGTTGCATTAATTATCCTTAATATAGCACAGGGTAAGCATGTAGATACTATGGCAATAGGTGCTATACAGTGCCCTAATGTTTGAAATTAAGCACTATAGAGGAGTCAATGTAAAATCATATTTCTTGGTGATACTGCTACTCCTTAGAGCAGGGGTCGGCAACCTTTCAGAAGTGCTGTGCTGAGTCTTCATTTATTCACTCTAAGGTTTCGTGTGCCAGTAATACATTTTAACATTTTTAGAAAGTCTTTTTCTATAAGTCTATAATATAAATAAACTATTGTTGTATGTGAAGTAAACAAGGTTTTTAAACTGTTTAAGAAGCTTCATTTAAAATTAAATTAAAATGCAGAGCCCCCCGGACCGGTGGCCAGGACCCAGGCATGTGAGTGCCACTGAAAATCAGCTCGCGTGCCGCCTTCGGCACCTGTGCCATAGGTTGCCTACCCCTGCCTTAGAGAAAACAAATCTTGCACTACATTGGATGATGGAAGGGCATGCTAATATTTAACTTCATACACATTTTTCTTTTAAAGGAGAAAAGCTTTCAAAACAGCAGCTACACAATTCCAACATCATTAAGAAGTTAAGAATGAAGGAGAAGGAAAATGAAAATACTAATACAAAACAGAGCAAAAAGATTAAGGAGTTAGAAGAGGAGTTGCAGCATTTAAAACAGGTTAGATATATTTACAGTCACATTCTGTAAATCACGTTATTCTGATATTGGTTCCTTTAACTCTGACTATACAAGATAGTCTTTTTGAGGGGTTTCATAATAGCTTTTGTTCCTTTGTACTTCATTGTGGTTTGGAGATTGCGGTCCCTCTTCTGATTCTCAGTAGTTTGGGGCATGTGGTTTCTGGATGCTTTCACTCAGTACATTAACTATTCTTCATCATTTGTTTCTAATTCTATAGTTCCTCATTGTTTGCACTCTTTCTCAGTCTTCCTTTGGGGGTAACTTTATGTGGCTGTAGTTAGGTTTTTTTATACAGTCAATTATGGATATCTTTCTAGAAAATTTTTACTTAAAATAACTATATTTTTTATTAGTGTTTCACTATTGCATTAGTTGAGGTGTTGAAATACCTCAGTGGTTGCAGATGTTGTCCTGAATGAACAATGCCCATCTGAAATACCGGCTTACTAGGGTCAGACTTAGTTTATTTTATTGTGATTTTCTGTGAAAGTTCAGGACACAAATGTCACTTCATGCTGTCAAAGGCTTAATAGCCTCTTGGCTGCCATAACAGTAGCTAGTTTAACCTTGGTGATCAGATGTGGAATTCCCAGTTTAGCTTTCCAGACCTAGGTTTATGGCACTCCTGTGAAGGGCTCTTTTTAGTATGTCATGTGCGTTACAGACATTATTGATTCTCATACCTTGGAGTGGAGATATATTAGAGCAACCAGAGAAGTTTTGATGATATTATTTTAGTTCTTTGTCGATGTTGCTGTCAAGCATTCCTGCGGTGGCTCAATAGCATGATTACCAACCTCAGGGCTGACTGTCAGGAAACAGGGCACAAACCCCAAACTGGCTGAGAGCTGTAAACTTAGATTTAATCAACCAAGTATAAAGTGTAAACTCCTCAGGCAGTGTAACAGCCTAATCACGGAGTCACAGACATTCCCCTGGGATACTCTGATCTATCTTGTCACTTAGTCAAGCTTGTCTTAGTGATTGATGGTCCCTTACATCAAAAATTATAAGAATGTTCAGGTAACTCCAAGTCCCAAAGGGCCAGTCACTTACCCCACCTCAGTTGCACCTTAGAGCTCACATCAATCCTTTAATAAACTGTCTAAAGATTTATTAACTAGGAAAAGGAAATAACAGTTATTTTCAAGGTTAAAGCAGGTAAACAAATGGTTCGTCTGAAATTTCAAATGGTAATAGAAGCATCTATAATAAGCAAGCTCTGTATGTCCTTTATGGCTAACCCAAGCCAAGCACTTAGGATCTTTTGCTTATGCTTAGTAATCCTTGCTCTTCAAAGTCCAAGCAGCATAAAAGATACAGTTTCCCCTCCTTAGGGCTTTTTATTCCTTTCTCCCTTCTGCTTCAAGTTGCAAATTCAGCTGTTGGGAAGAATTCAGATGCACGTCTCCTCTTCATGGGGTGGAGAGAAACAATCCACAAAGCCTTTTGTCTTCTGATGTTCCACAGTGGTACATCTGGTGTTGGATTGGCCGGCTTCTGTTGGAGACTAAGGCTATGTCTACACTACAGGCATAGCCTTACCGCTGCAGGTCTGCCGCTGTAAGATCTCCTGTGTATGCCGGCGAGAGAGCTCTCCCGCCGGCATAATTAAACCACCCCCAACGAGCAGCAGTAGCTATGTCAGTGGGAGACGCTCTCCTGCCGACATAGTGCTGTCTACACTGGCACTTCTGTTGGCCCAGGGGTGTTTCTCCCCACGCCCCAACCATAGGCACTGACTCCGTGGGTGCTTCGGGGCAGGAGCACCGATGTGGAAAAAAATGGTTGGTGCTCAATACCCACTGGCAGCCCCAGTGCTTCCCACCTGCCGCAGATCAACTGTTTAGCAGGAGGCGCTCAGGGGGCGAGGAAGGGCGAGGTGCCCTCGAGGTAGGGGGTGGGCAAGAGCGGGAAGAGGTGGGGAAGGTGTGGAGAGGGGACGTGGCCTGGGGTGGAGCAGGGGTCAAGCACAAATCCTCCACCCCCACCCCCCCCGGAAAGGAAAGGACAAAGTCAGCACCTGTGCCCCTAACCATCAAAAGTTTTATGAACAAAAGTGCTAGTGTAGACAAAGCCTAGTATTTCACACATGTTAATGCTTCTGTCCTGTCTGGTAATTTACTGTTACAGAGCAAACACGTAAGTATTACCTTATAACGTTGGATACAGGTATTATAAGTGAGATTAATGCAGGCAGCAACTTACAAGAATTTCATAAAGTCTAAATACAAAACACATTTTTATAACTATAATACTTATATTAACAGTACTAACGCACAGGTGAGCCAGACTGGTTCCAACTATGTATTTATCAGTGTTCAGCTGAGACCTGGGAGCCTTGGCATGTGCTGGCACCTGGTCTGCCAGTGTCACAGTTGCCACCTAATCAACGGTGGTAGTCATGGGCGGTGGGTTGGGGAGGCTGAGCCTCCCTAAACACTCAGGCATGGCTCCGCCCCTAGGGCCCCGCTTTGGCAGTGCCACTTGGCTCCAGGGGCTGTGGAGGCTGCAGCGGCACCACCGTGTGCTCTCCCTCCCGGCGCTCCAGGGCTGGGGTGGGCTGCGGGCACTAGCCAGCCTGGGGTGGGGGCTGGCGGTGGGGGAGCTCTGGGTTCTGAGGCGCACGGAAGGGGTGGAGCCTCTGGCGGAAGGGGCGGGACTGGAGGATGGCCTCCCCCAGCCAGAGGTTCACGAGCCGCCCATGGTGGTAGTTTCCTTATCTCAGTAGGTATCCCAGCATCATACACCTCTCCCTTTTTTCTTCAACTTTAGTTAAAGCTCCTTTCCAGGAATCTTACATTCTAGGCTTTCACTCATCAAAGGTAATTTTAAGACTATTCGGTGGTCTTAGTAAGTCTTATTCAGGCTCTTGATATTTCACTCTCACTAAAACTTACGTTAGTGCTCAGCAGGGCTTTCTGTTGGCCCTGAACTTGATTGCCACAAGTTGCCTATGCCCATGCCTAGAAGTAGATGTCACTATAGAGGTCTATGTCTTTATTGACTCATAGGTATGCTGTAACCATTCAAGTGCAAAATGTTGTAGTCTTAATTGGAGCTGGCGTTTCACGTTTTAATGGAATTTAACTCAGGAAGACTTTATAAAATGCTCCATCTTAAATTTGGAAGAGGTTTTTCAGTTATTTTGGTAGATTTATAAAAATTTTTTCACTCTAATAGGTGCTTGATGGCAAGGAGGAGGTTGAAAAGCAGCATCGAGAGAACATTAAACAACTGAACAGTGTGGTAGAGCGACAAGAGAAGGATCTCAGCAGACTTCAGGTCGACATGGAAGAGCTTGAAGAACGGAACCGAAGTGTTCAAGCAGCACTTGATAGCGCATACAAGTAAGCAGATACTTGCATGCGAAAATCAAGAAATTTACATTTAAAACTCCTGTGTGTGGTGCCTGAGAAATGTTTATAATATGTAGTAAAAAATTACTTGGTAAGTCATCTTGACATGGTATAAACTGTGAGGATCACTGTAGTTTTTCTACTTAATTTGAATTTTATGATATAAAATTCCAGTGCCTTTCATTCTTGGTTTGTAGGGAACTTGCTGATCTTCACAAAGCTAATGCTACAAAGGATAGTGAAGCACAAGAAGCAGCATTAAGTCGTGAAATGAAAGCTAAGGAAGAACTTGGATTAGCTCTGGAGAAGGCCCAAGATGAGGCCCGCCAGCAGCAAGAGGCTTTAGCAATTCAGGTGAGCTTTAAGCATGGGGATTAAAGCTTTCTCTTCTAATTTGAGTGTGTACTTTGGGCTAGTGGATGGTGTGCTCTATTGAAGGCTTTGTGCAAGCTGGATGTCAAAATTCTCCTCCATTCTTCCAAAAAAAATAATCTTTTGACAAAAACAGCTTGGAAAAAATACTTAACAAATCTAGCATGACTGTTTTGTAAGCTAGTAAATAGAAAATAGTGTGAACACCAGATAAGTCATAAATTCAATTAAAGATGGATCAAAACATAGGAGGAGAAAAGTCATGTCGCACTAAACCGCTTGTCCAAAGTCATAATTCTAAATGTGTTTATCTTGTCTAAATTCGTAATTATAATTTTGGTGGTAAGCCATGGTTCATGCTTGTGCCATTCTTATTGTGATGCTAAGTGTTACTTCCTTGAACTGGACACTGTATAACTAGTCAGTGTGTGGGTAAGCTAGTGAAACTATTATGCACATGCTGTGTGTGGGTATGCATAGCTGACTTGTAAAACTCATAAACTGGAGCCCCTGTACAACATTCACTGATGCAAATACGCGTGGCTGTAGCAGTGACAAGTGGAAACTAAAATTCTTCATTAGGAATTAATGAAATATAGTAATTGTCTGATTCCTGCTGATACAGGTGGCAGACTTGAGACTGGCACTTCAACGAGCCGAGCAGCAAGCAGCAAGAAAGGAGGACTATTTGCGCCAAGAAATCCATGAACTACAACAGGTGCAGTAACAATTGTTTCATTGATATTTCTAGCTGCTCCATGTTTATTTGGTTCAAAATAAAAAATGCAAGGATTATACTGAGATAGAAAAGGTGGGTGAGACAATACCTTTTATTGGACCAACTTCGGTTGGCAGTGGCGGTGCTAACCCATTGGGGGCCCTAAGAAGGAATGTCTCTCTCCCTCCCTCTCCCCACACAATGCATACTAAAAAAAGCAAATAGAGGGCCCCCTTGAGCTGTTCGGGGCCCTAAGCAAGTGCTTAATCTTCTTATGCCTGTTTGTTGGTGAGAGAGACAAGCTTTCGAGTCACACAGAGCTCTTCTTCAGGTCTGGGAAAGGAACTCCCAGTGTCTCAGCAAAATGCACGGTGGAACAAATTGTTTAGCATATGTAGTTAGCATATATTGTAAGGGACCATTCAAGGTAGAGCGGCCCCTTTCCACCTCTGTTGTCATAGGACAAAAAGAGAGGATTAGTGGGTAATAGATTGTTGTAACAAGCCATAAATCCAGTGTCTCTTCTGAACCCCCACTTCTGGCCTTCAAACAACCCCCCCATCCTCTCCAAGCTCCTCATCAGAAGCAAGCGCCCTACAGACCAAGACACAACAACTCAAAGTGGTACCAGACCCTGCCAGACCAACAGATGGAAAACCTGCAGACATCTCTCCACTGCTACAATGATCAATATCCCCCATAACACACCTTTCAAGATCCATGGATCCTACACATGCCTATCACGAGTGGTATACCTTGTTCAGTGCAGTAAATGCCCCAATAATAACTATGTGGGTGAAACCAGACAATCACTGCACTCTCAAATAAACTCACAAAGGAAAGTGATACAAGACAAAACTACTTTATCACCTGTGGGATGTACACTTTTCACAAATCGATCACTCTATATCTGACCTATCAGACCTCATCCCTCGAAGGAAACCTGCACAGCACTTTCAAAAGATGAGCCTGGGAGCTTAAATTCATTACTCTGTGAGACACTAAATGTGAGCCAAGACACTGAATATATGACAGGTTTCAGAGTAGCAGCCGTGTTAGTCTCTAAGGTGCCACAAGTACTCCTGTTATTTTTACTGAATATATGGTTTATTAAAAGAATCTGTAACCCACTAACCCCTCTGTCCTATGGCTGCAGAGGTGTTAACGAGCCACTCTACCTTGAATGGTCCCTTAGGATATGTGCTAACTACATATGCTAAACAAACCATTCCAGCTTACATTTTGTTGTGACCCTGGGAGTGACTTGCCCCCAACCTGAAGAAGGACTCTGTGTGGCTCGAAAACTTGTCTCTCACCAACAGAAATTGATCCAATAAAAGATATTAATCTCCCCTCAACTTGTGTCTTTAACATCCTGGGACCGATACGGCTACAACTACACTACATACATAGGATTATGCTAAATCATTTGGGGAGGGACTTCTAAAAGCAGAATACAAAATGCTAAAATGACTTCAAAGTTCATAGGCCACAAGATAGTTGTTTGGGTTGATACTTTTTAGGCCACGTCTAGTGCAGAAGAACATTAGGAACAAATGTTAGGAAAAACCTTTGGTTGTTCTTTGATTTCAAACAATATATTTCTTTGAAAACCATTATGCCAGCTTTTTAAGCATGATGGGATCTTTTTAGTATGAAGCAAAATTTAGCCATTAAGATTGTGATTATGCTGTAAAACTTCCAGCAAATGGACACTTAAATCCCTTCCTACCTTCCTTGGAAGAGTGGATTACTTCTTCATCCTTTCCTTTTAGGAATAGCCCAGAGCAGGGGTCGGCAACGTTCAGCACGCGGCTCGCCAGGGTAAGCACCCTGGCGGGCCGGGCCAGTTTTATTTACCTGCTGACGCGGCAGGTTCGGCCGATCGCGGCCCCCACTGGCCGCGGTTCGCCGTCCCGGGCCAATGGGGGCGGCGAGAAGCGGCGCGGGCAAGCGATGTGCTGGCCGCGGCTTCTCGCCGCCCCCATTGGCCCGGGACGGCGAACCGCGGCCAGTGGGGGCCGCGATCGGCCGAACCTGCCGCGTCAGCAGGTAAATAAAACTGGCCCGGCCCGCCAGGGTGCTTACCCTGGTGAGCCGTGTGCCGAACGTTGCCGACCCCTGGCCCAGAGATTAGTCTAAATGTGACATCTTCCTGGGGCCTGTGGAGAGAGTATTGCCAAATGAATATGTTAGCATCAGGAGGGAAATGTGGGCTTGATAGCAGATCCTGTTGAGGTGTGAAGTGGTTAGTAGAGGCAAAACTCAAAACTTGAACTTTTGAGCCCCAGAATGGAGTCCTCTTCTTTCTTCTCAAGTAATGGCATTTTTAAAATTGAAACCATAATATGCTGTCAGCTCAGAAGTAGGGCCTGCTAGATGAGATTTGTCTTCTGCTTAATACTGGAAACTCCAGTTATACTAACACAACACTACCATCAGAAAAAGGGTCCTTGACAATTAAATCATCTTCTACTGTTTGAATTTAAACACCAGACCTGTTTCCTAATGACTTGTCTAAAAATGTCACTCCAGCTCTTGATGATGTATTATTCTCCTCTAACTTTACTAAAACCAAAAAAAAAAAAAAAAAGTGCAGTTTAAAAAGTAGTTATTGTAGAACATATAAGGATTGCAGTTACATTTTTAGCTGAATTTTGTGGTAAAATTTAAACTGGTCATGCCGTGTTAAGGTTTAATGGCATTTAACTAATTCATAATTCAGAGACTCCAAGAAGCAGAGAATCGGAACCAAGAACTGAGTCAAAGTGTTACATCTGCCACCAGGCCACTTCTTCGGCAGATCGAAAATCTGCAAGCAACACTGGGAGCACAAACCTCCTCATGGGAAAAGTTAGAGAAGAACCTTTCTGACAGACTTGGTAAGTCTAGCTTGTAGACTTTAATGTACAGTGTGAATGTGGGGGAGACACTAGATGGCGGTAATGTAATGAGAAGGGCATAGACTTGTGTCTAAAGCATAAGACTGCGAGTTGGGAAATCTGGGTTCAAATGTGTATCTGTAATATAGGATGATACTTAGGTGTGTTGCCAGGGTGCTGTGCGGCGTGATTTACTGAATTTGTAAAAGACTTGAGATTGTATGGTGGTAGTGATTTATATACGTGAAAAGCACTGTATGTGTATATATAGCATTTTAAAAAGGGAGTGGGCCTGGGAGAGGGGCGGGAATGGAAATGAATCAACATCTTGAATTGTCAGATGTGGTTTTTGGATTCCATGACCTGAGGCTCAGGTAGTATAATTTACTGTGACACTATCCAAGGCTGTAAAACAAATACATTTCAGCTGGGTTGAGGGTTGTAATGAAAAACTATTGCCCCTTGGATGAACAAAATTACAATGGAATAAAATGTCCAAAGCCACAGATAGAGTATGTAAATGTTTCCTGGAGCTTACTGTTTCAGTCCTTTAATTGTTTACTCCTTAAGACTAGACTCTCAAATCCTCCTTGCCCGGCAATCCTCCCTACCTCCAATTGCATGTTCTTGTTTGAGGGCAGGCATACTGCCACCAACCAGTTCTCAAACAGTACTGTATCTACTAGTCCTGCTATTACGTGCTTCTGATGGCTAATGCCAAGATGTAATTGCTTACCACATTTTGAATGCTGTTGAAAAGACTACATTTCTCTTGAAGCCTGGAAATAGTACAAGAATAAACCTTTACAATGTTAGATGCAATTCAGATATTTTTCAAAATGTTTGGCAAATTTGCCAACATTTCAGTTAGACACCTAAATAATTGTCTTAAGTTATGGATGACTGACTATTTTGGCATAAAAGTCAGCTAATGGTTGGGGTTTTTTTATAATGGATTGTGTATTTACTCTTTCTTGTGAATTAGGTGAATCTCAAGCCCTCCTGGCAGCAGCAGCTGAGAGAGAACGTGCTGCTACAGAAGAACTTCTTTCCAATAAAATCCAAGTGTCTTCCACTGAATCACAGAATAGCCTCTTGAGGCAGGAAAACAGTCGCCTTCAGGCTCAGCTAGAAGCAGAGAGAGCCAGACTCAAGAAACTGGAAAATGAAAACAATAGGTGAATTGGGTCAAGTTCTTGGCTTATATGTTTCTTTAGTATGTTCCTTTCATTTCCATAGGAATCTATCAGGTTTTTGTGTTTGAATAGGAAGACTTGCTCATTTGTATTAATTTGATAACTACCATATAAAATACTGATGGGTGTTGCTGGACAAATTTTATGAAGAAAGACAAATACAGAGATACTTTTTGTTTATCTGATACCTACTACTTTCAGGTCACTTCAGCTCTTCTGGGCTGTCCTTGTACCCTTAGGGTTCCTAATGGCACGTCTTATGCATTGAGCCTTAAATCTCTCACCTCACCCATGACCAGTCACTCTCACCTACTTTATTTGCTTTTGACAAGAATATTAGATAATGTTCATGGGTGGCAGGTACCATAGGCTTGGGGAGGCTATGCTTCCCAAACAGTCAGATGTGGCTTTGCCTCCAGGGCCCCCCCCCCCCCCCCCCCGCCCTCCTGCTTCCCACGCTCTGCATGTGGAGCTCCAGTCCCCTAGCCAGTACTGGCCATAGCTAGGGCTGCGTTCACGCATGCTGCCCACCCTCCCGGTGCTCTGGGCCTGGGGCCGGTGGCTGCGGTTGGGGGAGGGGTGCAGAAGGAGCGGGGCTGAGGGCTAGCCTCCCCCAGCCGGCAGTTCACATGCCACCCATGATGATGATCTCTTTGGCCCTACTCTTGTAAGCTGCTTTGTGCAGTTGCAGTCTGTGAGCCTGCATGCTGGCATAAGGGTCCATCTGCACAGAGCAGCTTGCAGGATTGGGACATTAGAAAGCATCCAACATCTTCTTCCAAAAGAAATTAAATCAAATAATTATCAAGTGCTAAGAAGTTGAACTGTGGCAACGACTATTTTCTTAAACAAATTCCCGCTTTTAATAATAGAAAAACAAGAAAACCTGTTCCTTGAAGACTAATGCTTTTTGGTGGCTCCCTGCCACCACCTTCTGAATGTCTGCCCTGATGCATTTCCACCAACATCCAATCCAGGCCTCCCACCTCTGCCTCAGCACAGAAACTATTGTAGAAGCAAACCTGAAGTCAGTAGCAGAAACATTAACTATGAATTACCCTTGTGAAATTCTTCCTCTTAACTATGTCTCTGACAAACTGTGTGTTTGTTTCCTTTTCAATCCCCTGGGCTATTCCTGGGGGGAGGTGTGCTTTCCTGCATTGGGATTCCAGTTCATATCAGGAAATTCCTTTTTCAGCATCCTGGTGGTACATTGGGAGGATCAAAATACTTTGTTGATCTTTCAGTAGACTTCATCCTGTCTAGTCAACTGCAGTTTCTTCTCAGGCAATCTACCAGTCCTAAGAAATTCTGATACCTGGGATAGTTTTGTCTTCTGGGTTTCATTGTGTTAATTTGAGAAGTCATATGCCGACTTCTGTAGTATGCTTACACTATTTTTGTATGAGAAATAGATAAGTTATTGAAAGTTGCTTTAATTTTAATGTAAGTGTTATTGGTTCATGCAATGATAGACCAAGTATCCAGAATATTAAAGCAGCATGCACACAACTAACGACGCTTAAGAAGATATTACATGGAAATATAAGTAGTAGTTCAACAGGGGTTCTTAAGATTAGCAAACATTCAAGTAGCCACATACTGCTTACAAGTCAGTGTGAGGGTATTTTTCTAACACCATAGAGAAATAGTTGTAGTTCTCCATTTGGTAATACAGATCAATTCTGTTCCTGATGCTGCTCGATATTACGCTTAGATATATATTTGTATAGAAAACAAATATTGTGCATTATGCTTTTGTCAGTTTCAGTACATTATTTTTCTTTGTGTGAACCTCAAATAGAAACATGAAGAGTAGATTGTCTTTAATAAAATTACATTACCTTTCTTTTCAATATAGGTATGAGGTTGAATTAGAAAACCTGAAAGAGGAGTATGTGAAAACTCTTGATGAAGCAAAGAAAGAAAAGGTATTGGTTAATTTGATATTGTATTGCTTCATCATAAAATTCTGAGTTTGCAAGGGATTAAAAATCCACATTTCCTCCTTCTAGACACTGTTAGCTACTCAGTTAGAAATGGAGAAAATGAAAGTTGAACAAGAAAAAAAGAAAGCAATTTTTGTACAAGAAACAGCAAAGGAAAAGGTATTGAAATTTGCTTTAATGTTAATTCATGTATTTTCAAAATCTTATTGGGTCACAGGATGACCGAGCAAGTCTCGAACGCTAAAATGTCTCATAAACAACAAACAAGAATTACAAGGATCTAGCATGGTACTACCATGAAACTAAGTATCTGGGACTTCTCCACATCTTTCTTTTCCTTTGAATTCAATGCTGGTGTGAAAGGCACTGTATTGACAGTCCTAAATAATTCCTGTACTTAGCCACAGAATAAATGAAACATGGACAGTGGCAGCATAGCTTGATCCACACTGTTGCACCAGTGTGCCTTTGTCCTTACCTTGAGGGGCATGACATTGTGTCTGGGGACACTGAAAAACTGTTCCCTCTGCTGAGACTACCAGAAAGGTGTTGGTTAATTCCAGTTGTGATGTGTCTGTGTGGTATGGATACTGGTCTATAGGCCCGGACTCCACTTTGTTTAGCATAGGTTACCAAATCCCCATCAGTTGGCAACAGCTTTCAGTCACTACCAGTCAGCAGTTGATATTCTAACACAGCTCTGTCCTCACTGTTAATCTCCTAGTTGCTGCAGTTCTGAAATCAAAGTCCTGTTCAAAGCTATTTACTTCAGCCTTCTGAAGTCAGCATGTCTTCAGTTGCTGACTCAGAGGAAATCAGCTTATTTAGAAAAACTCATCAGTAACAGAATTTAGCCTCAGAGATCCTGAAATTGGGCATTGTAACACTTTTTAAAAAATCTCTTCACTGTCCTTCATCCAGGGAAGAACCTACTTTTTTGTTCAGGGTGTCATTCCTGTGAGGCACATGAGGTCAGCAAAACACTTAATTGTCTCTAGGGCTCACATACTTTTGTGGTCTTAGGTCAGCATTATGCGGTGTGGCTACTGAAAGAACACTTCCCTTTGCAGTAGGTAGTAACTTCTGTTTCTGCATACCCAGGAAAGCCTAAGGCAATGGTGGGAAACCTGCGGCCCGTCAGGGTAATCTGCTGGTGGGCTGCTAGACAGTTCGTTTGCATTGACCATCTGCAGGCACGGCCGCCCGCAGCTCCCAGTGGCCGTGATTCGCCGTTTCCGGCCAATGGGAGCTGCGGGCTGGTCAATGTGAACAAACTGTCCCACGGCCCGCCAGCGGATTACCTTGACGGGCCGCAGGTTTCCCACCATTGACTTAGGCTTTTCTAAGGAGTTGAACTTGGGATAGATGTACTAGTGACACTTTTAAATCCACTTCATTGTTTAAACTTCAGTTAATATACGGAAAAAATGAATTTGTGCTCTACATTTGGGAGTGAAAAAAGAGACCCCCTTATATGCGAAAAGGTCTGTTTATCATCGTCCTCTGCCTCAACAATCTTTGTTCCTTGTATTCACTTTCTCTTAACTAGCTGTTGTATTTTTCAAAGGAGCGTAAGTCATTTACCTTATCAGCAATGGAAACTGTTTCGAGTACTCCAACACTGTCACGCTCAAGCTCTGTAAGTGGAGTTGATATGGCGGGGCTTCAGGCATCCTTCCTCTCTCAGGTAATGTATCATTTATCAATTGATCAACCATTTTGCTACCTTGTGTGTGTTTGTAATGAATCGTGTTGGTGTCTTCAAATAGTTTTATTGGCATGTTAATTTTATCTAGCTAATAACTGCATTGAAAAAAGTGATTTCAGCTATTCTGATTTCTTAAACATACCTACGAAATGTCTAGGTTTGCATAGCATTTGAAGGAGGGTGCCTGAGAGTACGTTTAAAAAAAATGTAGTACAGTAATGTGGAGAATATAAACTTCAAGTGCTATTCATGTAATTCATTCCAAGGTGCTTTATAAAATAAGTGGACACTATATCTAAAGTTGACTTGACTGACTGTTAATCCAGTGATTCTAGTTTTAGTGCACCGCTCACTCATGAGACACTGCCACTGTCTTGATGCAATCTGTGCAAAGGCTGTTGCTTCTGATAATTTATCTGGGAGAATAAAGATATCTATGCTAGCCAAATGGAAGTGGTAAAGGTGACATGACAGCAAGCAAATAAGGAGTTATCTTAAACTTTGTTTAGCTATTCAAAATGAGCTTTTGTTTGGAAGGAATATATTTGAAGCATTGAAACTTTTGACTCTAATGATGGCGGTCTTCCTTTGCTGTTCATATTGAATCAGTAGGCTCTTGCTTCTAGTGCTAAAGTCTCTCAGTGTCTGATCTTACAGTTGGTTAACTTTTTATTTGTAGGATGATCCTCATGATCATTCATTTGGGTCAATGTCTACAAGTGGGAGCAACCTTTATGATGCTGTAAGGATGGGAGCAGGGTCAAGTATAATTGAAAACCTGCAGTCGCAGTTAAAACTGAAGGAAGGAGAGATTTCTCACCTACAGGTACTGTGAGAATCACTTTAACGTTTATTGTGTGTGTCATAAGTAGAAAGATGAACGTGATTTTACTTTACTGGCTTTGTTTTACAAAGTTTATTTTACTGATAGCTGTGTAGGGTCTGGATGTGCAAACAATGGTTTTGTCTTGCACTGATGTAGGGACACTCCTCCCTACCCATCCCCCGGGCAGTTCTGTTAAAGTCATGATGGGCCATCACAAGAGATGTAAGCATTCATTACCTAGGTTTTGGATGAGGTGGATCAAGTAGACTCTACCTGGCTATCTCAACATTGATCAGGGTTCCAGGGAAAGGTGAAGAAAAAGGTGAGGCGTTTGTGTTGAATGGTGTTGCATAGGGTACTTAATTGAAGATGTTTTAAAGGCAGTATATCAAAATTCCTCCCCCGTCTATCTCTGTTTACCTGATTTGATTGCTTCTAATTTCTGCTGATCTAGGAGTGAAAATCCCCAAGACTTAACTGAAGTTTAAGCGTAAGGAATACTAATGTGACCTTATGTGTCATGCAGGTTGGAAAATAAAGAAACCACTTAAACATGTAGTTGTGTGTCGTAAACCTGTCTTAAACTTGAATAACATGTTTTTCCATGTTTAAGGTGTATGCACTCAGTTTAGCAAATTTAACCTTGAGCTTCAATTTTTATGTATGAAAGAGCTCTTTAAATTGACACCTTACCCCACAGCAAATACTGTCTTACCTATACTATATTATTTTCTTACTTTATAAATCTGACATTCACTTGGTACTGTCTATATCAGTGATACTCAGACTGAGGCTTGCAAGCTGCAAGTGGATCTTTAATGTGTCTCCTGTGGCTCTTTGCAGCACTCTCTCTCTTTTGGGTAATGTTGATCGCTATTTTGATTCCTGAACCATTGAGTTTTGAGTATCACTGGTCTGTATAATAAATTGACTTCCAAGATCAATCATTCTGATTTTTTTTTTTTTTTTAAATGAAAAACAAAGTTAGTAACTCAGTAGGTCACTCTCGGCACAAAGCTCTAACTGTTAAATGCCTGTTACCTTAGCTGGAAATTGGAAACCTTGAAAGAACTCGATCAATAATGGCAGAAGAGCTAGTTAAATTAACAAATCAAAATGATGAATTTGAAGAAAAGGTGAAGGAGATACCAAAACTACGTGCACAGCTAAGGGTAGGTGGCTTTCATTTATATAAATCAGGTGAGAGATTGACAAGTGATTTATGAAAACTCTTTTTACTAAGTTAATCATGCATAAATAGATCTGTAACTCTGTAGGTGCCCATAGTGATACTTAATTCAAAATCTCTTTTCCTTAAAGTTGAAAATGTGGTAAGAATCACACAAAGTGTACATTGAATTATTAAAAGTTAGGCAGTGGAAAAATAACTCAGGAATACAATTTGACTTGAAAATTAAGTGCTCTTTTTACAGTAAAACTAATAAATTGTTTTGTAACTTTATAAGATGCAGTTTAGAGACGGATGGATTTTGTCAGCAGGCTTTGCTGTATTGCATGGCAATTATCAGTTACTTCACAAATTGATTTTCAAATTGTTATGCTAGTAAACATACAGTTCAATGAGTGTGCATACCTATAAAAGAATCCATGTTCAGAGTCAGGAATTGTGATATGCAGAGATACACAGCCATATTTTCAGAATTATGCTCACTGTCAGGAATACTAAAATATGCCACATCATCAGTGTAACTGCATGTGTAAATGACCACTTCATAGGCATATAGTCACTTGCACACAGAGTTGTCATAATTGTATGCATAATTGTATATACAAATTCGGTGTGCATATTTTTGTGCTCGGAGCATTCCGAACATCTGGCCTGGAGCTCATAATTTTTGAGTGAATTGGAAGCCTTGAGAGTCAGCATATGGAATACTCCAATTCTTATGAGTTTAGCAAAACATAACCTATCACAGAAAAGGTTTATGATCCCGTCTGATCATGATACTGGTGGAATTAATAAAATAAATATTGCAGATTTTAATCCACTCTTATTACTTAACTTCCTGGGTCTTTTTTTTTTTTCTCTTTTTTTTAAAAGAGAAATAACACATGCAAATCTTTTGAATTGCAATTATCTCATTCTGGAAAAGTATTCATTCTTTTTTTATATGTGCAGCATGTTAAATTTTCAAACCAGAAAGTTTTTGACGCTGAGCTTCTTCCTACAACAAAATCTAGTGATGGTTTGCTGAATGTTCTCTCCTTGACTCATCTTAAGTTATGAACATTAACAATTGCACAACTTTCAGACTGCTTTGTACTACGCAAAAATGAAGGGAAAATGCTTCTGAAACTGTTTTAAGCTTTCATGTGTACAAGTGCTTGTAAAATCTGGGGTGTGAGAGAGAGAGAGTTAAAATAGAATATTATAATTTAAAGTGACCTGAGTCATGAAGTAGATGCCCTTTCATTAGATGATGATTTGTGGATCTTTCCAGATTATTTTACTTTAAAATTCATATAGAAACTACAGCTGCCAACCTGCTGAATGGAATGCTATGAGCAGCCAACCTCTGTGTTTAAGCCTTCAGTTATATTTCAAGATCTTAGTGGTCTTCTGTAAAACCCATAGAGGTCTGGGGCCTGTTATCTGATATATCAGGGAAAACTTGCAAAAAGTGCCTATTTTCTATAGAGACTTCGGCATTAAAGCCAGAGTCATTTATGAAAATTTTACCCCCTCACCCTATACCCTACCACAGCAGCTGAAACTGACTTGAAGATTTATGCTATTGCTCTTTGTAGTTAAAAATCCTGCCTTTGGAATTTGCTTCCTTTCACGGTTCCCAAGAGCATACATTTAGCAATATTCAGGACACGATGCAGTATGTGTTCATATGGGGTTAGCATTAGTTTAACTTTTCAGTTTTTTTAATACTTAAAGCACTATAGGCAATGTGTTAGACAAAGAATGAAAACAGATATGTGGCATTGCTTTTAAATTGGGGAAATGGCCAAATAACCAAAAGCCCATGTTATTCTAGGATTTGGATCAAAGATACAATACTATTCTTCAGATGTATGGAGAGAAAGCAGAAGAGGCCGAAGAACTTCGACTGGATCTTGAAGATGTGAAAAATATGTACAAGACTCAAATAGATGAACTTTTAAAACAAAGACACAACTAATTCCTGCTGAAACTGTAACTTTCCAACAATGACTTTAAACTGTAAAGAGTGGTGTTTATGTAAATGCAGAATTCAAATGCCTTGTAAAAAAATGTACTATAAAAATGGGATTATATTGTAGAGTTCTTATGTGGGGAAAAAAATCATTATGCTTTAACAGTGTCTAGTACTGTTGGCAGTTAAATTATTTGTGCATTATTTAAAATGTGTTTAAATAAAATCATCCTTCTCTCTATTTAAGTTTAACCAAAAGGTGGACCATTATGTACAGACAGTAGCACAGAGATTATTTGGCTCATGTAATATTACCTAACCGTACAGCACTGGAAGGTGTAAGGATACTGTAGCATGAGGCTTTATTAGAACAGCCCCTGATAATTTTCAGATTACTGTTTTACACACTTTCATGGGTACAGATCAGAGTTTGTTGGATGATTTTTTTAATATCCTGAACATTTTTTCTATAATTTGATAGTACAAATAATATTTTTTTTAACATGACTATAAATAGCAGTGACTTGCTGTGTGATACTAAAGGGGGTAGATATTTCAGGCTTAGCTTTTTTTAAGTGAAAATTTCTGATTTGTACTTTGGAGATCTTGAACATACAAGAGTAACAATTTCATGTTCGTAGACAAAATTTTATCTTCATATAACATCTTTTATCTTCGCTCCCCAAAGCAAGGAGATTGACTCACTACTTACTACTCTTGTTCTTTAACCTGCTGCTCCATCTTGAATACTCCTTGTGCTGCATTCCTGAAGCATAATGGGGCCATTTAGAGACAGTTTTGCCTGTAACTCTAAATGGAACTAACTTCAACTGCAATAAGCAAGACAATTCTTTTGGTTCTTGTAGTTTTGGGTGCTGCTTTTTAACAGTACTATTTAACAAAAAAAAAAACCCAACAAAAACAGATATATAAAATTCTCTTGACACAAAATAATTGCTGCTGCTCTTCTGTAGCCATTCTTGGTCTGTCTATATACATTTTTTAAAAGTGGATTCTGATGTAGTATTTTTAAGATAGCCTGCAATGGTTAGAAAAGATTTCCCATTTAGGAAAGGCATTAGCTAGGAATCAGATAACATCCACATAGCTTAGTGTACAAAGAGCTACATTTGGGGTCATGTGTCAGAGGGAACTTCTGAATCAGACCCTTGGGAGTGCTGAGAATTAGCTTGCCTTCTTCCTCTTTGCATTCCAGACAGCAAATAGTTGATTACATCTCAGATTTGTAGCAGTGATGGATACTTATAGTGTGAACTATGCAACATATGAAATTCACTGCTTATCATACCACTGCCTGCAATCTGAGAGATTTCTCTCTCTTCCTGTTAAGTTACAAATGCATATTAAGTGTCAGAGAATAGTCCCTAATGTGTTAAAGCTCAGCATTAGTTGGACTTAATGGGACATCGAGACTTGACTGAGGCTTGGTCTACACTAGAAACTTATTGATTATAACTACGTCGCTTAGGGGTGTGGAAAATCCACACCTCTGAGCAACACAGTTATACTGACCTACCTCCCTGGGAGGGCTTTTCCTGTTGACATAGCTACTGCCTCTTGGGGAGGTGAATTACCTACGCGACGGGAAAAGCCCTCCTGTTGGCATAGGTCGCGTCTTCACTGAAGTTTTACAGTGGTGCAGCTTTTTAAGTGTAGACAAGCCCTGAGGAATCAACCTCTTCTAGAGAGATACTTCTGTAGTAGGGCTTTCCTTCTCAGGGTCTGCCTGCATTAGGTATTTCTGCATTGATGTAGCTACACACGTATAAAACGACGTTTGCGCTGGTGCAATTTACACTTTCAAATGGATAACACCTCTAGATTGGAAATTTGCACTGCAACAAAAAATCTCCAATGTTAGCAGCAAGGTTTAGAGTGAAATATTCAGAGGATTCTAATAAAGCAATAGAGAATTGTAAGGACGCTAAAAGTTATAAAGGCCTGCATCTGTTACAGTAACTTTTACACAATTTAAAATAGCTGTTTTGGTAAAATAAAGGAACTTGTATTCTTGTGGGTAGTGAATCCTTATAGTTTGTTTATTTCATCTTGGAAACTAATATAGTTCTTATATTAAAAGACAAACTAAGATTTTGCTTTCTTAAAATGACATTAAATTGCTGGTAAATACAAAATATAGACTAAAAATGTTATCTAGGCTTATTTTGCAGAAGGTGAATCATCTACAGGTTGGTTAAATCATTTTAAATTCTGAGGTGTAAATATTTAAAAATTGAGCCATTTGTAATGGAACCAATGTTCTAGTAGAGTTAAACTTAGTTTAGGGCACCAATTAAGAATGGTTTTCATATAGCAGTTTCCCATTACAAATGAGGAAACACTCATCTAGTAAAAAGAATGAATAAGTATCTAAAAATGAAGATAAACTAATAGTGATTTATTCTTAGTAGACAAGTCAAGGACTACTCCCGAGAGAGACGCATCTAGCTTGGCATTTTTATTTCACATATGATTGCAGGTGCTTTTCTAAGAGAACATTCCATGCTTAAAATATGAGGGGGTAATTTTCAGTCAAAAGAGCTGATATAGCAACTGCTCTATTCACTAACTGCAAATATTTTCCAGATGTTCTTTTCAGTATTGAAGAGCTTGAATAAATGGGAAAAAGTAGTGTACGTTCTACACTCACTGTTTCTTCATTGGTTTTAGCTATAAAGTGATATGTCATGTACTTCAGGCCCAGAATTTAAGTTTTACAAAACTTGACAGAGATTTTATAAATACTTAGAATTCAGTGAAAAGATGGCTTTTTGCTTGGATTCAGCCATTCTCCTGCAGTGAAACCATTTGCTATAATAGTGCAGTAAAATCAGAAAATGAAACAGTCTAATATACTTTAATCATCAAAGCCTTGTGAAACATAAAAAGTAAATAACATACATGGTGAAAAGTAATATTTTCACCACTACATTTTAAAAGTTCTTTGTTTTAATCATCTTGGGTGAAACATTGATACAGTTGTTTCTTTAAAACATTTTAATATGCCAGTGTCCCTTAGATGCAATGCTGTTGTTGAGATTGTCTGTCTAAGAGAAATATTTTTGGGGGAAAGGGGATTATAAAAAGATTTTGGAAAGGTCTAACTTCTATTCAAATTAATAGATCAAAATATTACCCAAAGAATAACTATTTTGTCTGTATCTGTTAGTCTCCAGTAATAAGTACTATATGAGTGTGAAGAATTACCATTTCAAGACTTGTGCAAAGTAAATTTTTCAAATGGGGCCTGTTCTGTAGCCCACTGAAGACAATGGAAAGACTCCTATTGGCTTCGGATTAGCCCCATGGTTGTATAACAGGGAGAAATTAAGGTTTAGTCCAACACTCATTTATTTTAATGAGCATTGCACTGCATCCTTAATAAACAATCAGAGTAGATGTTCCAAATGCTATCTACCTGTATGTGTGTAATAATTTTTATTTTCACTACAGAAAAGTTAATTTGTCCTGTTATGAGACTGTTTTTGTTATGGTTATGTATGTTTTGTAAAGGGCTACAACTATCTTGAATATAAGACAGAAAATGGATTAATTTACTATGAAAATTGAATATTTGAATTCTGATTGTAAAATAATGTAAATAACCTGTATAAAAAAGGGGCTGGGTAAAATAAAAATTGAAGCTAATAGTGTGTTCCTAGTTTTCTGTAATGAAGACTGAAAACTAATTGAAGGTAGGTGATTCTTTGCAAATATCAGCATGGCAGCCTGCAAAGAAAATATCTTAGATAATTTAAATAAGCAGCCCTCAAAAAATGAACATTGAATTGAACCAGGGTTTCTGAACACTGGTAGATCTTGCAATTTTTGTTTGTGCACCAATATCTAGGCACAATAGGATGGCTTACCAAATGTAATTCTGAATTTTAATGCTGTTATAGGATTAAGACAATGTAGGATTTGGACTAACTTCCCTTTAGGCTGTAAATGTAAAATATCAAATAGCCTATTAAAATTAATGGGACTTAAATTTGTGCTTAAGTGCTTTGCTGAATAGAGATGGGAAGACCGGTGGTCTTGGGGGAGCTGGATTCAGTTCCCTGCGGTGCCACAGATTTCCTGTGTGACCCTGAACAAATCACTTAATGGTTTTGCCTCGGTATCTCATCTGTAAAATGGGGATAATAGCACTTTCCTACCTCACAGGGGTCTTGCAATGATATATTAGAAAGATTTGAGGTGCTCAGCTCCTATGGGAATTTTTGTTTCCTCTAAACTTATAGAAACTTTTTAATTTTAAGAATAACTGAAATGTACTAACATCAATAAATTGAACTGTGCACCAACATTGGGTGGGTCAGTATTAAATAATGTTACTGTAGGTGACAGTCTTAGAATGTTAACCGTAGTCCTTTCGTTCCAAAAGTCCCTTTTCTCGCCTTTGTCCTTCCAAACTGAAGCACGGCATCAGAGAGATCCAAAGACTGGCCAATAGCATTTTCAAGTAATAAAATAGCAAGTGATGTCATTCTCTCGTCAGCCATTGTCAATCAAAGATATGTTTTAATTAGCCTGAGCTTTGAAAAGCTGTGCTCACCACTCACTAGTGTGAACGGCAGTGTGAGCAGAATCCCCAAAGCTATCCACACATTAGGAAAAGTGTCCTTCAGCTCTGCATCGTGAATGAATGGGAGAACTTGGAGTGGAGAGTGCTTCCCATATTGCAAAATGTAACGGATGTTGTCCAATTCAACATGGAGGTCTTTATCATTGACATCTGAACATTCCCCATGCGTCAGCCTCCGGTGAAGATCCACACAATTGTTAAAGAGTGTTTTCCTGTCTGCGGGCAGCTTACTAAGGTCATACAAAAAAAAACCTAGGTCTTTTCGTGGTGCTTTATTTGTCCAAACCTTTCTTTGATGGACACTTGAGCAGTGGCAAGCAAGCAAGCAAAAAACCTCCCTCTTGAATTTTTCTTCTCAGCTTCCCATCACTTCATCTCTGCCCTCCTAACCAACTGGTCTCCTCTTCTGATGAATACAAGTTTCCTTGAAGACAGGCTCAACTCCTAAGTTTTCCGCCATTTTTTTGGTAGCAACATTCTATTTTCCCTTTTGTTGCTAACAACAAAAACAGCACCCCAAACTTGGCGCCCCCTAAGCCCGGCACCCCAGGCAGTTGCCTGCTCCAAAATCCAGCCCTACCCTGCGGTAATTAGAATGGCTTTTGAAAATAAAAAGGTTGCATTTTGGCCACTGAGATGCTGTGCATATTAAAGTTAATGGGAGTTTGCCCTTTGACTAAAGCAGAAGCTGTAGCTAAGTAGGGAAATAAGTTCAAGATTGAAGGAAATAAAACAATGGCTATGTTTCCTGTTAGGCCATGATAGGAAGGGCCCTTTTCCGGTACATACTGAAAAGACCACCCTTATCCTAAGTACACCAAGAGGATAGTTCTGTTATAGTACTTCATTTATGTTCTGCTTTGTACATAGGTAACAGGAAGATAATTGGTCTGAAATATAAACAGATTTTTAAAAGCATTTAACATTTATATTGCAGTAGCACCTAGCTGTCAAGGAGGTCAGGACCCCCGTGGACTAGATGCTATGCAAACATGGTAAAGAGCTAAAACAGAAGACATCATGGGTAGATGAGACAAATGAGAAGGTGTATAGTTACTTGACATTTATCAAAAATAACAAAGTAAACCTTAAGCACGGGTGCAGATACCTGGGGAAGAGCTCCAGCTCCCTTCAAAATTTAGGGATTGCATTAATAAATAAGACAGAGTCTGGAACAGCAGCTTATTTATCTCACTTTATTTAAAGGTGCACAAATTTAGTCATGGAACAAAAGTATTCATTAAAGTGCTATTCAATAAATATTTTAAACTCTAAGCTCTCCCCTCTTCCCACCGCCACCCCCAAAAAAGTTGCTTATGCTCCTATTCTCCAATGCATCAGTCTGATCATTACAACTGAAAACAAGATCCAAGAGCTGATAAAGTGTACAGAAAAAGCCTGTTTTATGTATTGCACTTTGTATTGGTACAGCTATGCTGGTTAGGGTTGTGGATTTATACTGACAGTTATACCTGCACAACTACTAATGTCCAACAGAGGGTCCTGTGGCACCTTTAAGACTAACAGAAGTATTGGGAGCATAAGCTTTCGTGGGTAAGAACCTCACTTCTTGTCTTGCATCTGAAGAAGTGAGGTTCTTATCCACGAAAGCTTATGCTCCCAATACTTCTGTTAGCCTTAAAGGTGCCCCAGGACCCTCTGTTGCTTTTTACAGATTCAGACTAACAGGGCTACCCCTCTCATACTTAACTATTAACGTGGCTGCAGTTAGAGCAGAGGTGGGCAAACTATGGCCTGTGGGACCGTCCTGCCCCGCCCTTGAGCTCCCGGCCGGGGAGGCTAGTCCCTGGTTCCTCCCCCACCGTCCCCCCGCAGCTGCAGCGCTCTGGCCCGCCGCTCTTGCCAGGCAGCACGGGCAGCGTGGCTGGCTCCGGCGGGGCTGCGAGCTCCTGCTGCTCCGGGCAGTATGGTAAGGGGGGGGGGCTGGATAAGGGGCAGGGGGTCCCAGGAATCAGGGGACAGGGAGCAGGGGGTGGTTGGATGGGGTGGAGGTTCGGGGGGCAGTCAGGAGACTGGGAATGGGCGGTTGGTAGGTGTGGGAGTCCAGGGGGGGCCTGTCTGGGGGCGGGGGTGTGGATAGGGGTCGAGGCAGTCAGGGGATGGGGAGTGGGGGAAGGGGAGGGTTGGATAGGGGGTGTGGTCCTGGGGGGCAGTTAGGAGCGGGGGTGTGGATAGGGGTCAGGGCAGTCGGGACGGGGGAGTGGGAATCCTGGGGGAGGCCTGTCTGGGGGTGGGGATATGGATAGGAGTCGGGGCAGGGAGCAGGGGGGGTTGGATAGGGGGTGGGGATCCGGGGGGCAGTTAGGGGCCGGGGTCCCAGGAGTGGGTGGTCAGGGGACAAGGAGCAGGGGGGGTGGATGGGTCAGGGGTGGGAAGTGTGAGGGAGCGGATAGGGGGCGGGGGCCAGGCTGTTTGGGGAGGCACAGCCTTCCCTACCCGGCCCTCCATACAGTTTTGCAATGCCGATGTGGCTCTGGGGCCAAAAAGTTTGCCCACCCCTGAGTTAGAGTGATATTAAGGTACCTTATTCAAGTACAGTTTATTCCCTTTCTCATAAGTAGTAATAGGCATCCTTCAGTCTCGAGTAGGGTGACCAGATGTCCTGATTTTATAGGGACAGTCCTGATTTTTGGGTCTTTTTCTTATATAGGTTCCTATTACTCCCCACCCCCGGTCCCAATTTTTCACATTTGCTATCTGGTCACCCTAGTCTCTAGAGACCATGGGCATGCGTCCTGAGAGGTAAAGAATTTACTCCGTTGATTTTACGGCAGATGCGAAGGAGAGAGACAATCTCTACCACATCCATCACATTTAGAGGTGATGTTCCAACCCTTCGGCCTCTGCCTTCTGCCAGCTCTTTTCTCCTCTGTTAAACTGGACTGCTTCCTCTCGTAACTCCCCGGACCTTTTTAAAACTCTTGTTTCCAAAGGCTGCTGTCTTGAGAGCGATGTAGAACTGCATGCCCAGGGGAGTGTGTTAGTGATTTAACGCTGCAGAGGGTATAGTTAGTGGTACCATTTACGGTTTGGACAAGGCCTTGCTAACCGCAACCAGGCCCAGGGGGTGTCCCAGGACACTCAAGCATCAACATTAACAAGTGAAGTGGCCATGTCCTTCAAAAGCATAAGCCCTGCCCGTGCCTGGTCAGTAAAAGGGCGGCCAAGCTGCGGGTGACAGCAGCCGGAGCCGGCGGGGCCCATCTCGGCAGTGTCACACACACACACACACACACACACACGCGCCGCAGGTACAGGATTCGGAGTCACTCCGATTTGCTAGGCGAGACTCGGGCTCCCCGGGAGCGGCCGCGTCGGGCTTAGACTCAATCCACGGGGGCCCCGATCCTGCAGGCTGCCCCGCGGGCAGGGCCTGGGTTGGGTGGGATGCCAGGCGGTTAGAGGCCTGGGTGAGGGGCGGCTCCACCTCGGGCCCGTCCGGCCTCCTCGCCGCCCCTCCCCGGGGCTGGTTTCCGGTGAGCTAAGCCAGCCGGGCAGGGCTCCGCCCTCCGGTTCCCGTGCGGCGCCGGCTGCGGCAGGGAGCCCAGGGGGAGCGGCCGGGCTGGGCAGCGGCACCATCCAGCTCCAGGTGGGAGAGCCGGGGGAGGGTTTGGGGGCGTCCCACTGCCCCGGGGGTTGCTCGGTGCTCCCCCCCGGGGGCCTGCTGCTGGGGGGGGGGGGTCTGCTCGGTGCTCCCCCCCGGGGGCCTGCTGCTGTTCGGGGTTCCCCCCGGGGGCCTGCTGCTGGGGGGGGGTCTGCTCGGTGCTCCCCCCCGGGGGCCTGCTGCTGGGGGGGGTCTGCTCGGTGCTCCCCCCCGGGGGCCTGCTGCTGCGGGGGGGGTCTGCTCGGTGCTCCCCCCCGGGGGCCTGCTGCTGCGGGGGGGGGGGGCTGCTCGGTGCTCCCCCCGGGGGCCTGCTGCTGGGGGGGGGGGCTGCTCGGTGCACCCCTGGGCTGGTACCTGCTGCTGGGGGTGGGGCTGCTCGGTGCACCCCTTCCCGGGGCTGGTGCCTGCTGCTTGGGGATGGGAGGGGGTTGCTCGGTGTTCTCCTCCCCCCCCCCCCAGGGGCTGGTACCTGCTGCTGGGGGGAGGCTGCTTGGTGTGTACCCCCCGGAGTTGGTGTCTGCTGGGAGAGGGCTGCTCGGTGTACCCTGGTGCCTGTCTCCCGGGATGGGCGGGAGGCACAGGGTGGCTGATTTGGGGCATTGCTTCGTGCCTCTTTCACTGCGTGCTGCCTGTTGCACGGGCTGGCTGGGTGCTGCTCTCCCACCTTCGCTCCTCCCTGGCTGCAGGCTGGATGCACGCACAGGCTCAATACCTTCCCCTCCCCGGGCCCCTTACTGGAAGTGTGTGTGTGTGTAAGAGGAACTGGCTCAACTTGGGGGTCTGGCACTTGGTATTTCCCTCTCAGAGTTTGGGGAGGATGTTATTGAACTTGTATTGGCTATGGTATGTTTGTAGGGTCTCTGCAGAGCATTAACCCCCACAGCTAGTCCCCCCTTCAGAAGCAAAGCTGGAGAATCCTCTTCCATTCTCCCTGTCCCACACTGGCATGGACCTGCCCTGGTGTCAAAGAAAGGGCTGTAAGTGGCATTCCAGGTCATTGTTCATCCAGCTCTAGGGGGAGGAGGGATTAAAGCAGTTTGAGGGTGTAAACCTTGACTCAGTTAAAGCATCAACTAGTGTGACCGGCTACTTGAATTTCCTCTGCCTCTGGGTGCCTCTGGGTTTGTGGCGGTGGAGAGGAAGTACTATTTTTGCACACACTAGCTTCCCATTACTTTCCTGGATGTCAAATTTGTCCTAAAGGCAGTCAGGTTCTATGAATGTCTAAGGCACTTGGCACCTTGCAAAACTGCCCATTGGTGCCTTAGCTCAGGACATGTAACCTGTACTCTGTGAAAGGCTCCCTGAATTTATATTCCCTATGCATTTATCTGCCTGAAAAGACTCACTGAGTTTGCATGGAGCCCTGCTAACCACATTTTCCACTTCTGATATCTTGAATTTAGCAACAGGTAACTTCAAAATTCTATTCCTCGTGTCTTGTCTGGTTACAGAGTCCCAAACCCCTCTGTGCTGAAAGACCGGCCTCATTTTTAAGAGCAGCATTTAATTTTGCCTCACAGTTAACTAATGTGCTTGTTACAGAATGTCGCTGTTCAACTGCAAGCAGTTGCAATCTACATTTTGTCATTCATTCGTGAGCATGAGTTACTGTAATCACAAATTATGATTGTAGGAGCAAATTCCAGGCTCAGAATTGAATGTCCCTCAAAATGTAGTTGTATTGATCCATTGGAGACTTGTAACTATAGAAGAGGGAGCTGTAGTTAGAGAGTTCATCTCCGATGTAGAGAGTAGGGAGCTGGTTTTGTGTTTGAAGATCTCTGAGGAGGAAAAGGGTGCTCGTACTAACGCTGACTGTTGGTTTTCTGAAGACCCTTAGATAACCATGGTAATGAATTCTGTAGGAAAGGCGAAGATTGCCTAACTGAAAGCTTGTCAGCAATAGGAGTATGACTCGGAGAGGCTGGGGAAGGCAATGTTTAAAGCTATAGATTGGGCTGTGTGCACAGTTTGAACAGCTACAGGTGTATGATTAAAAATGTACTGACAGTTCTGCTTATTGAATAGTCTCAAGGTCCGTGATTTTGTATGTGAGATCTTCTATGCAAAATGTATTTAATTCTTCCCTGTAGCCAGAAAATCTAGAGCAGTTCTCCTTGAATAGCTAGGTAAGGCTGACTGCATCATAGGAATATTGCTAATAGCTTTAGTGGTTTACAGATACATTTATTTTAAGACCAGAAGGGACCATTATATCATCTAGTCTGACCTTCTGTGTAGCATAGGCCACAGAATTTCCTCCAGTTACTCCTGTATTGAGCCTAATAACTTGTTTGTCCATTAAAGTGTATCTTCTAGAAATGCATCCACTCTTGAGCTGAAGACTGGATATATGTATATTACATTGTTATAATATACTCCTTGAAAAAAAACAAACGTATAGTGTTAATAAAGCATAACCAGACTGATGCATTCAGAAACTTAGATGCCATATTGCGATTGCTTGTAATGTTTCAGAGATTTTATATACTGCCATTCAACTGGCTGATGCATTCCCACTTTGTGCAAGGAAACCATTAGTATTTTCCAACGTCCCTATTTTTTTAAAAGTTTATTATTTATAATCTCAAAAAATGTAGGCAGTTTTGTAAAACAAGTTCTTCCTACAGTCCAGATACCATATAGTCTATATATAGTTTCCTGATTTGGACACTCAGGATTCCTTGGGACTCGGTGAAAGGCAACACACCCATTTCACATTGAATTTGAGTTGGCAATGCTTAATAACCCCTCGTGACTAATGATTCATTTTTCAGACAATTCAGAGACTGTACGAATTAATCTCAGTGCAAGTTTGCCCTGCCTGGGAAAAAGCTACATGGTCCAAGACAAAATACTGAAAGTGTATTAATTTGACAGAATATTGACCAATAGATATGTTACATTACTGTCTTTCCTTCTTAACTGCAGGACTAGTTGGCTGCCATGCTAATGTTGCTTGCGTTTGGAGTGCTGCTTCAAGAAATCCTGGCTAATGCCCAAGATGAAAATCTTACTGAAATCAAAAACATTCCAGAAGTGTCATTATATAGCTACAAAAGTATCAATGTACCAGAAGAGCATATTCCATACTTTCTGCACAACAATCGGCATATTGCCACAGTCTGTAAGCAGGACTCTCATTGCCCATATAAAGTAGGTATTTCTATGTTTACTCAAATGTAATTTTGGGGTTGCTTATTCTTAGAATCATAGAAGTTAAAGATGGTAATAAGTTGGTCTATTTGTCAATGTGTTGGTCATCTCTGGGATTAGAACAGCTCTTCCTTAAAACTACTAAGCAGTGCTCGTTCTTGACTCCCATACTGTCACAAGAATGGGGGGAGGGAGGGATTTGATATATAAAGAGTTTTTTGTTAATTACTGTGATGGTCTGTATTCACCCCTTGCACACTATTATAATAATCTTTGTACAACTATGCCTTGTGAGGTATCATTTGAAAACTCATAACTCGCTGGTCAATATTGTCCTGAGAAAATGTGTGTGGCAACATTGTATGTAAAGTTATAGGATTCCACAGTATGGAATCCTTGCTTCTTATCAAACTGTCTGTACTGAGCCATCTTGATTATCACTTCAAAAGTTTTTTTTCTCTTACTTAATTGGCCTCTCAGAGTTGGTAAGACAACTCCCACCTGTTCATGCTCTCTGTATGTGTGTGTATATATATCTCCTCAATATATGTTTCACTCTATATGCATCCGAAGAAGTGGGTTGTAGCCCACGAAAGCTTATGCTCTAATAAATTTGTTAGTCTCTAAGGTGCCACAAGTACTCCTGTTCTTTTTGCGGATACAGACTAACACGGCTGCTACTCTGAAACACAGTATGGTGTTACTAAGACGGATTCCAAATCTGGGAAGCAGCCAAACCAGTTTCTCAGAGACAAAAAGACAAGATGACACCTCAGCCCAGATGTCAGCAAGGTCAAATGAGCCATCACCTGCTTAAGTGGCTATTCATTGGCAGGAAAAGGGACATGGGCGAGAAATCTACCTCTTAAAAAGAAACAGCTTGGGGTTCCCATCCTCACAGACTTTGTGTCTCCTGAACCTCAGCTGGAGATGCTTCTGGAAGAAGGGAAAGAACTATGTGAAGGGAGGGCAGATGCCCCAAATCATTCCTCCCTTTTTCTGCCCATGGAATCTGTGACACCTGAAGAACAAAGGAAGCAACATTGGATTGGGGGAGGGATCCTGTCTGAAAGTTCAGCCAGTAGGACTGCTTTGAATTCATTCTAGTTAGGTATTAGTTGCGTTTTACATTTATTTTCCTTTTATGCCTCATTAGTTATGTTCACTTAAAATCTATCCTTTTGTGGTTAATAAACTTGTTTTTATCTAAACCAGTGTGTTTGAATTGAAGTGTTTGGGAAACCTCATTTGGGATAACCAGATTTGTGCATATTGTTTTCTGTTCATAAAATGATGGACTATATATGAGCTTGTGTTACCCAGGAGAGAGCTGGGCAGTACAAGATGTACGTTTCTGGGGAAAGTCTGGGACTGGGAGTTTGCTAGTGTAGCTCTGCAGTGTAATTCAAGAGTGGCTGGCTGCAGCACTCAGTATAACTGGGAGTAACTTACAGGCTGTGTGTGAGCAGGAGTGGTAGCTCTCAGAGCGATGCAGTATTAAAGGCACTTTAGCTTAGAGAGCAGAGGTGACACAGCTGTTTATCAGTCCAGATTGTACCCTGGGTCTGTCACAGTGGTGTAGCAAGCAGGGTGTGTGCATAGCTCTTTATTTCAAATGAGGTTTACACTTTAAGCACTGGTATAGCGATTTTAAGTGAGTCTCAGGTCTGGCTGGGAACAGTCAAAGAAAGTTATTTTGTTATTTTCTGTTCGCTTATTTCGGGTAATTGAAATAGAAACAATAAAGCATAAAAATGAGCATCACTGAAACAACTGCAAAGCTACAATTAGCCAAATTGGAGGCAGAAGAAAGGGAGCAAGACAGCGAATACCAGAAATGGCAGGCAGAAATGAGACTGGAAGCTGCCCACAGGCGAGCCATGGAGTTGAGACTACAAGAAACTGAAGCCCATAAAAGAGCCGTGGAGCTAAAAGACAAAGAAGCTGAAGAAGAAGAAGGAGAGGAAATATAATCGGGACCTGATAGAAAAACATGGAAAGATCCCAGAGTTACCAACATCTCTCTCCAATCAAGGAGCCCTCAGCTTGGACAAGTCGTGTCCTGCAGTTGTGTCCTGTGAGACTGCATTGAGGAATACCTTACCACTTTTCAAAAGCTATATGAGGTTCATATATTCCTGAGGACAAGAAAGTCTGATTACAAAACTGTGTGGTAAAGCTTTAAATGTATTTAATGAAATGCCAATTCAGGAAACTTTGAAATATTTTGAATGTAAGAAAGCCGTTTTACAAATGTCAAATTACTCCAGAAGTGTATAGTTTGAAATTTAGAAATCTTAAAAAGAGTGCTGGCATGAGTCATAGTGAATATGCTTATAAGATGTATGACCTCAGGACAAAATGGGTAAAAGGGCAGAGGGCTGAGGAGTATGACTAACTGCTTGATCTCTTTGCTCAGGAACATTCCTTGAATATGACCGAAAGATGTAAGGAGTGGCATGTGGGATAAACCTTTAAAATCTGTATTAGAAATGGCCTCTCTGGCTGATCCCTTTTGAGTAAGCCCAGATGTCCAGTGAGCACAAGCCACAGAAGAAGGGGCAGAAACCCAGTGTAAAGGGGGAATCACTTTTTCCCCCTGGGAAAAAGGAGGGTGGTTGGGAGCCTAAGTACTCACCCCCACCCCAAATTGTTCCCCTCCTAGAAATCCCTATCACAATTACCCTATAGCCAAAAGAGAAACCGGCTTGTTTACACTGAATAGCACGTTCAGACATGTGAAAGAAGCTCTGTATACTAAATACAGTTATTAGAAAGTTTCTAGACTTGCTACCAGGCTGGTGTAGTCTGCTTGTCACCTCCAAACTTATGTCAGGTGTATAGAAATTTCAAGTGCTAAAGCTTTAATCTTACAAGCACTATATACGTGTCCAACTCATGCATATAGTCCTATTGAAGTCCATGGGAATAATACTTGTGCATAAAAGTGTGTGTGTGTTTGCAAGACTGGGGCACAAGATATAAACAGGTAATCTAAACAGTTCCTTGTGATAATGTGGTGTGAGAAAATGTAAAATTGAAAGCTTTTTATGCAAGACTGGTGTTAGCTAACTGTTATTTGGAAGTCAGCTGAAATTTGCTGAAATATAACCTAATAAGCCAACAGTTTTCAATGGGGATCTCCTGTGTTACAGAAATACTTGAAGAATCTAAAATCCTGCTGGGGCTATGAGCGATCCTGCAAGCCAGAATTCAGGTTTGGTTACCCGGTGTGTGATTATGTTGAAACGGGATGGTAAGTTTCCATTTTAAATGTATAGAAAAGTACAGCATGTCCCTAACATACGACACTGATGTTTATTTTGGATATTGAGTTAACTTAGTTGTTTCAAGATATAGTGCAGTGTTTGTTTCTTCATGGAGATGTGCATAACATTGAACTTTTTCAGGAAAAAAAGGTGTTATTTGAAGTACTTCATGTCATGATATTTATGCAGACTGGCTAGTTCAGGGGTTGTCAACCTTTGGCATGCAGCCCATCACGGTAATCCGCTGGCGGGCCGCAAGACATTTTGTTTACATTGACCGTCTGCAGGGCCCTCCCCCCCCCGCAGCTCCTAGTGACCAAGGTTCGCCTTTCCCAGCCAACGGGAGCTGGGTAAACAAAACGTCTCACGGCCCGCCAGTGGATTACCATGATGGGCTGTGTGCCAAAGGTTGCGACCCCTGAGCTAGCTTGTTATAATACAGCCTTAAATTCAAGTACCTTTTTCATAGCTTAAAAAAAGAAAAGAGAACTTGATGTTTTTGTCTGTGTCCAGCTGATATGATTCCTGTTTTGAAACTGAATGGAGATGAAAACAATACACTGGCTGGCTCTTCTCTTCTGGTTTATGTATTAATAACTTCAGCTTGTGAGGGGAGAGAGCCTACTCTATAAGATGGTTGTCAGACTCCTTCTGTGGTTAGGGGAATGGTATTTTCAGTTATGGACCATGTTCTCCACCCAGTCTCTATGATGCACAATCTAAGGACAAAACCTGCAGTTTTGATATCTGTTGAAATTTGGCCTGAGGACGTTGTTTGTCCTTCTCATAGCCCCAGTGCTGGATCCATACAGCGGGGATCATTTTGCAGGATCTGTGCCGTCATAACTAACATTCTTTCCATTTACTTTGTGTCCTTTTTGTGTATCTCTCATTTTTACTGTCCTATTTTTATTCTGTCTAGTCTGAGATTGTCTATTGTAGGAATTAAAAACATAAAATAACCTTCCATTAACCACCAATTGCATTGGTTACAAGAGGCATAGATATTGCTTTTTGTAGCTCTGCTTTCATAAATTGATAGACTCAAAGGCCCTGTTGTGATCACCATAACGCAGGCCATAGAAATCCCCCAAAATAATTCCTTGAGCATATCGTTTAGAAAAACATCCAATCTTGATTTAAAGATTGTCAGTGATGGAGAATCCACCATGACCTTTGGTAAATTGTTCCAATGGCTAATTACTGTCACCTTATTTCCAGTCTAATTTGCCTGGCTAGTTTTGAGATCTCTCAGAAGATGAGGATAAATAAAACTAATTTCTCAGGCATCCTCCTGCTGTTTGAATTAAAGAGCCACTTCAAAAAGCTAAAATGTATTAAATGAAGGTCCTTGAATTTTTTTCATGCATCAGGGCCAATGTCATTGAGACAGCTCAGCAGATCTTCTGGAAACAAGCTGACTTTGGTTATGTTAAAGAGAGGCTGAATGAAATGAAAACCCACTGCAAGCCTATAGCAAAGGTAGGTGTTTTTATATACTTATAAGATAAACAATGCAGTCTTCATAAGTTTTTAAAAATAATGCCACTACATAACCCGATGGTACACCCACACCTGGAATACTGTGTGCAATTCTGGTCGCCCCAACTCAAAAAGATCTTTTAGAATTGGAAAAAGTACAGAGAAGGGCAATAAAAATGTTAGGGGTATGGAACAGCCTCTGTATGATAAGAGATTAAAAAGACTGGGATTGTTCAGCTTGGAAGAGAGATGACTAAGGCAGGGATAAGATAAAGGTCTATAAAATCATGAATAGGGTGGAGAAAGTGAATAGGGAAGTGTTATTTACCCCTTTACATAACACAAAAACCAGAGGTCACCTGATGAAATTAATAGGTAGCACATTTAAAACAAAAAAAGGGAAGTAATTCTTCACACAATGCAGAGTCAACCTGTGGAACTCATTGCCGGGGGATGTTGTGAAGGCCAAAAGTATAACTGGGTTCAAAAAAGAATTAGATAAGTTAATGGAGGATAGGTCCATTAATGGCTATTAGCCAAGAGGGTCAAGGACACATCTCCATGCTGTGGGTGTCCCTAAGCCTCTGACTGCCAGAAGTTGAGAGAGGAGGGTAACAAATGCATCACTCGTAATTGCCCTGTTCTGTTCGTTCCCTCTGAATCATCTGGCACCAGCCACTGTTGGAATACAGGATACTGGGCTAGATGGACTACTGATGTGGCCATTCTTATGTTCTTCTGTTCCTAGTATTATTTTATTTTAATCAATCCCTATTTATTCTTTTTGCACAGGGTGATTCATCTCTGGCCTGCTCACAGTACCTTCAGCATTGTAGAGCGACAAACTTGTACATTGATTTAAGAACCACAAAGCGAAACCATGACAGGTCTGTGAATTGCTTATGTTCCAGCAATACCAGGAAACACCAGGGAAAATACACTTCAAAATGCATATTTCACAAATCTCCCTCTCTGCAGTTATCTAGTGCATTCGTCGTCATGGTACCTGGGTTTCAAAACCTATAGAACCAAAGACTAATTGTGCTAGGTTCTTCCCGCATTTACACTGGTGCAAACCAGACAGCTTACTGGGGAGACTTGGGACCTGATCCCGCAGAGACTTAAGCATGTGCTTTATGCATGGTGAGTAGTCCCCACTGAAGTCAGTGGGATGACTTGTAAAATAATGCAAGTCTTTGCAGGATCTGGACATTGAATATCAATCACAAGGGTAGATTTCAGGAAGGTAAGTTTTGGAGTGTTGCATTTACCATGTATGGCACCACCACTCATTGAAATTCTCAAGGAAAGAAACTGTAGGACACCCACATCTGTTTTTTTTTCTCTTGGGAGCAATTTGATTTTGGGGAATATGTAGATCTCCTTTTTTAAGTAACAAATCTGACCATTGGCAAAAGCAATGTAACCAATTAAGCATGTCTAGAGTGCACATCATTTTAAAGGGATGCAGTTAACTTAAAATCTAGACTAATTTTAAAAAATGAGTTCAAGATAGTTTGTTGCTACACCTACTCTGAGCCCCTGTAATATTTCTTGGGTTCACAATCACATTTTCCTATTTAAAAATGTATATATCTTTCTTGCCTCTATTGCTGTATGAAGTGCTTGGTCACACTTACTAGTAAGGCTACATTTATAAATAGTTTTTAAAAGGGTTAATTTATGATTAAAATGTATTTTAATAAATCATTAGAATCCGACAGATCACTAGATTGCTTTTAACAGTTCCTTACAGCACCTACCGGCATGCTTATAACAAGATTACACATGCTACTCATGTCTGTAACATGCTTTTATCATCTGTTAGTCATTTCTTGGTAAACTGTTTAGTGTCACTTGTTTGTGTAATTACAGTAACACTTAATGTCCATCTCCTGTACTGAGCTCCATGGTGGTGCAGCAATCCACCTACATGGCACTCACTACAGAATTGAGGACTAACTGATTGCACAGGAGGAAACTCTAACTGAATAGGTAGTGTCATTACATGCACAAATTAAAGACATTTAAAAAATTGAGAAAAATTTGGGGATCTTTTCTGTTAATCTTAGGTGTTACTTGTTATCATAGAAAACATTTCCACTCTGAATACATGACTTTAAAAAAAAGTTACTGATGTCCCTTTAACTAGCACAGACATTTAAACCTAATTAAAAGATTTAATGTTAGTAGTTGGAATACCTCCCTATTGATAATCAAGGTGCAGTATTGCTATATTTTTGAACGTTATTTTGAATGGTTAATACTGTGCAATCTGAATTCTTGTAATAGTATGAAATGTATTAATTGGCTCAAGGATATTCTGTGTTGGAGGAATCACCAGTGTTTTTCTGTAGTCTGTGTTATCACTTCCTGGTAAATTTCAACCCCCTTGTACTATATGAAAATAGATGATCATTTGTATTAAGTGATTTTTGTGGGTGAATATAATGCTCAGAAAGTGAAACGAAGGCCCCAGTTCAGCAAGGTACTTAAGTACGTGCTTAACGTTAAGCATGTGAGTAGCCTTATTTAAGTCAGTGGGGCTACTTGTGCCGAAACTTTAGCACCTGTTTAAGTACTTTGCTGAATTGACCTAGCACCTGCATTGGCCTGAGCTGGCCGCTGTGCAGGCTTACCTGTGTACCTCAATACTGATCTGTCTTGGGCTGGGCTCCCAAAGCTCATAAAGCCAGGTACTTTATGTTAATATGTTTTTATTCCTTTGCATCAGATTCAAGGAAGACTTTCTCCAGAAAGGAGAAATCGGAGGTCATTGTGACTTTGACAGTCAAGCCTTCATGGCTGAAGGTCAGCGCAAGAGCCCTCTGCAGTCTTGGTATGGTTTGGAATTGTAGCAGGGTCCAAGTTTTTACTCCTCTTTCTCTGTCTGCCTTTCTCTGGCATCAGCAGTTCTCAGTGAGGCATTTCGTGCTAATGCATTTCATACTGAGAAATACTGACTCTGGGAAATAAGAAATGAATACAAATTGAATCCCACACTCCAGTATGCATAGCAGAACCCGAAGTGGTCATACGTTTGCTGCTGCTGTTTTCAACATTGACATGGGCAAAAGACTGTAAATGTCTCCCAGTGTTAAGTTTGAGTAACTATTGATCCAACAGTTAGTTGGAGAAAAGGCTATTGTCCCGTCTTGACTCAAAAGCAGCACTGTCATTTTGTTCGGGATCCACTTGAAACAGTCTCTGAAACAAACCAAAAATGTGAAAAAGTAATAATGGACTGAGCACGGTGCTGGGAGCCAGAAACCTGGCTTCTGATCTTTGCCTTGCCTTTGCCTAGCTGTGTGTCTGAGTACTGTCACTTAACCTGTCTGCACCTCCGCTATCCCGTCTGTAGAATGAGGCAGTAATGATAATTCTTTGTGTACAGTGGTTTGAGATTTAGGGATGAAAAGCACCATTTCCCGGGTCAGCCAGGTGCTTAAACTTTGAGCATAAGTGCTTTGCTGAATTGGGGCCTACTTGATGTCTGTGCTTTATGCTCCTGTACCTGCAAAAGGGAGTTTGTGCTTGAAATTATGGGCTGGGCTCAGGGACTGTTGCAGGGCATTGTTTTGTGAGGACACTCATCCTTGAGTGAGATAGTGTGGGATACCAAGTGCTGCTGTCACATAGGGTTTGTCTGCACTGCAATTAAAAACCTGTGGCTGGCCCATGCCAGCTGACTCAGGCTCATGGGGCTTGGGCTCTTTTGCTCTGGGACCTCCCACCTTAATTGCGTGGTAGACATACCCACAGTTGCAGGTTAATCTCTAGGGCAGGTGGAACTGGAGACATCAAGTAGGATCTAAGGATTCAGTTTCCCTCCTTGTCCGCTTCCATTTGTTCTTTCTCTGACCTCACTAGAGTTCCCTTGGGTTCCTCTCTCTGGCCATGTTTAACCTCATTGTCCCCACTGTGATCAGTAATCTCAATGCCATCTGAAACTCTGATCCATTTTCAAAAGATGGCTGTCAATATGCAAACCGTTGGTTACCAGCAAAATGAATCCTCCTAATTGGCTTCAGACTTAATCAACCTTGCACCTGCGGGCGTTAATCTCGCCAAAGCATTGTGGTCTGTAGTGAAATGTCTTTTAAATGCAGTTCAATAAGTTGGACAGAAATGTATTCAAATTAACTGCACCCTGGAAATATGGATGGAAGGAAAGACTCTTTTCACAGTTCTCTGCTGGGTTGATTTGTAGATCAAAGATGCTGCTTGCTCCTGAGATCAAAGGCAGAATTTTTAACCTTTTGAAGCTAATGACCTAAAACCCTTCAGTTACAATTAAAAATTATTTTCAATTGTCAAACCTTATCAAACTTTGGCAGCATTATTAGATGAAATTTACATGGTGAACTGTCACTAAACTCTGAATGTGTAATAGGTACTTGTATTCAGGCACATTATCTTAAAAACGCATTACATGTCATTGAATAATTTCAGGTTTGCCGAACTCCAGACATATACTCCACTAAGCTTCAGACCCATAGAAGATGGCAAATGTGACATTATTATTGAAAAGCCAACTTACTTCATGAAATTAGATGCAGGTAACAGATATTATTTTTCTGCTTCATACAGTGTGATAATGTAGTGTCCATTTACATTACGTTTTTAGGGTGTGTGTGTGTGTGTATGAAATTCACTCTGAACGTGTATGTGGTGTTTATAGATCTTTGAAGTAGAATGAGATTATAAGACTTTGTTTTCACTCCCTTTTCATAGTTCAACCAAATCAGTGAGATTGTGACAAAGTGCAAGTTTTGTACTATTAATAGATGCTTAAAACCAACAAAAAAACAGAAAAGTTTCACACCACTTCCATTACACTTTGACTGATGACTGTTTTCATATCTCACTTGCACATTATGGGAATAAACATAATTTATTACTGGCTATATCACTTCAATAATTGCAGCTTCTGCATACATAGGTATGTAACGGTTATGGGGTGATGGGTGGAAGTCATGTACTTCAAGAAAAGAACCCAAGCAAATAACTTTTTATGTAGGTTTGTCACTTTAAAAGTAAAAAGACTTCTTTAAAAGCTATTTTTAAAGACTTTGAACTATGTGAAAATCAGCTGCAAAGTATGTAATATCTTATCTACTTCATTATGGGAGAGCCCTAGTGATTGCTGTCCTGCACCATATCATACTTCATGAGAGGCTTGAAGTATCTTATGAAGGTCTTTCCATCATGAATATTTTAGCATTTCTTCAATTTATTGATCTTAGCTTTAATGTTCTTCATTTTAGAGATTTAACATTAATAGGGGAGAATACTTAGTCTGGTATTTAGACAAATGGATTAGGCTTTTTTTTAAAAAAAAAATAGGAGTGGGTAAAACACTGTGCTCAAGAGTCTGTTTGAAGCATGCTTTGAAGCAGGCGCTAAATGAATAACATCGCGAGAGTAGCATCTTATCCCAAGGTGAAGTTTATGTACCTTTTTTAAGAAGCCTGAAAACATTTTGTTGAAGTCCTAATATTACTGATTGCGATGTGCAGCTAGACATTGCAGTACCATTAATGTGGTAGTGGTTTTAGTATACAACAGGAAATCACAATAGCAAGTGTAACTTCAAAGAAGTTTAATTTGTGGTTTAATTTCTTTCTGCTTTTGGCTGCCCTGCCTATTCCTTGGATTTTTCTTAAAAGATCTGGTTAATTCATAGTTTTCTCATGTGATTCCATCCCTACTGAAGCTCTGCATCTCTAAGGCGTATAATAAGTTCTCAGTCACATAAAGAGTAAAACTAATTTAAAACCCAGACCTTTTCTGTATTTAGTAATTTCCCTGTGAATAATAAACACGAATGTTTGCAAAAATGGGAATGAATAATGTAGTATCCTGCTTTATAGTAAAGAGCTTTTCTTTCTCCTGCCAGGTGTTAATATGTATCATCACTTCTGTGACTTTGTCAATCTTTATATCACTCAGCATATTAACAATTCGTTCAGCACAGATGTCAACATTGTCATGTGGGACACTGTAAGTAGGACTTTCTTTTAAAATATTTGTAGCAGTTTATATCTGCTACAAATATTTATATTTGTAGCAGATATATTGAGCAGCACCCCATGCTTATCTTCTAGCAAAGCAGCAGTTCTGCCCTAGAATGAGCCTTTGCTTATTTATTATACAAACTTGTGCATTGTAATCAAATCACTTGTTGAGACCTGCAAAATGACACATGTGAGTATTTGCATCTTTAAAATATGGAGTCCTAGGGTCTGAAAATCCCACCTGTCCTGCAGAGACTTCTTGCCCGGCAGGGTGAATTCCACTGAGTGACACGCCCTACCTGCCTGCAGGAAGGAGTATCAGGCTCCAGCGCTGAAGGACTGTTTTGTTGAAAAACACCTCATGTGAGCATGGTGGAATTTTGACCAGGGCCGCCCAGAGGAATCAGGGGGCCTGGGGCAAAGCAATTTCGGGGGAGTGGACATAAAAAAAGGCGCCACCCACTGCGGCGCTTGTACTCACTGGGCGGCGCTCTGGGTCTTCGGTGGCAGTTCGGCGGCGGGTTCTTCACTTGCTCTGGGTCTTCGGCGGCACTGGAGGACCCGCCACCGAAGTGCCGCCGAAGACCTGGAGCGCCGCCGGGTGAGTAAAAATCCCAGGGAAGGGATTCTCGGCCAGGGCTCGCGGGGCCCCTGTGGGGCCCGGGGCCTGGGGCAAATTGCCCCACTTGCTCCCCCCCCGGGCGGCCCTGATTTTGACCCACCTCTTGTTCATACCAGTAAAACTGAGACGAAGGGCTTGTCTTCACTGCAAGAGTTAGCTCAAGTTACTCCACTGGAGCGAGCCTCACTCCTGCAAGAGCGACCACGCTGCGAAACACCACTCCAGCTAGGGGAGGGCCGAATTAACCCATCCCTGGACCCCGAGCGCGCACACTTCTGGGCCTGTCTGCTGGCCAATTCAAGAAGATGCTCCCGCACAGCATGGATCTGTTTAACCCTGTCCTGGCCAGCACAGCTGCACTAGTGATCTGTTAACCAAACCACATCCAACGCCTGCACAGATGTTGCTTAATTAAGATCCTGTTTTGAAATACTGTCCTTGGTGCTTAGCATATAGAATGCTACACTGCTACAGCACTGAGAGAACGGTAATCTTAGTCATGCTGGAATTTTAGTAAGTACTTTCTGAGTGTTGCCACTGTATTCCAGCTGTATTGCCAAGTGTTTAGTTTCTCATTGTATATAACAAAATCTTTCTAATTATCTCTACCTTTCACAGTCTGATATTATTTCTTCAGATAAATTTCAAAGTAGAATTTCCCCTAAGAACTTTGGGTTAGATTTAGTTTTATGGAATTTGTAGGTATGAGACAGGGAAATACAGCTGCTTGTATTGTTTTCCCCACAAAAGATATGTGCAACCTGTATTTAAACCCCCCCCCCAAGCAAACACCCTAAATATTGCTGTTTAATGGCTAGCTCATGAACAGTCTTTTTGCAGTCAGTGCTCTTGATCGCCTTCAAATGTGCTACTATGGCATTAAAAAATAAATTAGTCCCACCTAACTACACTACTTCTAATTGAAAATTTTCAGTGGCCCTTGCTGAATTGAAACTGACAATTTGTGTCTGTTAAGCATGGGGAAATTAGTTTATTAACCAGTATTGAGTGATGTAGGACCAGTTTTTTTTTTAATCACTTGGTTGAAAAATTAGCAATAACATTGCAGTCCAGAAATTCCACCTCTCTAGAACATTGTCTCAAACTAATGCAGGATTTAATTTTTAACAACTATTTTCTGCATTCTCTGTATGTTCTAACTCATCTGAATGTTAACCTTCCTAGAATTGCCAAGTCTCAGCAGGGTATATCTCCTTGCTCTTAAACATGAATCCTCCTGGACAAATCAGACAAAAAAACCTGTTTCTAGGTTCTCTAATATATTGGAAGCCAATACATATAAGCATCAGTCTTCCTTCACATGTAGCCTCTGTAAGTTTAATAGGGACATGAAAACATATAATTTATGGTCTTTCTAAGAGATCAGATATATCAAAGCATCATGATGATTTCCTTTTAAAAACAGCCGGGATACGTTTCCTATTGTTCCCATATTACTAGGGTCTTAACATTTTATTACTTCTTACAAATGCATAACACAAAATAAGTGCAATTTTTTATGTCCTGGAACAGATCACTTTTGTTGACACAGATTTTATTACTTCTTGCCACCAGATGATGGCACCAAGAAACTTCTTGATTTGCTGAGAGGTGTCTGTGATTACTGAAAGACAGACTCCAGTTTAGCATTGATTCCCTTTTTTTCTTAACACAATTAGATATGCATGTACTTTTTGGCTACTGTAGAATTGCTGCACTGTCCTTATTAAACAAATGCCGTTAGATGTAGGTGAAGCAAAGCAGAAAATGAACAGGAAATACATGGGGCATCTAATCGGGCATCTATCTGCAGACACCCCACCTTCAGCCACATAAAAAAGTGTAGGGGAATTTATAAACGTCAATCAGTTCTTTTATGGAGAATAGGCAGCGATAGGAGTAGAGCTTTCAGCTTTGAAGATCAGTGCTTTGCTACTGATCTGGAAGTGCAGTTCTTACAACACAAGCTGCTGGAGAATAATATCGAACCTGAAATTCATTAAAACTTCATTGCAGCAGTGGGGGGGAAAAGCAAAGCTGCAAGCTAATGAAATATGCCATCTTTTAGATTCTGTTACATTTCACTGGCTGCCTGCTCTGTCTTGCAATCTTTTTTAGTCTCTTTTAAAACATTGTTTTTATTAAAAATTATTTTCACTTCACATTAAAGACTGACGGACAAAACTGCTGCAACATCCAAAGGAAGTGTACGTGCTGCAAACAGCAGTCTGCTTCCAACTTTCCTGAGGGCATATCTAACTGTAGTCCAAAAGAAAGCACTGATGCCTCTTTGTTCCATACATGTTCGTGATCTATTAATATCTGTGGAGAGAACTTGTGTGGGGGGCGGGGGAAGGGGAGAAGTGTGGTGATTCTGTGGCAGGGTCACCTGCAGGGATTGAACCCAGAACCTTTAGATCTGACAGTATGAGCCTCTACTGCTTGAGCTAAAGGACAGGGTCTGTTAGGATTACAAAGTTAGGCTGACACAGGCCTGTCTACACTGGGGGGAAGAATCGATCTAAGTTACGCAACTTCAGCTACGTGAATAACGTAGCTGAAGTCAGCATACTTAGATCTACTCACCGCAGTGTCTTCACTGCGGTGAGTCGACAGCTGACGCTCTCCCGTCGACTCCACCTGCGCCTCTCGCTCTGGTGGAGTACTGGAGTCAACAGGAGAGCATTTGGCAGTTGATTTATCGCGTCTAGACTAGACACGATAAGTCGACCCCTGCTGGATCGATCGCTGCCCGCTGATCCGGTGGGTAGTATAGACAAGCCCACAGTGATTTATGTTGACCTATTTGTGCATGTGTCTACAACCACCTCCCTGAACACCTAGTCTACATTTCAAAGTTAGGTTGATGTAAGTTCTACTCCGCAGTACGCTGTAAAAATTTCCCAAAAGGCATTGCGCTGGACGGTGGTGTATGGCACACTGGGATACCTACCTGTGGTGTACCAGGGACACAAGGACTCCTGGTGGGTATGTGCAGCACCAACACAAACAGCTAAGTCTGCATGAGCGATATACTAACTTCGGTGACCGTACGCTGACGTAACTTGCATCAAACAAAGTTTGTAGAGTAGATGTGACATTACTGGCTTAAAGCCAGTAGCATGTTTCCATCTTTATATGGTCCAGCCACTAGAAGCATTCTTACCCATTGTGTTATGAGATACTGCAACAAGTCGTTACGGGGAGTGCTGAATTTCATCACAAATTTGCCTGTTATTTCATCCAGCAAATAAAAGTATTTCCATCAAAGGCACACTGGCTGAATCAAGTAGCCACTCTGTGTCACTCAAGCAGGTAGGCATGTGCAGAGGGTGTTTCTAGATCCAGGAGCCTGTCCCAAAATCAAGGTGGATCCGGAGCAGACTTACAATAACGCTTTATTTCAAATGCCTGCTCTGCACATACATTCACAAATGGGTTTGTTAATCTCAGCAGCCCCACTTTACATACCCATCCTCCCCTCTGCTCTGCCACCTCACACCCACTATTAGTTCTTTTGTCTTTGGGGAGAAGAGGGAGTGCTGGACACCTCCCCTTGCTGGCTGGTCTCTCCACCTCTTCAGGTTTGTCTAGCCTAGAATGTATGCCTGTTTTAACATGAGTTGATTCATTGCCAGTTAATCTGAGTTAGTTAACACAGACATTGCAAACTTCTGTGGTTTACTCCAGGCTGTCCTGGTTACTATGGTGATGGGCCCAATATAAGAACCTGAACTAATATATAGAATCCAGATTGTTACATGAGAGCTTTTATTCACTGTGTGTGTATGTGTGTTTTCTCTTTTCTCCTAGAGCTCGTATGGCTATGGTGATTTGTTCAGTGAGACCTGGAAGGCATTTACTGACTATCACATAATACACTTGAAAGCATATGACTCTAAAAGGGTATGGAATTGTATATTAAGCTATAGTGCCATGATGGAGTTTCCCAGCCAAACCAAAAGCCAATATTTCAGAAGAAGGCCTTACCCTGGTTACAAAGCATAGCTAGACTCAAGGTTACCCTACAAATTAAGACCCAGGTTGTAATCCACTTCCCTGAAGTGGTGGCAGCTGTTGTGTAGACAGGGCCATACTTCCGTGGTTCTGTGAGAGGAGATATTTAAAGATTGGGTTTTTTGCTTCAGCAGCACATGTACGCCTGTTTCAAACATTGGAGCACATTATGGAGCTTTTAGCATGTCGTAGCAGGGTTCACACAGTGAGATACTGTGTGGCAAGCTATTGTGCTGTAGATTCACACCCTGGCTTGCCACGCACTAACTTGCCATATAGACAAGCCCTAAGGGTTTTCTTGTGGTATTGTTCGTTCTGAATCTTGTAGTTTTCATTGGGTTATGTCTGTCATCTGTGTCTTAATATAGCTTTTATGTTTGATATTCATGACCTATTATGATATTCCTTCCCTGCCCCCTTCAACCCCGCCTGCAAGATATGAAGACTGTGGGATATAGTCTACTCTTGATTTTTGTTCTCAAAAATCTATCTGCCTTCAGTGGGAGTTCATCTTATCCTCTCTTAAATCCCTCCTTTGAAACCTGCCTCTTCCACAATGCCTCTAGATTGCTGCCATCTGCTTGGGTAGATGGACACCTGTGATTATTGATCCATGAAACTGCAAATATTCCCTTGTCCACCATCCTACCCTACTCCTTTTTTGTCTTTTTCCACCTGTTGACTCTTGTCAAAACCCCAGATTGAGTTCTCTGGAACAGCAACTGTCTTTGGGGATGTCTATACTGCAGTCACAAGGTGTGACTGCAGCTCGAGTAGACACACCTGACTTAGTTTTAATCTAGTTTGCTTAGGTCCCGGAGTAGTGAAACTGCAGCAGCATGCGCTTCATCCCGGGCTAGCCCGGGGTTCCAGGTTGGTCCAGGTCCTGAGCTATTTAGATTACAGTTAGCTCAGTTATGTCTACTCAAGCTGCAGTCCCACCGTGTGATTGCATTATAGACATACCCTTTGTTCTGTTAGTTTGCAAAGTGCCTAATATAATGATGCTACAATCCTTGATTGGTGCATTTAGTTGCTGCCCCAATATAAACAATATCTGCAGTGAGCAAGCTTGAAATGTGCCCCTTTAACTGTATATTCGAGTACAACCATAACTTTAATGATCTTCCCTTACAGGTATGCTTTAAAGAAGCAGTGTTTTCATTATTGCCTCGAATGCGATATGGCTTATTTTACAATACACCACTGGTGAGTCCTTTTTATCCTGTCAATGTGAAAACTAGACATCTATGTTCGGATCAGCATTGGACTTTCTGCAAACAAATGCTGGAAAAACCTAGCTGAGTTATCACAAGTATATAAATTATAATATAAACTGTAAGTGAAGCATCAGATTATAATATAAATTGCCTCTCTGATTTCAGATCTCTGGCTGTCATGGTACAGGATTATTTAGAGCATTTTCCCAGCACGTGTTACACAGATTAAATATCACACAAGAAGGACCCAAGGTATGACTGATACAATCGTGGTATGAAGCTTGCAATTCTTTTCTTTAAGCAATCATAGTTCTTACCCCAGTAAGTAGAAGTAGCTGTGAATGTCCCACATAAAACAGTGACAAATATTACTATTTTTTTGGTCCCTCGCACTGATGTTTTGGGTCCACCTTTTGTTTGCCAATCTGTTTCATATAGTTCTTTTAGCAAATATCTGCGCGTATTTGTAAAAGGCTGCTCCAGAGACCTGTTCCCACTGGAGAACACCTTAGCACACCTCTTCCCCATTTCAGCCCGTCTGTCCCCAAGGACCTGCATTATGACAAATGTTCTTCCAGGCCAGGAGAGCTGGATGTGGCGCTCCTTCTGGAGTGGCTATCAAGTGCTGCCCTTGAACACCTGAGAACACCACAAAGCCACGCATGGTGCACTCCCTCTGCAGAGCCACACAGTCCCTGCTGACCTGGGAGCAGAGAAAGGAACAATCAAATCTGGCTTTCTGATCCCTGCATGGTACCATCAGGCTGGCCCTAGGCTTATCAGTTTTAAAACACTTGTTATTTTTTCAGACCATTACAGTGGCTGCATTGATGGATACAGCAGCTTTTGATTTTCTGAAGTATTTGCCGGAGAGTAGCCTACATGTTGTCACTAAGGGATACACTTTCAAAGCACAAGCATTTAGCTGTGCCTCTCCCACTGACATTAATGGAACTCATGCCGCTAAATCTCTGGGCTCCACTTGGAAAATTTACCCCTAAGGGTTCAACTGATTTTAAAAGGTGAGGGCAGGGGAACTGCTACACAGGCAAAATAACTTTTTTCTGCAGGTCTTGTGCACAAATCATCCTCTGTTACTTTCCTGCTTTCAGATACGCCTGTAATGGCCAATGCAGTGATTCTTTTATACTCAATAAAAGTATACAAGTTTTTAAACCATTCCATTGTTGTTAGGGTCAAGAATTTTGCAAAATATATGACATGTTTATGTATTGGAAATCTCAAATTTTGCTCATTTTGGAGGGCGTTATGTTATGTATATCGGTATAACTACGTCGCTCAGGGGTGTGAAAAAATCCACAAAAGCGACGTAGTTATGCCGATTTAACCCACTGTGTAGACAGTGCTATGTTGACAGGAGATCTTCTCCCATTGATAGCTACCACCTCTTGGGGAGGTGGATGAACTACGCTGACAGGAGAAACTCTCCCATTGGCATAGTAGCATCTTCACTAAAGCACTACAGCGGCGCAGCCCTTTGTCTTTAGCTAGACAAGTTTTCTCTCAGGTATGGAGGCTACTCCTGTATATGACACTTAATTTCTACACAGGCCTGGAGAAGATATTTAATACTCAAGTAATTGTTTCCTTTAAAAATTTCATGGCAGTTTTACTGAGTATTTTTGGTCCCTCAGGCCCTGCAGATGGGTATATAGCATTGCAGTTTCTCTCTTCTGTCTTTTTAGGATGGAAAAATTCGTGTCACAATACTTGCACGCAGTACAGACTACCGGAAAATATTGAACCAGAATGAGGTTGGATTATTTTACTTTCTTTGGTAAAAATTAAAACTTTTTTTTTTTTTTTTAATCTTGTGTATTGTGCATGATGCGTTAGGATTTTCAGATAAAACCAATATATTATCTAATGGTAAATCTTGAACAGGCTCAGTGGTAACACTACATTTAATCTGACAGATGTTCTAGCCCGTATCCATTTCTATATCTCTGCTGCGAGCCTGGTAGCTTTTGTGGATTTCCTTATGGAGATTGGTAGAGGACAGCAAGTAGTGCTGACAGGTCAGAAGTGCCTGCCTTTTTAAAATAAAAAAAAATAAAAATGCTCACAATCGTAGAAAAGTAGGGCTGGAAGAGACCTTGAAACGTCATGTAGTCCAGCCCCCCCTGCACGGAGGCAGGACTAAGTAAGCCTCGATCATCCCAGACAAGTCGTTGTCCAACAGTTCTTAAATCCCTCTGGTGATGGGGATTCCACAAACTCCCTTGGAAGCCTGTTCCAGAGCTTAACTACCCTTAGAGTTAGAAATGTTTTCCTAATATCTAACCTAAATCGCCCTTGGTGCAGATTAAGCCCATTATTTCTTGTCCTACCTTTAGTGGACATGGAGAACAATTGATCACAGTCATCTTTAAACAGACCTTAACCTATTGGAAGACTATCAGGTGCCTCTTCAATCTTTTTCTCAAGAAAAAACATGCCCCCCGCTCCCTTTTTTTTAAATCTTTCCTCATAGATCAGGTTTTCTAAACCTTTGATCATTTTTGTTGCTCTCCTCTGGACTCTGTCCAATTTGTCCACATCTTTCCTAAAGTGTGGTACCCAGAATTGGACACATTGCTCCAGTTGGGACCTTGCCAGTGCCAAACAGAGTGTGACAGTTACCTCCCATGTCTTACGTATGACACCCCAAAATATTAGCCTTCTTTGCAACTGCATCACGTTGTTGACTAATTCAATTTGTGATCTTCAATAATGACCAGATCCTTTTCAGTAGTGCTACCACCTAGCCAGTTATTCCCCATTTTGTAGTTGTGCATTTGATTTTTCCTTCCTAAGTAAAAGATTTTTTTGAATTTCATCTTGTTGAATTCAGACCAATTCTCCAATTTGTCGCGGTTGTTTTGAATTCTAATCCTGTCCTCCAAAGCACTTGCGACCACTCTCATTTTGGGGTCATCTGCAGATTTTATAAGCATACTCTCCACTCCATTATCCAAGTGATTAACAAAAATATTGAATGGTACCAGACCCAGAACTGACCCCTGTGGAACCCCACTAGATATGTTCTTCCAATTTGACAGCAAACCATTGATAACTACTCTTTGAAAATGGTCTTTCAAGCAGCTTCGCACCGACCTTATAGTAAATTTATCTAGACTTCATTTCCCTAGTTTATTTTGAAAATGTTATGTGGAACTGTGTCAAAGCCTGACTAAAATCAAGATCTATCATGTCTAAAGCTTCTTCCCCCTTCCACTATGCCTGTAATGTGATTGTAAAGCTAAATTCTCTTTGGCTGAATGTTATTCTTTAAATTCTCTCTGCGCACCCCACTTAGTTTTTGTTTTTTTTGGCAATGCTGAAAACCAGAAGACTAATGAAATGTTTTATTTTATGTGGACAGACCAAATTGCAGGTGCTCATATCTGAGTATATGTACTTGCACCCTGCATTGCATTTTCAAATCACATAAGAATGTTTGCAATGACATACTCCTATAACAATGACAACATGTAGCATTTATATAGCACTTTTTGTTCCTAGTTCTTAAAGTGCTTTACGAAGGTGGATTAAGCATTATTATCCCCATTTTACAGATGGGGAAACTGAGACGTAGAAATGTTAAGACCACAAGCAAGTCAGTGGCAGAGCCAGGAATAGAACCCAGATCTCCAGATTCCTAGTCCTATGCCCTATCCACTGGACTACATTGTCTCCCTTGTGTTGCCCTATGCAATGTGCTTTCTTATAATGGACACGCCCCGAGACGAGAGAGGTTAGCATCTTTTCTTGACAATACTATTATAGGGGAAAAAACACTCTTGACCCCTCTCTTTCCTCCCTCATCCTGTTTTTTCAAAAGCAGTAATAATGTCCATAAAAGCCCAGAATTGCACCTGTTCTAACCAATGGCAAAATATGTCTACTAAGTAGCTTGTAAAGCTAGTAGTGTCTTTTGTAACCCATTGACCTTACTGTTCACGTTTCCTGTAATAAGTGTGTGAGCTGTACTTGGTTATAAGTACAGAAAACCTTTGTGACTTTCTCCTATAGAGACTGAGTAGCTACTAGGCATTGTGGCAGATGAAGTTTAGAAGGCATCTTTGGTTTCAGGCCTTGAACTAACAAGAGCTGCTGTTACTGTCTGTTGGCTGGCAGGGTAGATTTTAATTGCAGTATGTGGCATTAGGTACCTAAAGCCCTGATTCAGCAAGGTACTAAAGCAAGTGCCTAGCTTTAAGCATGTGAGACGTCCTATTGAGTTCAGTGAGTCTTAACACCTTGCTGAATTGGGGCCTTAATCCCCTTATTGAGCACATGCTAGTTCCTAGCGCAAACTGGAATTCTATTGATGGTAAATAGTCACTCTAGTGTAAAACTGGATTAAGCAAAGACAAGTTGAGGCTCACTGGATTTATACTGGCATGATTGAGCCCAGAATCTGGCTCTGAGAACTAGGAGCTAGATTTTCAAAAGTACCTAAGCATGCAGAGAGGCCCTTGGTGGTGTTTTCCAAAACTCCTAATTAATTTCCCATTGCGTGACGCATCTGTCCTGCCTAGCAGCTTATGGAAATCCCAATAGGTGCCTATCTGCATCTTTTAGGTGCCTAAATCTCCTTTGAAAATCTGTCCCTAAGAGTCCAGTCCTGCCCCCATTCATGACAATGACAAAATAACCACTGGCTTCAGTGATACCGAATCAGGTCTGAAGGGCTCATGTAGAAGATAATTAAATCAGATCTTCTGCAGCTTCAGAGACTATATAGTCCATTTAATCTCTCTGAAAGAAGTAAGATACCTAATTGCAGGTAGGAAGATACGAAGGAAGCTCTGTGCTGGTACCTGGGATGATGAGATTGAGAAAAAAAATACTTTATATAGCAGTGGGAGTATGTGCTGTCATCTCCAATATAATTCCTTGTGGGTGTGTGGAGAAGGTAGAAAACAGCTGGGGAAAGGAAGTAAAACAAGTACCACATTTAATTTTCCTCTTTCCTTCCTAGCTTGTGAATGCTTTGAAAACAGTATCGGCGTTTGAGGTCAAAGTAGTAGATTACAAGTACAAGTACGTATATTGGTAGAAAATCATAATAGCGTCTCGGTTATTGGCTGCGCTTGATTATAATCCAGTAACAAATGGGGGAACTGCGGTCTAGCCCTCACCCGCCCACCTACCAAAAGAGTCCTTCCTATGTTTAACTGCTTTTAGAAAATGAAAGAACCATCCATATAAAGAGTAATCCTGTGAACTGTGAACTAGTTAAACTGTCCCCACCCCCTTTCACAATGTGTGTCAAGGTTTGACAGGCCCCAGACTGAACCCACTGTTAAGAATAATAAACTTTGAAATCTCCTAAAATCATTATGTGCCCACTTCTGTGTTTGCTGATGACCACTGCTAGCTGCACATCTCAGGGGACCTGTGAGGCCTGAGGCCAAAGGTCAATTACCTCCACTCCCCTTCAGTAGGTTATTTTATAACTTCCTTTATCATGTTTGTTTTTGTAATAATTAGATAGTAACCGGTGTCTGACCTGTGTGTAACGGTGCCTAGAGATTGCAGCCCCATTTGCTAGGCATTGCATAGACACATAATAAGGAACAGTCCCTGCCCCAGAGAGCTGACAGTCTAGATAAACAAAACAGACCTCAGGGGTGAAGTGACTTGCCCAAGATCACTCAGCAGGTCGGTGACCGACCCAAGAGGTGAGCCCATCTCCCGACGCCCGGTCTAATCCCCTGCATGCTAGACCTGTGAGTTGAAGCTCAATATCTGCACCCCCCAGCAGGGAGTGGTGCACTTTAATAACATCAATTTTAAAATACTATTTTTTATTTGTTTGACTTGTCTCCTGTATAACTCTTGTTATAAGAAGGTCTAGCCAATAATGTAAGTGTCTGAATGTAACAAATAAATGATCAAAGAATCATTATTGGAACATAATTAAGTGTCATAACCTATCTGAAAAAGCTGTAAGTCTGTAACAGAGTCTTACTAGAATGAAGTTCTGAAATCTCTGATCTTTGTAATTCCATGCTGAATTAGTTCTGGGCTGAATAGTTACAGTTTAGAAGATTGTTTAAAATAGATCAGTGCTTGGAGTGTTCCTTTTTTCAGAATTATCCCTAAGTTATTTTTGCATTATCTGATGTAGCTTATTCATGCTAAGATGGATGAGCATGCTGGAGACCCAAACATTATGTTGTCTGCAGGGACCTTGAATTTTCAGAGCAATTGAAAATCACACACAACTCTGATATATTCATTGGAATGCATGGAGCTGGACTTACCCATTTACTCTTTCTGCCAGACTGGGCTGTTGTCTTTGAACTGTAAGTCTGTTTTTTCTTTTTTAAGCCTATAACTTCAAATGTTCTTTATGTTCATTCCCTTGTTCATATTTTTAGCATTTATAGCAGCAGCTATAGGGCTGCCTGTGTGCTTCCATTATAAAGGCCCTACTTCAGTTGCTCATAACTTTCATTTTTTTGGGCTGAGACATTTTAGGCCTAGTCTCTTGCTAAGGGTAGTTATCTATTTGCAGCAAGAGCAAGGTATGTATGTGTAATCTGTTATATGACAGTCTCACCACCTTAGCCTGTGACTTCAACAGAGCTCATAGCTAAGCAGGGAACAGCCTACTCAGTCATTGGATGGGAAAACTCCAAAGAAAGGAGGGATATTAGTTGAATTCTTCCCTATGGGTCAGTGCGGGAGCAGTACTGTGGAGTATGGGGGGCATGGTGGTGACCAGGTGAGTCAGTTAGATGAGATGGGAAATGGAAGTCCTAACCCTTAAAGATTCAGGAGTAAGGATGTTAGTGCCAGCATCCTGACTTAAATTCCAGCTCAGTTATTTGCATTCTGTCCTACCTACATTTCTCTGATAATACTTTGCAGCAAAAAATATATTTAAGTGGAACTGTTTTTTGACATCCTTGCTTTTAAAAACAAACGACAAACACACTGCATTTTATTAAGAACATTTATTTCCTCCGTGGGCAATCCTGTTTTAAAATCAATGGTTGTAAGTCACAGTAGAATTTGGCCCATTGCCCATGGTCTTTCGGTTTTATACACTGACAACGAACGTGCACACTGTAAACTTTTTCCATCTTGATAGACTGCAGGGCAGTCGTTGTGGGGTAAATATCTGCTATAAAATGACAGTGATGCTGCATGTCCCCAGATACAACTGTGAGGATGAACGCTGCTACCTAGATTTAGCAAGGCTGCGAGGCATTCGTTACATTACCTGGCAAAAAAAGAACAAAGTGTTCCCTCAAGATCAGGTAACGTTTAGTCGTGGGCGGGGGAGGACATCATTATTTCTCATATTTTTAATTGTTTAAAGGTAGATTTGTTTTTACTCCTCTCGATTATTGTACATGAAATATGATTTCTGTGCTTTAGCCCAAATTAACTTCCCTGCTCTGATTAAGGAGTCATTTTATATTAATAGCTGGGGGAGAAATTAAATTAATTGGCCATTAATTCAAGTTGTCAATAACACTGCTGTTACACAGTTACTTACTTGCACTGTTGTTTTAGGGGAGATCAGTGGATTTGGAGATTATAAATTAAAATGGTGATCACTCAGTTTTCTACTTGTTTTTCAAATGAAAGAAGTGCCTTATTTGCTTGCATAAACCTGTTTCATTTTTCCAGGGACACCACCCAACACTGGGAGAACACCCAAAGTTTACTAACTACTCATTTGATGTGGAAGAATTTATGTACCTTGTGCTTTTGGCTGCCGATCATGTATCACAACATTCCAAGTGGCCGTTTAGGGTAAAACATGATGAATTCTAGGCCAAATTTCAGGTTTAAAAATGATTTTAAGCAACATTTCATTAAAATGTGTTAAAATAGATAAAAATCCATGCTGGTATAAAACTTACAAACTTCTAGGAGGAAAAAAATCCCCCCTATTAAAAACACTCCCATAGCTTTTTACTGTATTTTCATATTCTCTCTTCAGTTCTAAATTTTATTCTAGGAGTCTTTTGTTGGTGACGTCTATTTATCAAGATTATTTTTTGCACTAGTTGTTTGCATTGCTAATTCTCACTACTTGACTTTTTTGTATAAAGATTTGTCCATCCATTTCATGTTATATTTGTCTCATGTATAAATTGTCCTCTTGTAGCAAGCTGTGCACAATTGGAGAGAGGAGAGGTGGGTTGTGTGGGGTGTGGAAGGATTAATACAGAACTATTTCTCAAGTTGGTCATGGTATGAATGACGTATGTATTGAAGTGTAATAAGGGAAACAGTTCTCCCGTCCCTCCTCTAGTCTTTGGTCTTGAAGCTTCTATGCTGCAGTACTGTACGTGCAAATAAAATATCTGGGTTTTTAAGATTAAAAACCTAAACCTTCCAAAGTTAGCAATAGTTTGTGTTAATCCTGTGGCTCTCCCCACTCCTCCAAAAATTACAATTATAAAAAGCACCAGCTCTGACAAAGGTCCCTGTTTGGGTTAGGTCAGGTCTTATGTAAGAAATCTTTCTTAATCATATATTGAGGTAGTTCAGATAATTCCAGGTATTTCTAATTTTTTCACAAACGCATCTCTTCTGTGGCAGAAAACTTGATAGTCTAAACAGTATTATATATACTCTCTTTGAGGAGGTTTAAAGGAATTGACTGCTTTTTCTGGCAAAAATGATAGGATGATGTAGGCCTCTCAACTAAATTGAGATATAACTAAATCATGAAAGGAACATTGTTGTTCTAGGCAATAAGAGCCTGATCCCCAGGGGGACTGACTTCAATAGGATCAGGCCCCGTGGATGGGCATTTCAAAAGTGCTCTGTTTTGGTCTAACTCAGTTCCCATTAAAGTCAGTTGGAGCTTTGCCATTGACTTCAGCGAAGGCAGAGTTAGGCCCGTGCTGAGTATGTTCGAAAATTCCACTCTAAGGGTGAAATCCTGACCCTGTTGAATTCAGTGGGAACCCTCTCATTGACTTCAGTAACGCCAGGATGATGTGTAAAAGACTCGTATAAATATCTGAAGATTGAGTTCCAGAAGACTAAGGGCAGAGTTCCATGTTATATATACTGTGGATTTTTGAGAATGAATTCCATGACATTCCTGCATTATAATGGTACAGTGTCTCAGTTGCCTGAGGCAGAAGATATATTTGTATGCAAAAGCAAGAACGTGTTACATTAAGTGTAAACACTTGAGTGGTATAATTTTAGATATTATTGACTTCCATTCTGTAACAATCATAGTCAATTTCACAGAGTGTAGGCATATTTACTGTCCTGCCTATAATGGTAAAGATAAATTACTGTAAGTATAACTTGCCTATAGATCTCTCATGACCTTAAACAGTGTATAGGAGAGCTAGAGATCTAAACCAGAATGCATTAAGATATTTGGTTCAGTTCTTAGTGTAGGATATTGGGGAACTGACAGATAAAGCTGTTTCACTTTAAAGGAACTGTATAAGCAAAATTGCACTTCTTGACATGAAAAAATGCCTTTTAAAATACAAATATCTGAGAAATAGTTCTTGCATTTGTGTGTTTTACCTCATTTTTTTTTTAAAAAGAAAAATGTATAAAAGAAATATAAGCTAGTAAATGTGTACTGAAAATTTAAAATATTGTAAGACTAAGAAAAACATTAACTATGAAATGTGCACAGATATATTTGATAAAGCCATAATTTTATATAAAAAGCACAATGCATTGCAAAAAGAAAGAATCACTGTTTTGTCTGGGCTTGAAGAGGAGGTATTTCGTGTGTCTAGCTGTCTATATAGTGCCTTTTCTTATTGTGACAAAGGCCAGGTGACTTGCTGAGCTTTGCCATGATTGGCGAATTTCAATATCTGGTTGTGTCTACACCTAAGTGTTGAAGGGTTGATTGATTGTATACTAATGTGGTTCTGGGTGAATTAATAAATTGTTGGTTGTTAAGAATAAGCAAGTGTCCTGATTTGAGAAACATTGTTCAAGTTAAAATTGACCTGAAAAGAACCCAGCTTTAAAATTAGTAAGCTAATGTCCTGGACTCGATTAAAAAAAAAAAAGGGGGGGGGGGTAATCCTATTAGATTCCATTATATATTGACTACAGCACTTACCCAGTTGGCAAATTCATAAAAATTGACCCCCTTTCATACTTACATAATTATGACTAGTTTATTCCTGGATGGTGCATGTGCTTGGATTGACAGGTCCAAGGTCTGACCTTTGATGATTGTCAGAGGGCATCCGGGTATACTGCATAAAGCCGTAATCCTGCAAAGGCTTAAGCATATGCTTAACTTTATGCATTTCAAGTAGTGCCTGTGAAGTCAATGGGAATACTCTCAGGGTACAGCTACGCAGCAGCTGGAAAGTGTCATTCTAGCTTGGGTGACATGCACCCATTAATTCCACTCAAACAAGCACTGAAAAGACATAGCCATAAAACCCAAAGGAGGGCAAGGTCTCAAGGAGGAAGGAGTGATAAAGAGTTTGAAGGCTGTGGAAAGATCAAAGAGAATGAGAACAGTAAAGACACCAAGCCTTAGCTAGGAAGAGAGGATGTTTGAGGCCTTGATGAGCATGTTGCTCTGTGGATCCAGGAGTGGGAGGAAAGGAGAAGATGATGTAGACATAAATTGCCCATGCAAGGCGCTATTGTGTCAAGAGTAAAAGGGTGCATGGGTGGATTTCTGAGGATAGGAGAAATTAGATAATGTTTGTGCACAGAGGAAATAGAGCCAGAAGAGAAGGACAAGGTAGGTGCAACTAGGGTGACCAGATGCTAAGTGGAAAATATCGGGACCGCCACGGGGGGGAGGGGGGCACCTTTTTAATTGTTACACTCACCTGTCCGGGTCTTTGGCGGCACTTCGGCGGAGGGTCCTTCAGTCGCTGACGGTCTTCGGCGGCATTTCGGCGGCGGGTAATAAACCTTGCCGCCAAAGACAGAAGCACCCGCCGCCGAAATGCCGCCGAAGACTGTCAGCGACTGAAGGACCCTCCGCCGAAGTGCCGCCGAAGACCCAGACGGATGAGTGTAAAAAAAACGCCTGAAACAAAATATTGGGACAAATGGCATCGTGACTGTACTTCAGTCGGGACGCGGGACAAACTCCTCAAAATCAGGACAGTCCCAATTTTATCGGGACGTCTGGTCACCCTAGGTGCAACAGAGATCAATCACCAAATGGGGAATGAGGTGAAGGGACTGGAAGTGGACAGTAGGTGGCAGACTTCAAAATTGGTGGTAGAATAAAGAACAGGGGAGAGTGCATGGACAATGGTCAGAATGGACCTTGTTGCCCTCCCTAAAAAGGTTGCCTACTGTATTTTGGTAGAATGCGTTGAAATTTTTAAAATGTTTTGTAGAAAGTCTTTTTTTGGTGATGAAAATATACACACCTGTTAAATTTCAGTTTTCCATGTTTTTGGATTAAACAAAACAAAGTAATAGATATTGATTTTTTTCTCTTCTCCCACCCCTTCTTCCTTTTCTCCTCTTTTCAGTGGCAATATGGGGGCAGAGTGTGAGGGTGGAGGGAGGAGAGAGGAAAGGGAGGAAGGAAGGGGAGCACAAATGAGACCCCCCCCCCACAAATGAAACTTAATTTTTTTTAAATGAAATGTATTTTAATTTTTTTCATGAACATCTTTTTTTCAAAACTTGTGGTATGAAAATTATTTTGAAATTTCCCCCTCCCCCAGCTCTCTCTTTAGGCAGTAGAATTAATAAGAACTGTTTGAGACCAGAATATTATAGACCGGGGTGGGCAAACTTTTTGGCCCGAGGCCACATCGGCATTGCGAAACTGTATAGAGGGCCGGGTAGGGAAGGCTGTGCCTCCCCAAACAGCCTGGCCCCTGCCCCCTATCTGCCCCCTCACACTTCCCGCCCCCTGACTGCCCCCCCTCAGAACTCCTGACCCACCTTAACCCCCCCCGCTCCTTGTCCCCTGACCGCCTCCTCCCAGGACCCCCGCCCCTAAGCACCCCCCAGGACCCAACCCCCTATCCAACCCCCCCTGGCTGCCCTGACCCCTATCCACACCCCCGCCCCTAACTGCCCCCTGGGATCACACGCCCTATCCAACCCCCCCTGTCCCCTGACCACCACCCCCAAACCTTCGCCCCATCCAACCATCCCCTGCTCCCTGTCCCCTGCCTGTCCTCCGGGACCTCCTGCCCGTTATACAGCCCCGCCCCCTTGCCATGCTGCTCAGAGCAGCAGGAGCTCACAGCCCCGCTGCCTGGCCGGAGCCAGCCACGCCGCCCGCGCTGCCCGGCAGGAGCGGTGGGACAGAGTGCTGGCGGGGGACGGGGGCTAGCCTCCCTGCTCGGCAGCTATGGGGTCGGGCAGGACGGGCCCGCGCGCTGTAATTTGCCCACCTCTGTTACAGACAAATGATTTAATGAGTTATGAGGGTAGTGTGAAAAGTCACCTGTTTTTGAAGTTGATATGTGTTCTGCCATCATAATATTCCATGATCTTTTGAGGTCAACCTTATATTGCTGTAGAGTACCAGTGATCCAGTTTTAATATTCTGTGATCGTAGATTCCATTCATTTGATTATGTTGTGTTCAAACTGTTTTAATTTTTGAAACCAAGCATAACTCAAAATAATGAATGTTGTAACATTTTTGCTTTAAGCAAGTAGGTGGGTTTTTCAGAGGTCTGCAGTAATCCTGCTGACCTGCCCTCATTATAAATCTATTTTACTTTTGTCCTCAAGCAGACTTTTGATTTCCATATAGTTCCAGAGGAGAGTGCTTGCTTCGGAATGCACTAGATGGCACTAGAACGCTTTCAAATGTCTCATATGATTGTGGCTCTTTAAATGGAATCTCATTATAAATGCAAAGAATTGGCTCAGAGACAAATACAATAAAGCTACTCCTATAGATGATGATTTTGTTTTCCCCTCTTCCTATTTGTAGGGACAAATTGTCTGAAAAAATAATCTGGACAGTCTTCAGATTTAAGTGTGGGGTTTCTCAGATGCTGTAACATCTGAATTTTTTTCATTTCTTGATGCCTTTATGAAAAAACTTAGCTGGGCTTAGAAAACAATTTTCAATGAACTTGCCAGCATTCCTTTATTTTCTTGTGAAAGGGCATTTAGTACTAAACCATCACTTTTTAGCACTTAACACATTTCCTGTTCGGCTTGGAGGCCTAATTTCCATTTACGCCACAGCATTACCTAGGTTGCATGTTCCATTATGTATCATCAGCTACATAATTATCTCTACCACTTAGTTCGGTAGGGGTTGTGCTTGATGAATGTGCACTTGGCGTGGTTGGGTTTAGAAATGAGGGCCGACTGACACTCACAAATCAGAGTGAAAACACTGCAGGATGGAACTCTCGCCAGTGTGGTGGTTTTATTATGAGGCAGCGGTAACTGAGTGGATTCATATTTGAAGAAAGATACTTGGATGGATTTCTGCTCTTTTTCAGAGAAGCTTGGGAATAGGTAACCTGCAGTAGGAAGGAAAAGAATTAAAGTAAAATTAACATATGCACCTTGACCCTTTAAGGTGCTGAATACCTCCTGGGAGGTGCGGAATGTTCACAACTCCCACTTATTGTTTATAAAAGTCATTGGAAGCTGAGATATCTCAGCACTTGGTAAAATTACGCTCAGAACTTTCTTTAGCTGAACGAAATAAAAATAATGAAAGACAAGGGAGTAATTATTTTAATCAAAGGTAAGATGGGCCAAAACAAAAGGTAGGTGGCTTTCATAATATGGTGTCAGTATTGTTAGGAGGTAGATGTTATGGCCAAAACGTTCACAGTTAGGGTGACATCAGGCACCTGCACTGAGATTTCCAAAAACAGCCTATGGGAGTGAGGCATTCAAATCGGAATGAAATTCAAAACCTATTCCCTTGTCAGTAACACAAATGCTACACCTCAGGGATATATGCAGAAAGCATGGAGGGATCACCAATATGCAGAGAGAGCAGTCTGCACTTATAAGTAAAAGACAGAGTACAGTTTAAAAAAAAAAAAAAAATCCAGCACATTTTGCATAGTATTCATGAAGAAATTTAGAATGTCAGTCACTTTTCATCCAATGAGGACAGTAACTTTAATATTGTCCTTTCTTGGCTGCTGTAGTCCAACAGGTATTTGGATGCAACACACTGACTGGAAGGGGATTTATTGCCAGCCCTCCCACTGTCTACTTAGTCAGTAGCAACAGGAGGCAGTTTATTTGGGGGGCTACCTAGCTGGTCATTGATTTGAGTTATTTAGTTTGGATGCTGAATGCTGCGGGCCAGAGTTCTTTCCTAAGATGTGCTTGCTCCTTGATGATCATAGCTCTGAGCTTTTGGGGGGCAGGTTAAGTGCATTGTTGGCTAATTTATAGGGGGCAAGGAGATCAAACATTGTCTGCTGCAGGGAAGGTCATTTTCCCAGGGCACAGTGGCAGCAGTATATTTTTGTGTGTAAGGTACGCTCCTCAAGACACTCCGGGAGTTATTGTTTTCTCCTGGTGATTACAGGAGTTAGATCTGAAAGGGGCGGAACTTGGCATGAAATGGGGAGGCTACCTTGAGCAGATTCTCACCAGGTGTATATCATGATATTTCCACTGATATCCATGGAACTGCACCTACCTATCAAGTGAGGGTCTAGCCTTGATTATTAATCCCATTTGTATTTGGGTTTGATTAACATTCATTTGCGGCTTTGGTGGAGGCCTTAGGTGGGGGGGTCCCTGTTTTGGGGCCTAAAGATAATTGCAGGATGGATTTAATTATCTGTAATGTTGAAACTTACTAATAAAGATGCAGCCTCCTTTTCCTGCACTGTGCTGCTGCCCACGGATTCATTTCATGGGGCTTATCCGTGAACAGAGAACTACCATCTGGTAGGAGATAAAGGAGCAAGGTGTGTGCATGACAATGATTGTCATTGGACATCATTCATTATTCCATCAAGAATGTAGCGTGTCGGTCAATGAAAAGGCATGTTTATTGAGTTGACTGCTCTGAATTGTTTTTTTTTTCACCACTTACCATGCCAAAGCCCTGATAATATAATGAAATATGCCTTTTACCTCTCATTTCATCTTTGTCAAACTGACCGTACATTCTCAGTTTGTCATAATTGAAAGAACTTGAGCAGCATAAAAAAAATAACAAACAATTACACCTGTGGAAGGGTCTGAGACAGAGAGTCAGGACAGATGTTGCTAAATGAAGGTGTCGAAGCCCAGATGAAAACGTTATGTTGAAGAACGTTGGCGAAAGGGTGAATCCCACGCTCACTCAGAGCTGGGGAAAGCGTGTAGTGATTTCACCTCCCTAGCTACCTTTACATGAAGAGTTGTATTCAGCCTCTCTTATCATTTATTTATCATGGTGTCAAGTTACTCTAAAGTATTCCATCTTCCCTTTCTGCCCTCTAACATATACATCCTTTGATGCATCATAATTCATTATTTAAGAAGCATGGATTCTACTTGACTTTTTAAAGCTATTTCCCCCCCTGTAGCTTAATGTTGTTGGGTAATTTGCATGATTATGTCAAAAACATTTCAACAGGTGACAAGTGGTGATGGTTAGTAAATCCCTCTTTCTTGAATTCCTCAACCCAGTTCCCGTCCCCCCACCCCCACATCACCTGATGGTAATGAGGCATCAGCGTAGGCTTTTGAGAACTTTTTTAAAAGATGTGGAGGAAGGGCAGTGGGCCTTGCATGAGGCTACCTCCGGTGCTGAAATATGGTCAGCAGAGCACCTAAATATGTGCTTAACTTTATGTAGGAGTGCAAGTGCTTTGTTGAATAGGGATTGACTTACACACATGCTGAATCAGAGCCCAAATGTTCCTCTACAAGAGAAAGGATGGAACGGGTTAGTGGTGAATGCACAAGAGTGGGAATCAGGAGACCTGGGTTCTATATTACTGGCTCTGTTGGAGACTTTCTTGGTCAAAATCAAACCCTGCACCTTTGGTCAAATTAAACCTTTCTGTGCCTTTGTTTCTCAATCTGTGAAATGGGGAAGACTTACCACAGGAGTGGTTTGAAGCAAAATGCATTCATGTTTGTAAAGTGCAGTGAAATCCTGTGATGGAATGCATTGTCGGAGTACAGAGTAATCTCTGATGTTGTTAATTACTAATTTGGATAATAGCTGTCAACAGAAAAAATTGCCCCTGAAAAATGCATCAGCACATCTTGAGGACTGAGAGCAGTGCCATAATTTGAATTGTGGTGAGTAATCTGTTTGTTCAGTGGGTATAGTGCTTGAATGAATGCCAAATGCGGGCATTTGTTTTGTGTTTTTTCTTGAAGCTTTACATGAAAACTCTGTGGGACGTGTGTGTAACAGGTTATGGTATCTTCAAAGTGGATCTTAATTGTTCACCCTATGTCTTTTTTCTGACGAGAGAACTGCAGAATATTAAAGATTTCATTAAAATACTGCTAAGTAAACCAAGAGTAACACACATGCTCCAAATCTCCTTCCAATGCCCTTGGTTACAATATTGCCTTTGATATTATTCAGCATTTTTAACATTCAACCCTGTGGAAAAAAAAAATTGGGAACACTAGACCTTTTAATTCATGCTTCAAAGAAAACATTTCTGAATGTTATGTAATAAATCAGTCATTACTTACTAAGTAACCTTAACGCTTTCTTTTTGAAATCAAGAATCCAGGAGAGAAATAGGGATTTTAAAACATTGACAGCTTTCTGGGCATTTGATGTAAAGCGTGTTTTATTGATCAGATTTCAAACAGTATTTGATATTAGTGCCATGCAATGACATCAAATCAGAATGTTGTTCTCTCCTTAGAAACAACAGTAGAAAATACAAAATCCCCGTATGTCCCAGAAGCTTGATCTTTCTACAGAAGAGACTTATGGTAGTATTTGAGCATTTCTCGAATTCCACTGACTCAGCTGCCCACCAGACAACATCTTTTCCTTAGTTTTTTCTGTAATGCAAACATTAGATAATGATTTTCTTTTTTTAGGGCTTTTGTGGATAGCCCCATCTTGATAGACCAGTGTTTACTTGTTCAGGATCTCTTTCTCTCTCTATTATCTAGCTACACATCTACACTGTTTGCATAACCAATATTCTTCACCTTCTCAAATTAGCCAGTTTTTTTCAATACAAAAATCTGCTTTGAAATGTCATAGAGCCATGAAGTTTAAGGCCAGAAGGGACCAGTAAATCATCTAGTCTGGGATCTGTATATCAGAGGCCATCAACATCACCTAGTGCACTAAACCCAACAACCAAAATGAGACCAGCATATTACAGCCCATAGGAGACTACACTATTATGTGTCACAGGCAGAGAAGTTGAGGCACCAAGGTGCCCCAGTGTCTGAGTCCCCGCCAATGGAAGGGAAATTATTACAGGAGATATATCCAGATAATCCTGCCAAGCAACCCAGACCCACAGGCTGCAGAGGAAGGCAAAAAATCCCTCAGGTCACTGCCAATCTGACCTGCCAAGATTTTGGGATTTCGGTAGGATGGATACGTCCATGGATTTAGCAGCCTCTATCATAAACTCTTGCTTACACTGGAAAATTGATCCTTTGCTGGAAATGCTTTTCAGTAACATTTCCCCCCAAGTCGCTTCCAGTTTTGGCTTAAGCATAAGGCCTTTTCTATGTTAGAAACTGTAGAAATTGTGTTAATTAGCCTAACACCGCATGAAACCTGTATTAGGACTGGTGGTATTTTTTTCTAGAATTTCCCACTGTATACGAGGCTTCAGACTAAAGCACACATCCATTTTAATAGTTTCACAGAAATGTACTGGAGGCTTGCCTTAAGCCTCCGTTTTGAAACGGTATTAAAATTAATTTTGTCTGCTCTGCAGTTCACGTTTAAAATGTGTTTGATCGTTTTCAGCAATGGTTCATTATTGTAGTGTAGACGAGGTTTAAGCAGCCAGGTGTGAGACCCTCAACACCATCCTCTATGGTATTGATCTACATCTCTTCACACTCTGAGATACAAGAGCACTGCTTTGATTCTCAAGCCTCTTGTGCGTTACAAATTTCCAACTCGGAAATTGAACCTAAATCTACAAGCTGCTATTCGGTGTGGTATTTCCAGTCTATTGAAATGGCATTTCTAGTGGCTGACATCTCAGCCAGATGGGTTTCAGAACTCGAAGCACTGTCAACAAAAGTCACTTTTGTCTACTCAGAGAAGACAGAGAAATAAAGGGAGTGCCCCAAGTACCAGAAAGAAAAAGCCAGGCAGAAGAAAAGCATTAAAATTATATACTATTAGCTTGGGTTTTTTGCAGAACTAATTCTATTTTCACACACCATCTGTGATGCAGGGGAAAGAAAGCATGTAAGGGTATTATTGTCCATTGGATATGAAAGAGCATACTCAAGTCATGTACAGCACAAGGTCTCTAAGCCCTTCAAGGCATTATAGGTGTCTCTTCACATCTTCATGAAATGTGATAAACTGGATAAACAAGCTGGAGTCGGTCAGATCATTCCCTGGCATTTTTCAACAATGAAAGTTGTCTGCCTGTTCATCTAGCTCTGTTGGGTTCCTTTGAGTTCTCAAGTCTTTACCACTTACTATTCACCCCCCTTTTCCAGCTCATTAACGAATGTATTAATCATTAGTGCAAATAATGTGGGCCTCTTCCCTCTTAACCCTTTTTCAATGGTGAAAATGGATCATTTATGCTGCACTCTTTGTTTCTGTCTCTTAACCAGTTTCTGATCCACAACAATACTTTGTCTTTCGTGCCATGGCTGCTTAGTTGTACCAATGGCCACTTGTGAGGGACTTCGTTGAAGACTTTTTGAAAGTCCACATAATTTATGTCTACCACTTCTCCTTAACGACTATTTGCGGATACACTCAAAGAATTCCAGAGTTGGAAGCCACAATTTTCCTTTTACAGAGCCCAATGCTGAGTCGAAGGGTTTTAATTTACTCAATTTTGCCATTAAGGATTTTTTGACTAGCTTCTTCTTTTTTTTTAATTCCCCCTTTCAAAAGTTGTCACCATACTCATTTTTAGCCCCATCCCTCCCCCAAAGACATTGAACTTTATTATCTTCTTGACACTATACATTGCTGCCTAATACTACGAATACTTTAATTGCCCAACTGTAGTTATGACTTGAACTGTCTCCCATCATTCTCTCCACTGAGAAAGGGCTGGTTGGGATACTTCAGTTCAGGACTGAATTTCAATGTTTGGGACTGTAAGGCCTGATGGCAACTCACTAAAGGATGGGACCACCCTGACCTGGATGTGGGTAGTGAGTTTTTCTGTGCATTGGAGTTTAGTAAAGTTCTAGCCATTCACTGAAACCATAGTCAGTTGTGGGGAGAATTTATTCCCCAACCTCTCCATGGCAGCACAAATGACAGAAAGGCTGAAGATGTAATGACACTTGTAGTAGTATACATTATTTACCAAACAATAGATAGGAAGAATGCCATCTACTGCAGTGTGCTTAACGAATCTATAGCAAATACTTCTATAGTCATGCAAGATCATTTTAAATGAAATTTCTCCCTCTGAGCATTTCTTGAAATATTTCTCATGCTGCTGGATATGGCAGAGAGTGCCTGTTTATATGTATTGTCACTTTGAGGGAGGCGTGTGTAGTTATTTTTTTAAAATAAAACTGCTATATATTTTGTCTTCGAGACCTTCATTCTTTTGGGCACCCGTGTACTAAGCTTCCATGTTTTCTGGCATGTGCTGTTTATAGAAGTTCATCAGTTAGTAATGAAAAGGCATGAGGAAGAGAAAATATTCGGTGTTAATTTGTAATGGATACAATGCAAGCTCTCCCCACTTTGCTGACGTTCTACTGTATCAGTTAGTGAGGTTAGACTAAGGGGATTATAAAGGAATTCCTACCATTGGTTTTCCTGGAATAATCTTCTTTATGCAGGGGGCAAAAAGAATAGGGATTAATAAAGCAATTAGGAATCAGATACAACAGGCCGTTCTGTTTGCCTACTGTTTACAGAATCCATTGAAGTGGGGGCGGGGGGAATAAATCTAGACTGAAAAGCAAGGCCCTTAGCCATTTTAAATCGAACATAGTCACTAGCACAAAAAAACCCAAAGATGACTCTGTGGACTTCAGCATTTTGCTGATCCTTAAGGGCTTGGTCCTACTCCCACTGAAGTCAATACAAAGACACCTCAGGATCTCAGATTCACCTGCTGATTAAAAAAAAAAAAATCTCAAAATTAAGACAACTTAAACGTTGACAGACTTTTTAATGCGTCTCCCCCAGACATGCAGATCGGCTGAGTATGTACATCTCTCCAGTGAGAGTTTTACCTTTTTTACATAGGCAGTATGAGGTGTGGCCCCTTAGTTCTAATGTTCCTTTGGGTGTGCCACAAAGAAAGGGTTTGGCAGGACTTCACTAGCAGAAAGTCTGTTGCCCTGGGTGATGCTGAGCTGTCATGCCTATGAGGAAAGAGTTGGAAGGTTTGCTATGGAAAAAACGGTGTAGAAATATTTGTCCTGGGAAATATTTATTTAATATGTATTTGTATCACAGTATTGAGAAGCCTCCATCAGCATCTGGGACACCTCTTTGTGCTGGGCACTGTGCATTCACATAATGAAAAGATGGCTCTGGCCCCAAAGAGCTTACATCCTACAGGCCTATCCTGCAAAGACTTTTGCACATTTTTAATTTTACATGCTCCTTGTGGTTCAATTGACTTCAGTGGGACTACTCCTTTTCCATCAGATTAATCACATATGATCTTTGCCCTATTGGAGCTGTTAAAGTTCAGGGCAACTGCACCATTATTCCCCCCTCTATAGTCCAGCAAGGGTACCCAGTGTAGGCTCCTGGCTCTTCAGCCTTCACTGTCTTGCTTCTTGTCACCGTCATGGTAAAATTTCCCCCCATGGGTTCCCCTGGGTAAGCACCAGCATTGTATATTGCTAATGCTTGTAGATGCACTGGAAAGGATTTTGGAAAGGGTTGAAGGTGTGAGTGTGCAGTGAAAGATTCCTTTGCAGGTTGCGAGAGGCCGAAGGGGGAGGAAGGGAGAAAGGAACGGGTTAACTCGACAATTCAGCTAAGCTCGAAGAGAAGGAGCGAAACTGCCGCTCAAGGCCAATGCACACACAAACAAGCTCCCTGCTGCCAAACAGCCCAAAACCTGTTAAAAAACAAAAATTAAACTAAACGGGGGGTGCAAAAAACAAAAACAAAAAACCCCCTCTCTCCTGGCCAGGGTAATTTCAGGCTGCACAGCTCCCTGCCTACACTGTGAATTCCCCAGCAAAGTCAGACGCCTGAAGCTGGCCTGTGTTACTTTTTCCCTCAGCGGTGGTAAACCGTGCAATTGCCACAGTTAAGTTACCACCTTCCTAAGCAAGCACATTTATTCTTAAGTTAAAAGCATTACAGATAAAACCTTTTAAAAACAATAAAAGAAGCTAGAGGCCTGCTAATGAGTTTACCAGCAATCCCTGCCCCCCACGCCGGCAAGGGCTCTGGTTGGTGACCTTCAAACCCCACACAAGGGTTTCTCCTTTAGTCACAAGTTGAGCCTTTGCTCAGAACTAGCGCACGGAGAGGGCCAAGTCCTTCCAACCCTTCCCAGGAAGAACTGCTACCCCCCTCCCCTTGGACTGGAGGTGCTGTCCATATGTTTGATCAGAAAGTGGGCCCTTAGTCAATTTAAACTCAGGCTATTTATTCAAAAGCCCTTTTCTTTGTATGCTGGTCTCTAGAGAATCCAGTTTGAACCAGTAGATGCAAGTCTCTCCTGGCGGTGACACCTATGTAGGGGTGTTACAATCTGAGTGAATTTGCCTAATCACCCCCACTGTTCTTAGTTCCTGGAGGGCTGTGGTTCCCCCTCCCCATGGAATTACAGACAATCCCTGGCCCACAAAGATGCATAAATATTTGCATTTTTAATACAATGAGCTTGTAAAATACTATACTTAAACTTAATTCAATAAGGTTTAATTTAATTTACTACAGTTAGTCCAGGGTATTGTGGGAAATTGTTATATCTAGGGCCTAACTCAATCCTTTATGTAAACAAACTTCCTCCCTCAGAATTGTTAGCTGCCCCAATCTGAATTAGAACTGAAGTGCCACACATCATGCTCCATCCAGGAAAAAAAATGTAAATCTAACACTGGAGAGATACATACAGAGCAATCTGCACATTGCCTTTCATTGTGCATAGTCCCCTCTGCGTGAAGGTGAATTTCACCCAGCGTGCAGAGTGCTGTGGCAGTCATTCAAACAGATCAGCATTATAAGACCAGAGTACTGAATTCTAGTTCTGCTGCACTGACTGTGTTGTTATTCATAAAATGATAACATACAGCAGCAATCCAGATTACACCTAGAAAAGACAGTAACTGCAATAGCTTTTGATTATGCCCACTCTGAGGTGCTTCTGTGCTACAGGATTTTCAGGTTCTAGGAGGTTGGTATTAACTGATACACATGCAGATGATCACATAAAGAAAACATCTGTTAATAGTCTGTACTAAAAGCATTGTTACTTGGGTTAATTAAAAGATAATGTCAGTGCAATTGAACAATGTGACTGGGTGACTCTCTCCAGCACTAAGATAAATACTAAAAGAAAACCAAGGGGATTTGTAGAAAATAAATGTGGGAATGGTAGAATGCTTGTTTTCAGAAGTAAAAGGAGCCCACTCAGTCACCCTGTCACATGTCATTAATGATATTAATATTCCATATGATGTGCAGCATATCTAACAAGAAAGAGTGAATGTAGCCCTTTCACTAGGCTGGCAGGTTACTCTACATTTAAGTGGAGAAATGGCTCAGAAAAGCACATCACTTTCTGGTTTCCAGAACAGGTAAGTCTATTTGGGGGGGGGAATATGGACATTTGTAACACATAGCAGTTTACTGTGCCCTGTAAATGCCATCAGGCTTTTGGTGCTAAGTTTCATGCCCAAAAGAAAGTCATTGGAGTTCCCTATAAAGATTTACTTGTCCTTTTTCACTGAACCTGATGCCTACAATGCAACACACTCAGCATTTCCATAAGGGGGGAAAAAAACTTGGTACAAACACATACCTTGTAATTTACAAACATATCATGTATAATAAACAAGAGACCTTTCCTCTGTGTCCATTTAAGTGTGGTGAGGGCAAAAACTGTGTGAAATAAAGCTCTCTGGAACATAGAAACTAGCCAACACAATGGAACAAAATTGTGTGTGAAACTGCCTGAAACTGCTGATTTGGAGTTTCAGTAGCTAGAGAGCCTTAAAGAGGAAATATCTGAGTAGCTGATAAAAGCACCCATTATCTTATGCAGCTTCTGCCCTAGTTCTCAGAGTCCTAGCTCTTCCTACATGGGAAGAGGAAGGGGAAAAAATGGAAGTCTAACTTTGTGCAAGGAAGAGGTTAGCTACACATGCACGAGGGTGAGAGATTATGGACACACATATGCAGGCAGACATACACAACTGAAGGTAGTGAGCCAAATTACTGCATTTACCTCTGGAATGAATTTGGCTCAGTGTGGAAATATTTGGGGGAAAGTATTTGAGTCTCATAAATTTAACAGAATTAGGCATTCTTGACACCAAAGGTAGTCTCTCTCTTATGACACAGAGGAACAGAGGTGCATTGTATTTCACAGACAGAATGTAGCATCTCTAGTCTCTGAGGGTATGTCTACCCTGCAATAAAACACCCCTGGCTGGCCTGGGTCAGCTGACTTAGGCTTGTGGGTCTCAGGCACTGGGGCTGTAAAATTGCAGCATAGATGTTCTGTCTCGGGCTGGAGCCAGAGCTCGGGGACCCCACAAGGGGGGAGGGTTCCAGAGCCCAGGCTCCAGTCCAAGCCCTAATGTCTACACTGCATTTTTATAACCCTACTGCTTGAGTCAGCTGACTCAGGCCCGCCTCAGGTGTCTTTCAGTGTCCACCTACCCTGAAATTTGCAGCTTCCAACTTGTATTTGACCATGTCTGTGGGTCTCCAAGCTAGTGGGCTGCAGAGAGAATAATAGCTGTGTCACAGGCCCTGCTGACTGCATGGGGCCCAAAGCTGACAGAGTCTAAGCCTGCATCTCTGTCCTTGGAGCTTTCAATGTACCTTTTAAAACAGGAGGGCTCCTGGCTCTTATTCTCCGGAGACAGTCTAGGACGATGCAGGATTGCAGTCATTCTGGGGTTTGTTCTTTCCTGGCAAAAGGACAATGTAACCCTTAGGGTTCTCTCTCGGCTAGAGCTCGCTGAATTTCAGACAGGCCAGCTCAGATGAAAGGCTAGCAAGCACAGCAGCTTGACAAAGAGCTTGCTCCACTCTGGGTGGGACTGTCAGGGGCTGTGGTGGTATCACTGATGCACAGAGAGCTTGTATTTAACAAATTATCCTTATTTACACCCCGTCGCACACAGTAACAGAGCCTGCAGGCCCTGGGCCCACCTTTCAAGATGAAGGATCCCCGTTGCTTTCTGTAGCCACATTTGCTTCCACATCCAATGTTACAGTAGGAGCCATTTCATCATGGCACTAATGTCAGAGTGGCTGCCTCCAAAGCACTGCACACCAAAATGCAAAGCAGGTTAACCTCTGCCACTGCCGTGCCAGGAGGGAGCAGTCCTGCTCTCATGAAGCCATGTGCTAAAGACCCGGTTACTAGATAAACTCACACCCGCAGGGACTGGAACTTTCACTCCCTGGGAGATCCCCTTTCAGTGGTACAGAGCCCTCACCACCTCTGTGTGATAGCCACGTGAGGGGAACATGACACAGTGCTGGTATACAACAGCCATGCGACATTACCCTGTCAGTGAACGTCAGATCAGTAGCAGCAATTGTTTGCTTAACTAGACACAGCTGCAACTTGGGCTGATGCTGCGCCAGCCTGAGTAAGCAACCCAGAGAGAGATTTTTATGTAGGAGAGAGGAAAGAGGTTGTTGAATTGCTATCTGGCCGCTGATGCCCAGAAGGGTCTTAAGTGGTTCCCACAGCATAAGAGGTAGGATCCTTAACAGTACAGTACCCAAATGAGGATGCATATTGATCACACTGCCTATAAATTGAGGCAGGGCAGGAGTTGAGAAGGGCCATTGCTTCAAGACCAGTAACTGGGGCCTTCCTGTCATCTCCACAGCATCCTCCAATTTAGGAGTAACCAGTTGTTCCAATAAGAAGGGGACCGGCATGGGCTGGAATTTTGGAAGTGACTAGTGACTTTGGGTGCCAGCTGTTTACACCCTGAATATCTGCATGGGTCAAGGGCAAATGTAATGGGGGTTTCTTGGCATAAATGTACATTTTGCAGTAAATACAATTATTCAATATTGTTGAAAATTGGAAGTTATATCGACCTGTATCAACCTGGAAGGGCTGTGCTTTTTAGCTTCTGAAAAAAGTTCTCTAGTGCTCTGCTAAAATGTTTGTTTCATAGAACCCCCCTATTTGCAACAGCTGTGATAAATGTCTGTTTTAATGAGTGGATCTCCTGATCATTCTCTGCAGTGACTAATATCTTGTTTAGCCCTTTGATATTTTACAACGTGCTCTTTTCACGCTTTTAAGACAGATTTCTGCAGCTGCAGGTATTTTTAAAGACACTATTCCTTTAAAAGGTTGTTTTAAAAAACAGTTGGCGCTGAGGTGTGTGATGAATTTTTAATAGTTAAAAACCTAGCCAGAGAGCAAAGAAATGATTTAATGTTGTAAATAAATCTCTTTGTGGGGTTTAATGTGCAAAAATGGACAGCAACAGCTTTAAAAACTTTCCACAAATGCTTAGATCTATACAACAGTACACTCTGTATATGTTATATCCATAGCCAGTAATGGTTTATTGTATCTTTTTAGGTAGTGAAGGAAGGTACTAAAACATTTTTTCTTCTAGGACTTTGCATAATAACCATTAGGTTTGGAGCAGCTAATTTAGATCTTCCAGGGCATGTTTATTGTGGTGGGAGTTCAACTCTTGATCCCGGGTTCTCAGATTGTGGCCTGTGGATTACTGATGGGGCCACATACCCCTTCTCGGGAAGCCATTCTGAGACTCACATAGTGGAGGAAGAGATTGGGAATGTCGGGAGGGGAAGTGTGAGTCTCTAGAACACCTTACTTGTACAGAGTGATCCACTGGATTTAACCCTGGAGATCTCTGCCCTGTAGTAAGCAACAGGTTGATACAAACCTGTGGTCACTATGACCAAATTTCCAGATTATAATAGATGTTCTGCTACATTTCTGCTAAACAAACAAACAAACAAAAAACCCTCCTCTTGTTATCAGTGACATCAGCTCATGGCAAAAGGTAGAGAATTACTTGAGGAAGAGTTAAGAACATAAGAATGGCCCTACTGGGTCAGACCAAGGTCCATCTAGCCCAGTATCCTGTCTTCCGACAGTGGCCAATGCCAGGTGCCCCAGGGGGAATGAACAGAACAGGGAATCATCAAGTGATCCATCCCCAGTTAATTGAAATGAAATTATTTGTGTAATTGATTAGCATACTAGTTTAAAATGAAGAATAAAGATAACTAGTTTTTTTTTTTAAATTAACCAAATGTATTGGGCTACATGTAATGTATGGCTCTGTCTAAGTTTCCTGTCCATGAGAACCCGTATTTCTGATGCTTTGTCAGCACAAGTTTCTTCACTTTCAGAGCATACTGTAAGTCTATCTTTCCAGCCAACCCTTCCTTTAATCTAAGACTCAGTATCTTCTTCACCTTTTCTGAGACGTATTCATTCTTGTTGCTAACTGTGATGAATGCAGATGCCACAATTATAGTGCCATTGTAAATTAATATATAAAACAATATAATGAAAGTGAATAGGAATTGTGCTCCTAAGTTACTTTTGCAAATCCCACTGGTATCTAAAATAAAGTTAAATATGAATTATTAGTGTGTGTGTGCAGGAGTGGCGCCAGGGTTTTTGCCGCCCTAGGCAGCAGCGCTCCTCCTCTGAGCATTCGGCGGCGGCGGGGGTCCTTCTGCTCCGCGTCTTTGGGGCACTTTGGTGGCAGGTCCCAGAGCGAGTGAAGGACCCGGCGCCGAAGACCCGGAGCGGAAGGATCCCCCCGCCACCGAATTTCCGCCGAGGACGGCAAAATGCCTCCCCCCAAATCCTGCCGCCCTAGGCGACCGCCTCGGGTCGCTTAGTGGAAGCACTGGCCCTGTATGTGTGTGTGTGAGAGAGAGAGTTTTCAAAAGGAACTAAAGTTTGGGGGACTTAGTTTTTGGATATCCAATCTGAGATACTTTAAAGGGTGATGATTTTCAGAGGGCGACTGCTCAGCAGTTTTTGAAAATCAGGCCCTTTAAAGTGCCTCAGATTGGGATTGGATGCCTAAAAATGGAAGCCTCCAGAATTACTAGTCACTTTTGAAAACATAGGCCATAAAAGTGTTTGTGTGTGTGTCTGTAAGTATATGTAATATATTAACCGGGGGCATGAGGCAACCTTAGCTAAAGGAGTCATGATGTGCTTTTCCTGTAATATAAATATGAATAATTACTGTGACACTCTGGGGGTCAACTCAGTAAGGGGTTCTGCACCACCTGCCCTGGGTCCCTCCATGTTGTACAGCTTTGGTTTAGAGCCCTGAAACCACAGCAGCACAATGGCCTCACGCTGGCTTCCCTCAGCCTGGTTATCCCTGGCAGGGTGACACCAACAGCCCTTCCCGTCCTGAGTCTCCCCCAAACTGTCAGCCCTGCCATGTCCAGTGCCTCTCACTAGAACCCTCGCAAAGCCTTATCCGTTCGCTGCTCCTTAAGAGAGACAGAACGCAGCACCCGCCTGTTAGTGTGGCTGAGGATTTCGCTCTTCACTTTGAAACGCAGCATTGAGAGGGTTGTGCAATAAAACAAGAGTAAGTGAATTAACAAAGAACAGAGGTTTAAGTGATACCCAGTAGAAGAATTGGGATAGGAACGGTTACTTGCAACCAAAAGGAAAAATACATTTCTAAGTCTAAAAGCTAACTTAACAAACTAGAGGCTTTTGTTCAAAGTAGCTTTCTCACCCCAGTCATTCTTCCAGCAGGGCTGGCCAGTCCTTAGCCAGGCTCCCACACAGAGCCCAAAGTGCGTGTTGGCCTTGTCTCCTCAGGTGCAGGATGACTAAAAGGTCTTTTGGCTCCCCCTATATTACTCAAAGTCCATGGGCTCTTCCTGAAGAGCCAGGGAGACTTCCAAAGGGGGTGCAGACTGTGTCCCTGGTGTGCTCACTAAACTGTTGGCTTCTCATCCCCCTCTTGACTTGTATGTAAATGGGGCCATAGGTGCCCACTTGTGGGTGCTCCGGGGCTGGAGCACCCATGGGGGAAAAATAGTGGGTGCTGAGTATCCACCAGCAGCCCCCCCATCAGCCTCCCTCCCCCCGTGCCTCCCACACACCGTTGGGCCCCTCCGATCAGCGCCTCTCCCTCCCTCCCAGTGCCTCCTGCCTGCCGTGATCAGCTGTTTTGGGGCATGCAGGAGGCTCTGGGGAGTAGGGGAGAAAGAGAGGAGGCAGTGTGCTCAGAGAAGGGGATGGAATGGGGCGGGAAGAAGTGGGGCGGGGATGGGGCAGGAAGAGGCGGGGCCGGGGGTCGAGCACCCCCTGGCATATCGGAAAGTTGGCACCTGTCAAAGGGGCGTCTGTTGTTTTGGTTCCACAGTGTTAAATTTACATTCCCTTCCCTCCTGACTGATAGGAAACCTGTTTCTCCCTTTGTTTGGTCCCAGGCTTTCAGGGCTCTGAGCCAAAGTGGCACAGCACCGAGGCCCCCAGGGTTACAGGGCAGGCGGTGACAGAACACCTTATAGGTCTGGGTTGACCCCACAGCACCACAGATCCCTAAAACAAAACTATACTAACCAAAAGCAATAGACCTGCTAAAACAGAAGAATCACCAAGAACCAGTTAACTAAATTGATATAACTTTTTCCACCCTCTGCCCTCTCCCATCCCCAAGATAACAAACCCAAATAGTTTGGGGTCCTGCCCTGCTTATGGAAGGCACTCTGCCCATCCCTGTGGTATCCATGTTATGAAAATCTAGACAGAAATATAAAATACCACAGATGCATGCTCTGGTTTATGTGGAAGCATAATCTCAGCTCTTGACAGAGAAGATATGAAATAGGTCCACCCTTGTTGACCTTAATTGCCACGGGACATAGATTAGCAGATGGTCCCATGGATAGACTGCTGCTATATTATTTCATTTGGAGTTTCTATAAATATCCCTAGTTAATTTATGCAAATATCTTCTCTTCTTTTAACCTCCTTTAACATGTCAATATCTTCCTGGCAATCAGGTATCCAGAATTTAATGCAATGTACAAGGTGTCGTTGCACCAGGGCCAAATTAAGGCATATTCATTATAGGATTTTGAGCCTCAGGTCCTGCATCATGTGAGTACATCACAATCTCAGCTCTCATTGAAGAAAAAAAAAGTAATTCTCTAGCCCTCGTGACTGAAAAGAAAGGCTTGAGAACAGGACCGGAGTGCAAACTGAAGCCAGGATGTTTGCCTGAGTCTGCAAACAACCTGAAACAATAGCTATGAGAAACGTGAACTGAACCATGCATCTGGATGGGATCTTAAAGCCAGGGCTCCACCAGCAAAGGACGCTGTGTGTGAGAAGAGGAAAAAACTGCAGCGGGCCTACTCACCTTTCCAAGCAGATATACCCTGGCTGCTGGGTAAATACTGAGCACGCCCTGTATGTGTGTGTGTGGGGGGGGACGGAAGGGAGGGGGGGCTGTGGCAACTCCTGGGATGGACAGGAGACCCCACGCTGCTGCCCTTGTTTTACTGATAGAGAGTGACCCCTGCTATCACCATTCCTAGTGAGAGTCACGTTCACACAGAGGAAGTGGGGTCATGGATTCTGGTGTGTTTAAAGCCCTGGATTGCCTTAATCCAGCTGTAGGTTGCAGCAATATTCTACAGAAACCTCCTGGCTCTGTGATGTGTGATCGTTTTATCTGCTGCAGTCCCAAACTGCATCGGCCTTTTCTGTTCAGTGTCCTATTGCAAACTTGTGTCAAATTTGCTGTCCACTGTCACCTCCAAGCCTCATCCAGTGGCACCCTTTTCCAGGTCTGTCCCTCCGGTTGAATATCTGTGTCTCAGATGATATCTCCCATGGGTGGATTAACTTCCATTACTCGTGGCTATATCTCACCTTCTTTTCTATGTGTTTTTTTAAACCCTTTCTGCATTTTTGCTCTCTAGTTGATTCTGTATAGTTTGGTGTGGTCACCTCCTAGCTCTTCCATTTCCATTATAGTCAGATTTTTGGGCAGTCCTTTGCGAGGCCCTGCTGGCTGCTGCTCTTTGTTCCTTGCATTTGTTTTTTCCAGAGGAATTGCTGCCTATTGCACCATAACTACATAATAATCATTGGGATTTCTGAGACTTCTGCCATACTGGTGAATTTCAGTCCTTCCTTTTATTACCACTGCTGCTTTGTGCATGTGTCACCTAACCCACTGACCTCTCCCTGGGGCTGGGACCTGCAGCACCAACGTTCCAATTCGACAAGGTATTTAGGCGTGTGTCTAATTCAATGGAGTCAATGGAACAACTCGCATGCATAAGTAACTTGCTGAATTAGGGTCTAGGGCTATAAGCATCAGCTTCCACTGATTGAGCTAATGGAGTAACTCCATTAGTTGGCAGATTTAGTAGGCTCTTATCCTCTAACTGCAACCAGACAAAATGGGACAAAGACGCATGGTCTTCTTGTGTGGGATTCATTGATGCCAAGGCCAGAAGGGACCACTATGATCATCTAGTCTGACCTCCTGTATAACATAGGCCATAGAATGCCCCTAGTTCAGATCTTTTAGAAAAACATCCAATCTTAATTTTAAAATTGTCAGTGATGGAGACTCCACCACAACCCTTTGTAAATAGTTCCAATAGTTAATTACCCTCACTGTTAAAAATGTACCTCTTATTTCCAGTCTTAATTTGTCTAGCTTCAGCTTCCAGCCATTGGATCGTGTTACACCTATCTGCTAGATTGAAGAGCACATTATTAAATATTTGTTCCGCATGTAGATACTTATACTGTAGACTGTAATCAAGTCACCCCTTGACTTTCACTTTGTTGAGCTAAATTGAGTGAGCTCTTTGAGTCTATCACTATACGATATGTTTTCTAATCCTCTGATCACTTTCATGGATCTTCTCTGAACACTCTCCAATTTATCAACATCCTTCCTGCATCTTGGGCATCAAAGCTGGACACAATATTCCAGCTTCAGTCGCAGCAGTGCCAAATATAGAGGTAAAATAACCTCTCTATTCCTACTCAAGATTCCCTTGTTTATGGATCCCAGGATCTCATTAGCTCTTTTGGTCACAGCGTCACATTGGGAGCTCATGAGTCAGCTGACTATACACCATGACCCCCAAATATTTTCAGTCACTGCTTCCCAGGATAGAGTCCCCCATCCTGTAAGTATGGCTGACATTGTTTGTTCCCAGATGTATACATTTACAATTAGCCTAATTAAAAACATATTGTTTGCTTGCACCCCATTTACCAAGAGGTACACGTGAGATTCCTATTTCTTTCAGTGCATGCAACAGCAGCAGGATAGGGCTCCAGATTTCCTAATTTCCCAGATTCTTTGCCTTCTTGGCATTAGTACCATGGTGTTGCAGCTGTCTGTGAAATCATTCCTTCTCATAGGAGCTCATGTCCCCTGTTACTAAACTTCCCCGAGTCTTTCATTGTTCCACTATCTGGGGGAAAGCCAGGATGGCTTCTGTGGTAGAAGCATCTACTTTTTGGACTATAGATTTAGCTTCTATGTCATTTAGGAGCCCCTTGGAATCATGTTTGGCTGTAGCTGTTACCCAACCGTCCAGTAGCAGATTCTTATTGACATTTCGCTTTTTGCTTTTCATGCCTTGTGTTTCGTACCCAAATAATTTTTTCCATTTTCCCCATCACTGCTCTTGAAGCAAGCACATCCATCAGTATGTGATAGTTGTCATTACAAATAGGTTAAGTTCAGGGAATCTTTAAGTCCAGTTTTCCCCTTGCAATCCACTAGAAGATCCAGGAAGGAGAAAATAATTAGTTAAAGCATTTGATAAACAGATTTGGCTGGCTATTTGAATATGGGGGAGAATTTCAGGTTTATTTATATTGGGGTAGCACCCAGAGGCCCTAATTAAATATCTGGGTCCCATTGTGCTAGGCACCTGTACGCATGTAGAAGATAAATAATAAAGACTTGCAGAGTGATAGTTTTTGAATTGTTATGTATCCTATCACTGGATCAGAAGCACATACTGAAAGACTAAGGTCCAGATTCTTCTCTCAGCTACTCTGAAATAAATCTGAATGAACTGCATTCACTTCCGTGGAGTTGCTCTGGATTTACAGTCATGTAACAGAGCAGACTTTAGCCCCTGCTCGCTGTCATTATGCCTTTCCATCCAGAAAGGAAGATTGTTTCCAATCTTACTTAAACTAAGCAGCTTTAATCATTCAGTTTGGACAGCACCAAAACTGGTGTGTGTGGGGGGGGGAGAAACAAACACCACAGACACGAGAATCCTATAATCTTTGGTTTAGTTGTAATGAAATTTTCCAGAATGAGGAGGAAACAGATGGATTCTGATTAATTTCTTGCTGAGAAAATTAAGTATAGGCCTCAGCAACCAATGTTGACATGAGTGGGGTGCACGAATGTCACTCACGCATCCAGAGTACAGAAAATATCACCATTAGACTGTATTTCATTTGCCTGTTAGATACTGAACTCCCAAGTGCAAAAGGATACTAAGCATTGCATTGAGTCATGAATTAAATATACAGACCTAGGTAATCCTTTCCAGTGTGCCAGGTTGCTTATCAAAATTGAACTTGATGAACTGAATGAAAGCTGTGTTGCTGCCATCTTTTCTTCTCATTAGAGAGTCATTATTTACTGGTAGACAGAATAGTAAGATAAGACGCTCCTCCTAGAGAGAATATTCATCTGTCTCGCTATAGAGTTTGAGTCAGGAAAAGTAACACCGCTTACTCAGATCTGTCAAACGGTGGGACATTAACTTGTAGGGCTATATTTTGATCTCACATCTTTGTAAATCAGAAGATAACTCCACAGTTGCTTCATTGGAGTTATTCTGTGGTTTCACTCATACAATCTAACCCAGGGGTTCTCAAACTTCATTGTACTGCGAACCCCTTCTGACAACAAAAATTACTACACGACCCCAGGACAGGGGACCAAAGTCTGAGCTCACCCAAGCCCCATCGCTCTGGGTGTGGGGGCCAAAGCCCGAGCCCCACGGGCTTCAGTCCCAGCAGCAGGGCCTGTAACCTGAGCCCCGCCACCCAGGGCTGAAGCCCTCAGACTTGGGCTTTGGCCTTGGATCCCAGCAAATCTAATGCCAACCCTGGTGACCCCATTAAAATGGGGTTGTGACCCACTTTAGGGTCCCGACCCACAGTTTGAGAACCGCTGATCTAACCTATATAACAGGGGTAGGCAACCTATGGCTCGCGTGCCAAAGGCAGCACGCGAGCTGATTTTCAGTGGCACTCACACTGCCTGGGTCCTGGTCACCGGTCCGGGGGGCTCTGCATTTTAATTTAATTTTAAATGAAGCTTCTTAAACATTTTAAAAACCTTATTTACTTTACATACAACAATAGTTTAGTTATCTATTATAGACTTATAGAAAGAGACCTTCTAAAAACGTTAAAATGTATGACTGGCACGCGAAACCTTAAATCAGAGTGAATAAATGAAGACTCGGCACCCCACTTCTGAAAGGTTGCCAACCCCTGCTATATAATTATATGTTTAAGAAAATGTAATTCATTCACCAATTGTTAGGATATGGTTGAAGCCAGATGGATATAAGAGGCCACAGCTGCTTGCCTTACTTCTATGAGTGGTCCCACTGAAGTCGGGGGACCATACAATGTTAGTAAAGTGAGGGAGACCTGATCCATGTTGAGGAAAGATGTTAATTATGACTGACTGACACTGTTTTAGTTAACTGCCCTTGACTGTTCAAAAGGATGTCACTTGCATTTCATCACAGAACTTGATGACAGAACATAGAAAGTAGGGGACACAGATTTTTTCTGTGCTTGGATATTTCCCCCCCCCCCATTGGAAAATCAATAACGTTAGATCAGGGGTAGGCAACCTATGGCACACGTGCCGAAGGCGGCACACGAGCTGATTTTCAGTGGCACTCACACTGCCCGGGTCCTGGCCGCCGGTCTGGGGGGCTCTGCATTTTAATTTAATTTTAAATGAAGCTTCTTATACATTTTAAAAACTTTATTTACTTTACATACAACAATAGTTTAGTTATCTATTATAGACTTATAGAAAGAGACCTTCTAAAAACGTTAAAATGTATGACTGGCATGCAAAACCTTAAATTAGAGTGAATAAATGAAGACTCAGCACACCACTTCTGAAAGGTTGCTGACCCCTACGTTAGATTATAGATGGGTGTTTCCTGAGCTTTTGAAAGCTCCCCTACAGGAAAATGAAACTCGAGGGACCCCTGCTTCAGCCCCACCGCGTGTTGTTAAATGTCTGCTCATCAGATGTATACATGTCGCCACTTTCCTTTTGGAGGATGCTGCTGTAGATCAAGATTTTTTGAAAAGATTCACATTTTGTTGCAAGTGAAATAGGTCTTTTATTTTTAGAAGTGAAACTAATTCTAGATGCTAACTTCTGGAAGTAGCATAAGGGCTGTCTTACAGTGGAGGAAAATTTAAAAATCCAGGTTTCCTGCGATCTTAAAGTCACTGAAGTCGTATCTTTTAACATAGAGTGTTTTGAAAATCGCAGATGCACTGAATCTTGAGACTGGCCCTGAAATTACATTACTAAATGGAGCCCATCTTTTAAAGTCATAACTTTTATTTTAAGTGAGTCATGCAGCTTGGGAAAACCTGACCCTGAGGTTCTTGGGGTTTTGATTGTTTGACCCGGTTTTGCCCTGTGCTGACATACAGTCTATTCTTTGTCTGTGAGATGCAGAGGAACTTTTCTCAACTTTCATGCTCAGTAGAGTTTTTGTGGCCATAAATATGGAAGATTCCAAATAAGATGGAGACTGATTTTCAGAAAGTTGAGGTTTGATACACAATCGCATGTGGGGTTTGCACATACAATTAACAAAACGGTGCGTATACACAGGTATTCATACCCATTTCTGTCTGAAGCTGCCATAATTATGTGCCCAAAGATGGTACACTGCTTGTGCAAATGCAAACTTTCTGAGCAGCACCATTCTCATTAATGATCTAGGCCTGTTCTCACTTCCTCTGTTGTTTCATAGTGCTTGATTGATGATCGATTGGGGATCCAATGCTAGACACTCTTAGGCAAACAGCTTCCTGTCTTACGCCCACCTTTGACTATGTTGCTAGTGATGAGAGGGCATGCTGCCTCTTTATTGTGTCATCTGTCGTGGTGTCGCTGGAGTGGCTGATGGCCTCTTTGTGGACTACACGTTGTTATTATTATTATTTATTGCACCTACAGTGTGCTAGGCACACCCACACAGGTTTGGTTTTGGCCCTCCAAACAAAGTCAGAATGTCTGTCTTTTCCTTAGAGACACAAGGTGGGGGAGGTAATATCTTTTATTGGACCAACTTCCATTGGTAAGAGAGACAAGCTTTTGAGCCACACAGAGCTCTTCTTCATATCTTTCCCTTATTTATTTTAATCTATACTGGCAACCTACATCAGTCCCCAAGCTCCAGCTTTGCACTAACTTAGGGCCTGATTGAACTCTCACTGATTTGTGCAGCTTGATTCATGTCACTTACCATTAACCTTCCTCGTATTCTTTCTCCCTTCCCCCCCCAAAGAATATGCCTCTCTTTGCAATGACAACCTAATCCATTCTTGCTACCTAACAGCCCTTTGCCTCTTTAGATAGTGTTTGCTGCCGAAGCTTTTACTTGATGCTCTTTTACTCTGTACCGCGTCCAGGTGCTACCCTGCTGTCTTCTTCCTTTGTTTTCTCTCTGTGCACCACTTAAATCCCACTCAAGCCCTATTCTGAGGATTTAAAAGGTGCATTGGCTTTGCTGCTGGACCTCTGACAAGGGAGAATTTCATCCTACTAACAGAACAGCCATCTCCTACCACAGGCTACATGATGCTTTTCCGATTCAATTACTGCGTTGCCTCAAGTCCTCAGATGCTCCCGGCACTGCCCCACCAGGATAAGATACTTTATTAATGACCTGATTTACGCCATTGCTAGACACAGCTTTCTTGTGCTTACGGTCCTTCATTTGCAGTTTTTACAGATTTTTTTTTTCCACTGAAAAATGCCTGGATTTTACAAAAACTATTATTTTTATTGATTTTTTTACCCGAATTTTGGACCACTCAAGTACAAGAAAATACTGATTATGTTAACAAAATGCAATACATTACAGTAGGTAGATGTGGTTATGTTCATCTATAGTCCAAGTGTAAATGGGAGGCTTTCTGTTAAAGTAAGGCAGTGTAGTGGAAGATACACACACACACATACATGTGCATGAACGGTTAATGAACAGTTCATGAAATAAACCACAGCATTAAATTGCTTTTACTCTCAGTGTACTTACTTTTCTCTATTTGTTGATTTTTTCTGTCCTCCTGTCCCCTAATATTAATCCCAACATGTACCTAGAAAACAGTGAAATAAATTTTTTGCACTGATTTTCATCATTTTTAAAATTTTAGTAACAAACACTCCCAGGAAATTTTAAAGAAAATAAAAAACTGAATATGAAGGACCTTGTGGATATGTGAAGTAATGCAAACTCAAAAAAAAAAAAAAAAAAAAAAGAAAAAGAAAAAGGAAGATCCCGCTCACAACACCAACACATAGGCCTGGGGAAAGATGTAAAGGAAGAAGATACTGAGCTGTAGGAAGAGGTGAAATCAAGTAGAGAGACCAGGGATTGGTCCTTCTTTGAGCAGGGGGTTGGACTAGATGCCCTCCTGAGGTCCCTTCCAACCCTGATCTTCTATGGTTCTATGAGGTGGATTTGTGATGAGGCTAACATTATGGAGCTTTTAATTAATTAATTTGTAAAGTGATAGTGCAATGGACTGTTCAACAACTGCAGAAATGGGTCACGACTAAAAATAGTTTAGTAAACCAGTTCAAGTAAATCAGTTTAGTAAATAGGTTAGTAAATCAGTTAAACTGAGAATACACTCAGTCAAATGTAGCCATTTTCAAGTTACAGAATGATGAAAATTGGACATGAGCGTCAGGTTGCTTTTGTCTCATTATGTAAGCGTCACACCTGAAAGACCCAATTAGCACCACTTCCCATGTACAAGCAAGCCAGTTTAGATATTAAAATGGGGTATAATGATGAATGAAAGTGTGGGACGTGTCTTCGTTATCCTAGGTTCATAAAATATAATTGAATTATTTTTGTAAGCCTATTTTAAGACCTTTGATTTCTGGCTTCTGTTTTTAATTAATCAGCCTGCTCTTGCCCTTGTGCATTATTATGCTGTTCATTAGCATTCCCTGAGACTACAGAAGTTTGACTTCTGAATAAAGTAGTGTACAAAAGAGAAGGGAGGCTTTTTATCTAACCACTTAATAATTTAAATGGAACTCTTCTTTAATCATTGTTTAACTGCACAATAGCTGTTTATTTAAAACGGGCATCAGCTAATTTTGCAAGCAGAAATAGAAAAAAATGGTTAAACATGTTTAGAAATAATGAGCCTTTTAACTATTCAAATCATCAAAAGACTTAAAACGTATCCAGGACTTACTCTGGCTCATCTTGGCGAGACAGTCACAGAGTCCGGTGAGGTGTCAAAAGGTACAAGCCTACTTCTGTTGGAGGGAAGCAGTGGACCCTGGTAACTGCAAAGCTAAAAGATGATCGGCTGCGTGAATATTGTTGGCATGGCCTCCATCTGTGAGGATTGGGGTTTGTGAAAGGAAGAGGTGGTTTGATCACAGGACTGGGGACCAGGGACTACTGAGTTCTAATCCTTTCCTATAGGTTTACTATCTTGTTCACATTGGGCAAATCATGTAGGGCTAGAGCCAGCAGGGGGAGAGTGCATAATTTAAATGGTGCAGGATTAAGACCTTAATCTCTTTGCTGGGTTTTTCATCTGTAAAATGGGAATTATAATTCCCCTCGCAGGGATGTTTTGAAGATTCATAGACTCATAGACTTTAAGGTCAGAAGGGACCATTATGATCATCTCGTCTGACCTCCCGCATGATGCAGGCCACAAAAGCTGACCCACCCACTCCTGGAATAATTCTCTCCCTTGACTCAGCTGTTGAAGTCCCCAAATCATGATTTAAAGACTTCAAGTCGCAGAGAATCCTCCAGCAAGTGACCCCTGCCCCATGCTGCGGAGGAAGGCGAAAAACCTCCAGGGCCTCTGCCAATCTACCCTGGAGGAAAATTCCTTCCCGACCCCAAATATGGCGATCAGCAAAACCCCGAGCGTGTGGGCAAGATTCTCCAGCCAGACCCACATTGACCATTGATACTAATTATCAGCGATGGCACGTTATTGACCTATTGACTAAAATCACGTTATCCCATCAAACCATCCCCTCCATAAACTTATCAAGCTTAATCTTAAAGCCAGAGAGGTCTTTCGCCCCCACTGTTTCCCTCGGAAGGCTGTTCCAGAACTTCACCCCTCTGACGGTTAGAAACCGTCATCTAATTTCAAGCCTAAACTTCCCGACGGCCAGTTTATATCCATTTGTTCTCGTGTCCACATTAGTACTAAGCTGAAATAATTCCTCTCCCTCCCTGGTATTTATCCCTCTGATATATTTAAAGAGAGCAATCATATCCCCCCTCAGCCTCCTTTTGGTTAGGGTAAACAAACCGAGCTCCTCGAGTCTCCTTTCATACGACAGGTTTTCCATTCCTCGGATCATCCTAGTGGCCCTTCTCTGTACCCGTTCCAGTTTGAGTTCATCCTTTTTAAACATGGGAGACCAGAACTGCACACAGTACTCCAGATGAGGTCTCACCAGTGCCTTGTATAACGGAAGCAGCACCTCCTTATCCCTACTAGAAATACCTCGCCTAATGCATCCCAAGACCCCGCATTAGCTTTTTTCACGGCCACGTCACATTGCCGACTCATAGTCATCCTGCGATCAACCAGGACTCCGAGGTCCTTCTCCTCCTCCGTTACTTCCAACTGATGCGTCCCCAGCTTATAACTAAAATTCTTGTTAGTCATCCCTAAATGCATCACCTTACACTTCTCACTATTAAATTTCATCCTATTACTATTACTCCAGTTTACAAGGTCATCCAAGTCTCCCTGCAGGATATCCCGATCCTTCTCCGAATTGGCAATAGCTCCCAACTTTGTGTCATCCGCAAACTTTATCAGCCCACTTCTACATTCGGTTCCGAGGTCAGTAATAAATAGATTAAATAAAATCGGACCCAAAACCGAACCTTGAGGAACTCCACTCGTAACCTCCCTCCAACCTGACAGTTCACCTTTCAGTACGACCCACTGCAGTCTCCCCTTTAACCAGTTCTTTATCCACCTCTGGATTTTCATATCAATCCCCATCTTTTCCAATTTAACCAATAATTCCTCATGCGGTACCGTATCAAACGCTTTACTGAAATCGAGGTATATTAGATCCACCGCATTTCCTTTATCTAAAAAATCTATTTCTTTCTCAAAGAAGGAGATCAGGTTGGTTTGGCACGATCTGCCTTTCGTAAAACCATGTTGTAATTTGTCCCAATTGCCATTGACCTCAAGGTCCTTAACTACTTTCTCCTTCAAAATTTTTTCCAAGACCTTGCATATTACAGATGTTAAACTAACAGGCCTGTAGTTACCCGGGTCACTTTTTTCCCCCTTCAGTTAGATGGTATTTGAAAAGTGCTCTCAATACACTAAAAATAGGGAGCATCTGTTCAGCATTTGTACGTTGAAAATGCTTTACAGCCATTACCTAATTTGTCTGAACAGCACCCCTATGAGATAGGTATTAATATTCCCATTGTATAGATGGGGAAACTGAGTGGGGGTGAGAGATTTGTTCAAAGACAGAGACTTCGTCAGAGCTGGGGTGAGTTCTCAGGCCTGTCTCATGCTCAAAGCACCTCCCACACAAATGCCATGTATAACCTAGTACTCTAGTACTTTGCATAGGGTAGATAGGTCTGAAGCAGTGCAGACTTATGCAGGGTGAAGTAGCAATGAGATGAAGACTAAGTAGTAAATCGCACACAGCCTAGCTGTAAAGAAATGAAATTGTAGCTCTGAGCAGTCATCAATTGTCCATATGGCTGCTTCACACTCAGAGTGAAATTCAGCACAAGGCCTACATGGGCTGTAAGCAGTGCATGGGTGTGTGCTGTTCCTCTGGGTAGGGGTGAATTTCACCTTAAGAGGATAGTAGGGACACCACAATAGCACCTCTGCAGCCAAGAGAGAAAAAGAAAAACAGACTGACTGAGCCTAAATTTTAAAAAATGATTAGTGATTTTGAGTGCCACCATTTTTGAGTCACCAATGTAAAATACCTTTCAAAAAGGCCTGATTTTCAGAAGGTGGGTGGTCAGCACTTCTAAAAAGCAGACCTCTTTAAGCTACCTCAAGGTAGGCACCAAAAACTGTTACAACCAAAAACATTAGCCGCATTTGAAAATTTAGGCTTGTCAGTTTATATCGAGTGCACCAATCACCATTGTACCCGTGTAAGAGTATTGGATCAGTGTGTGTGTGTGTGTGTGTGTGTGTGTGTGTGTGTGTGTG